>NC_066390.1:600000-971652 GCF_013377495.2 Cygnus atratus | reverse complement strand
TTAAGATTTCCTTCTTGAGGAGCGCCCAGCCTTCCTGGACTCCTCTGCCCTTCAGAACTGCCTCCCAAGGGACTCGGCCAACCAGCGTCCTGAGCAGCTCAAAGTCAGCCCTCCGGAAGTCCAAGACAGCAGTTTTACTGGTCCCCTTCCTGGCCTCGCCAAGAATAGAGAACTCTACCATTTCGTGGTCACTCTGCCCAAGACAGTTTCCGACCACCACATCTCCCACCAGTCCTTCTCTGTTTGTGAAGAGAAGGTCTAGCGGGGCACCACCCCTGGTGGGTTCACTGACCAGCTGCGTCAGGAAGCTATCTCCCACGCTCTCCAGAAACCTCCTAGACTGCTTTCTCCGTGCCGTGTTGTGTTTCCAGGATATATCTGGGAAGTTGAAGTCCCCCACGAGGACAAGCGCCGACGATTTTGCAACTTCTGTCAGTTGCCTATAAAACTCCTCATCCGTCTCCTCATCCTGGTTCGGCGGTCTATAACAGACCCCGACCAGGACGCTAGCCTTGCCGGCCTTCCCGCGGATCCTAACCCACAGGGATTCAACCTTATCATTCCCAGCCTGGAGTTCCACAACATCAAAAGATTCTCTAATGTAGAGAGCCACGCCACCACCCCCTCTGTGCTGCCTGTCCCTCCTGAAGAGCCGATAGCCAGGCATTGCAGCACTCCAGTCGTGGGAGCGGTCCCACCACGTCTCCGTGATGGCAACCAAGTCGTAGCCTTCCTGCTGCACGATGGCTTCCAGCTCCTCCTGTTTGTTACCCATGCTGCGTGCATTAGTGTAGATGCACTTCAGCTGGGCCATCGCCTTCTTCCCCAGCCTAGCCATTGTTTCCCCCGGCACGGCTCCAACAAGCCTTGTTTGAGCCCCGTCCCCCTTCTCGCCTAGTTTAAAGCTCTCTCTATGAGCCCCGCCAGCTCCTGGCCTAGGATCCGTTTTCCCCTTGGAGATAGGGACCCGTCTGAGGCCATCAGGCCGGGTGCCGAGTAAAGCTCCCCATGGTGAAAAAACCCAAAATTTCTGTGCCGGCACCAGTCTCTGAGCCACCTATTAACCACGTGAGCTTTCCATGTCCTCTCCGTGCCTCTCCCTTCCCCCGTAGGGATAGACGAAAACACCACCTGCACTCCCGCTCCCTCCACCAATCGTCCCAGCCCCCTATAGTCCTGTTTGATAGCCTTGAGGCTTCTCTTTTCAAGATCATCACTGCCAGCCTGGACTATCAAAAGCGGGTAATAGTCAGAGGGGCGAACCAGGTTCGGAAGCTTCCTGGTAACGTCTCTGACCCTGGCCCCAGGGAGGCAGCAGACTTCCCTATGCGTGGGGTCAGGCCGACAAATAGGGCCCTCCGTTCCCCTGAGGAGGGAGTCGCCCACAACAATCACCCTTCTTTCTTTCTTGGTGGAGGCAGTCCTGAGGCATGGAGTCAACTTCCTCACCTCAGGCATCCTCCTGGGCAGGCTTCCTACATCGTCCTCACCCACCGGTCTCTCAAGCTCCAGGGCCTCAAACCTATTGTTCAAGGGCACCTGGTAAGGCAGCGCCGGAAGGGGAGGGCATCTCCTGCGAGGTCGAGAGGGGACCCGTCTCCATTCCTCCTCAACTCGCGGGTCCCCTCCCTCTGCCCAATGGCAACAGGGCAGGGGGTCCACCCCCCTTTGGGGCGTCTCACCCCGGTCCCTCTCCCTCCGGTCCTGCAGGGAGTCACTCCACCAGTCTATCTCCCGCTCGCACTCCCTGATATTCCTCAACCTCTGCACCTCCTCCTTGAGTTCCGCCACCATGCGGACCAGGTCGTCCACCTGCTCGCACCTCACGCAAGCAGTCCCTCTGCCTCCCGCCGATGGCAGCAAGAGGCTCAGACACTCCCCGCACCCGGAGAGCTGAACCTGCCGCATGTTTGGACGGGCAGTCGGTCTGGGTGTGTACTGACTTCCTAGAGAAAGCACCGTGCCTGGTGGAGACCATTGCAGCCCAGCTGACGGGAGAGTGCCGTTAGAGGAGGTGTCCCTATGGGCGGGTGTGAGCGCTCCGCCCTTCCTGCCCGCCCTGCCCGCGCTAACTGCCTCGCTAACTGCCGCGTCACTCCCTGTTTGCCGACCCTGTTCGCCGCGCTCCTGGTCGCTCGCGCTCCCTAAGGGCTGCCTTTGAACGGCCGGGGGGAGGAGCTGTCGCTGACGCTGCTGGCTCCGCCTACGCCTCGTCAGCCTCCCTCACGAGGGCTGCCGGTGCCTGGCGGCTCCCTCACGTAGGCTCGATGCCCGAAAAATAGTCCTGCCTGTCCCGATCCCGCGCTCCGCTGCAGCACGCGTCTGCCCCGGAGCCGGTCGCCTCGGCAAGTCAAAGCCTGGCTGCTGGCCGCTGGCCTTTGCCCTGCCTTGGGCAGTGAGGCTGCGTTGGCCTCAGCAGGGCCAGACCTGGTGGTGTGCAGCCTCCGGTCGCATGCCCCCCAACTAGTGGGCTGCCCCCAGCAACTTAACGGCACACTCTTTCCCCTCCAGGAAAGGGAGCAGCATGGCCTTGTGGAGGAAGTCACCGGCCTTCAGGAGACGGTGAGGACGCGCACGAAGAGCCAGGGGTGCCCCGCAGCACTGTGCCCCCACCCCAATGCACCACCCAATGGGAAAGGGGAAAGGGGGTGGAGGGGGGAATTATGGAGTGGAGTGTGGGGCTGTAGGGCAAAGCGTGGGCGGGCTGTGGGACAGAGCACGGTGCTTGGGGCACACTAAATGCCCCCCCTGCCCTATAGTTGCCCTGCAGTGGCCAGGCTGGGAGTCACGGCACCAGGTCGTTTCCCCAGCCCAGCCCCCCCATCGTGCAGTCCCAGCCCCCAAAGTAACACCCCCCTGCTTTTTCCAGGTCTTAGCTCCCCCTGCGTAGCACGGGACCGCCCCCACGGAAGCTACTGACCGCTGCGCCATGGGGAAAGGGGGTGCGCACAAATGCCCCCGGTGAAGTCCCCCTCCCCCACGGTACCCCACTTCTGGGGGAGGCTCTGTATGTTCCGCCCCCCAAAAAGGAGGAATAAAGCTGTGCCTAGCACTGCCCCGTGTCACACAGCGTGAATGGGGGGCCCCTATGGGAGTGTCATTTGAGTGGCGGGGCTTTGAGTGGGGTAGGGGTGCACAAAGTGTTTGGGGAGGCGGGGCATGAAGCATTGGGGGTGCAGCAGGGCCCGCTGTGTCCCAGTATGTCCCAGTGTGCTCCAGGGCCACCTATGGGTGCTCTCAGCCCCATCCCAGTGCCCATTGTCATCATGTCAGTGCTCCCACTGTCCTCACCGGTTTCATCCCAGTGCACACATTATCCCCATTCCCAGTGCTCCCAGTTCTACCTTGTCTCCATCGCGTGATCCCTATTGTTCTCCATCGCGTGATCCCCATTGTGTCCCTTCTAGTGCCTATGTCCTGATCCCAGTGCTCCCAGAACCCCATTATCCCCGCTCCCAGTGCAGCCAGTGCCGCACCTGGGCGCAGGCCCACCTGTTACTGTAAAAGTCAGTCAAAGAAACTCTCTGAGACGCAAATCGGAGTTTCCGAAGGCAGGCATTCTTTAATTGCGGCGCCGGACGTGCAGGGGATGGCTCCACTTAGTGTGTGTGCCGAATTGTCCAGGCGGCAGGCAACCCCCCCTGGACACCCTCACCCATTACTCCCACCTGCAGAGGCCAACGCAGCCTTGGCCTCCAACCCTGGTGCGTTGCTGCGAAGCCTCCCTCTCCTGCTGCGATCTGCCCTCGCCAAGGCGAGCAACGTGACCCCCCCCAAAGAAATGCCCCTCCCCGGGACCCCAAAAGGGATGGGAGCCACCCCCAGTACCCCGAATATGTCCCCGTTCCCCCTGGATCCGCAGATGGCGTGCCGCACCCAGGAGCTGACAGAGGCTCTGCAGCACTATGAGGGCGCTGTGCAGGCCCAGCCCCCACCCCCCACCCCCTGCCCCCCCCAAATCCAGCAAAATGGAGCGGAGAGATGGGGAAAACCTTAGCAAAGGTGTTTTTCTTCCCCCAAAATCAAGGAGCTGCAGATAGAGAACAGCAGCCTCCACGAACTGGAGGACAGCGGAGGCTGTGGCCATGTACGTGCTGTGGGGACAGGGGGGACACGGGGGCCCCACTGGCTGAAAATGCCCCCAAGCCTGCGCTTTCGTCCTCCCTCTTGGCTCGGCCTCCAGCCACTGCACACGTTTGCGAGGCGGAGATCGGGGCAGGCGGCCTCCAGGTGGCCTTGTAGCAAACAAAGGGAAGCCAAAGCTGGAGAGCGCCACCTCCTCAGTAGAGGGACTGCTGTTCCAACTAAAGAAAGGAGAAACCAGGCCTCCCACTGCTGCGGAGAAGCTCAGCCCAAGCAGGCTGCAGGCCCGAGGCCTCGCAAGCTCGGCACAGCGCTGGTGCCTTGCTCCAAGCCCTGGCGGGGCTGCGCCTGGAGGGGGCTGAGCGTGGCCCCGCCCCCTTCCCCGAGAGGGCGGGAAGTGGGCGGGGCTCGCACCCATTCCCTGTGAGGAGCTGTGAGGAGAAGCAGGTCCCCCCGTGTCCCCTCAGTGCCGTGGGAGCATGGAGAGCAGAGAAAGCGCAGCAAGTACGTACTGCCTGTTGCCCAGAGGGCGTTAGGCGGCCCCCCAGAGAATGAGCTGGGGGGCCCCAGCATGGCCCCAAAGGGCGCATGGCGTCCTGCCGTAGCAGGCAGCGCCCCGTCGGGCCCCGTAACCTCTCCCGTTGCCCTCCCGCAGGCGGGGCTGAGGGTGGCTGGTTGGAGGAGTCCCTGCTGGACTGCGCCTTCGCTGCCTGTGACACGGAGCAGACAGGTAGCGGTGCCGGGACCCCGATTCCACCCCGTGGCCTCCTTCTCGCTCCGTGCTGCCTGTTTCCACCTTCCGAATGGCGCGCGGAAGCTGGGGGACGCCGCGGGAAGACGCGCGGGGGGCTGGAGCCCAAGGGGTGGATGCACAGGCAGCCCGATGGACGCGCGCGCTGCCCGAGAGACGCGGGGCGTGTGGTGAGCTTTGCCTCGGATGGCAGGCGCGGTGCCAGCCTGGCGCATCGTGGAGTACCTGCGGGCGGTGACGGGGCGTAGCGGCGAGGAGCAGCAGCTGCAGGAGCTCAGGCAGATGCTGGAGCTGACGGCAGCGGGGGGGGCCCTGGATCTGCCCACCTTCCGCGCCGTCATGCGCGAGTGGATCGCCCACTGTCAGTGGGACGGGTGAGCGCCTGGGGAAACAGAGGCATGCGGGGGCAGTGCTTCAGATGGCGGCATTACAGCTCCGTGCCTGGAGCATACAACGGAATTACGGCTCCGTGCCTTGACACTGGGCGTTTCAAGCTAAATGTGGGCATTTCAGCTCTGCGCCTGCAACACCTGTCTCAACGTGGGAATTCGGGCTCTGCAGCCCAACACCGGGCGTTTCTGGAGCTAGATGATGGAATTACATTTCCGTGCCCCAACAGTGGCATTTCAGGAGCCAAATACTGGAATTCTGGCTCCGCGCCCTGACACCGATTGGTTCAGGAGCCCCGGTGGGAAGTGTGGCAGAGAGTTGCCGTGCCACGTGCCCAGCTCACTGATTCCCACCAACGCCTCAATGCTTTTCTTTCCCCAGGGCATCGCAGCCTGCTGAGGAGCTGGATGTAACAGGCGGTAGGTGTGCGCACCGGAAAACAGATCAGTGCCCGCTCCAGCCATGCTGCGCCTGCTGGCAGCGCTGCTAATTCGAAGTCCCAGCTGAGCGACACCTCCTTCTTTCCTGCGCACGGGGTGCAGGCTCTGGTGGAAAACGCAATCGCACACAAACCACTGAGCCACCCCGTGCCCAGCCATAACGCCGCAATGTGGGGTGGAAAGGAGAGTAGCGGGGCAGAAACTGAGAGACGTGGGGCAGCAATTGGAGGAGTGGGGCGGCAATTCAGAGCGGTGGGGCAGACTCACAGACGCTCACGGCATCAGTGGCACTGTGGTTTTGTTGCTGGGGCTCCATGGATGCGGAGACCCATCTCTCTCTACTCTCCCAGGACCTCGTGTGCTCACAGCCGCATTGGATCTTGAGGGCTATGGCGGCGAAAGAGAGAGCGTGACCTTGTAGGTACCGGCATCATCGGGCTCCCAAAACACACCTCAGCGGTGCTAATGAGCCTCCTCTCACTGCAGGGACAGCAGGAGCATCGAGGAGGAGCTGGAGCGCTCCAACCAGCACTTGGCCAGCCAGAACGCCACGCTGCGCTGTGCCCTGGAGTCAGCCGAGGAGCTGAATGCCCAGCTGGCTGAGGAGGTGGCAGGGCTGACGGCGCAGCTCCACCGGTCAGGGGGCACCCATAGGTGCTGGGAACGGGGGACAGGGACATGCGGGCAGCTGCAGCTGCGTCTCTGCAGCAGTGCTGCCGGGTGACGACCAGCGGCCATCTGTCTCTCGCAGTGCCCAGCAGGCGTTGGAGCATGGCTGGGCAACCAGCCAAAAGCTGGAGGACCTGGAGGATGAGGTGAGGAGGCTTCAGGAGGAGAAGAGAGGCCTGACAGAACAAAATCAGCGTCTGGTGGGTGCCCCCCCCCAGCTGCTCGGCAACTCTGTTGCTCATTTTCCCTTTTTTTCCTCTTAAAACAATGCCAAGGTGATGCGGTGACTCCTGGCTGCTGGCCGCTGGCCTTTGCCCTGCCTTGGGCAGTGAGGTTGCGTTGGCCTCAGCAGGGCCAGACCTGGTGGTGTGCAGCCTCCGGTCGCATGCCCCCCAACTAGTGGGCTGCCCCCAGCAACTTATGGGGCTGCCCCCAGCAACTTAACGGCACACTCTTTCCCCTCCAGGAAAGGGAGCAGCATGGCCTTGTGGAGGAAGTCACCGGCCTTCAGGAGACGGTGAGGACGCGCACGAAGAGCCAGGGGTGCCCCGCAGCACTGTGCCCCCACCCCAATGCACCACCAGCAGCTTTTAGTCCAATTTCGCTGGGTATCAACCCACTTTCCTCCGGAGCAGAACTCAACGCTGCTTGCTGAGGCCAAGGGAAGGAAGGAGAATCTTCAGGCACTGGAGGCAAAGAAGGATGCTATCCTGCAGGTAAGAGGCAGCCGAGCCTCGTCAAATGCTAACGAACCAGCTCCCTCAGCTGGGGGGGGGGACAACAACACGTGGGGCTGGCGGCCCCTCCCCCATCACGCCCATCTGTGGAGGCCAGTGTGGCCATGGCCTCCAGCCCTGTTGCGTTGCTGTGGTCTCCTGCCACGATCTGCCTTCGCCAAGGTGAGCAACGTGATCCCTCTCCTCAAGTAAATACTCCCCCAGGACTCCAAAGGGACGGGAGCCACCACCGGCACCCCAAATTCATCCCTGTTCCCCCCAGTTCTGCAGATGATGTGCGGCATGCAGGACCCGATGGAGGCTTTGCAGCATTACGAGGGCGCTGTGTGGGCACGGCTCCCACAAAGCCCCCAAATCCAGCAAAATGGAGAGGAGAGATGGGAGAAACCCTAACAAAGTCTTTTTCTTCCCCTAAAATCAAGGAGCTACGGATGGAGATCAGCAGCCTCCACAAACTGCTGAGGCAGACACTGGAGGCTGTGGCCACGTAGGTGCCGTGGGTGCTTGGGGGGCCACAGGGCTCTCACTGGCTGAAAATGCCCCTATAGAACTCCCAAACCTGCGTTTTCATCCTTCCTTCTAGCTCGGCCTCAACCGCCGCACATATCTGTGAGGCGGAGGTCAGGGCAGACGGCCTCCAGCTGCTTTTTGGGGCAGGATGCTGGAAATCGGGGCTGTCAGAATCTTAAGGAGTAGGAAGGTGGGAGGGAAAAAAATGGGTAAAATGGTAATAAAAAAGAAAAACGGGGTAAATGTGGGCATGCAAAGAGCGTGGACACAAGTGTGGCCCCTGCAAACCTGCGTTGGCTCGGAGTGAGGGCACGTGGCGCTTTGGGTCCCCCAGACTTCCCATCTACCCCTTGCCCGTACTGCCCATTTCCCCCCCCCCGCTTCCCAGCCCTCCCTGCATCCCGCAGTGCCCATCACCCCCACCCCCCCAATGCCAATCGCTGCCCCAGTTTCCAGCCCCCCCAGCCTCTTCCTCCCACAGGCGAGCCCCAGAGCCTGAGGCACAGCCGCTCAGCACGGAGCCATGGAGGGAGGTAGGAATCGCCAGAATCACATCTTCTCCCCCAGAAAATGTCCAGTGGGGGGCAGAGGAGGCACAGCCATGTCACCGCCCCCTCAAATCACCATGTTCCCCACAGCCCTCCCAGCGTGCAGACCAGAACTGCTGGCGCACATGGTGGTAAGCGGGGCTCCCGCTGCCGTGGGTCGCAGCACCCCACACTGTGGGCCAGGAAAAGCCCTGGAGGTTCAGAGGGGTGCTGCACCCCCCAGATCTCCCCCCAGATCACTGAGTGCCCCTGCAGGCTCCTCCCACACCTGCTGCTGGTGCTGCTGCTGGCACTGCTCTGCCTCCTGCACCACATGGCCCCATGGCTGGAGCTGAGCTACCTGAGATCCCCCCCACTGTGAGAAGCCCCAGGTAAAGCGACCGGACCCTGCTGTGGGGCACGTGGGAGCCCAAGCCCCATAGCGGGTACAGCAGCGCGTGGGGCTGTGGGGTAGAGTGAGTGTGGAGCGGGGTTAGGGGGGAAAGGGGAAAGGGGGTGGAGGGGGGAATTATGGAGTGGCGTGTGGGGCTGTAGGGCAAAGCGTGGGCGGGCTGTGGGACAGAGCACGGTGCTTGGGGCACACTAAATGCCCCCCCTGCCCTATAGTTGCCCTGCAGTGGCCAGGCTGGGAGTCACGGCACCAGGTCGTTTCCCCAGCCCAGCCCCCCCATCGTGCAGTCCCAGCCCCCCAAGTAACACCCCCCTGCTTTTTCCAGGTCTTAGCTCCCCCTGCATAGCACGGGACCGCCCCCACGGAAGCTACTGACCGCTGCGCCATGGGGAAAGGGGGTGCGCACAAATGCCCCCGGTGAAGTCCCCCTCCCCCACGGTACCCCACTTCTGGGGGAGGCTCTGTATGTTCCGCCCCCCAAAAAGGAGGAATAAAGCTGTGCCTAGCACTGCCCCGTGTCACACAGCGTGAATGGGGGGCCCCTATGGGAGGGTCATTTGGGCGGGGCCTTGAGCGGGGTAGGGGTGCACAAAGTGTTTGGGGAGGGGGGGCATGAAGCATTGGGGGTGCAGCAGGGCCCGCTGTGTCCCAGTATGTCCCAGTGTGCTCCAGGGCCACCTATGGGTGCTCTCAGCCCCATCCCAGTGCCCCATTGTCATCATGTCAGTGCTCCCACTGTCCTCACCGGTTTCATCCCAGTGCACACATTATCCCCATTCCCAGTGCTCCCAGTTCTACCTTGTCTCCATCGCGTGATCCCCATTGTGTCCCTTCTAGTGCCTATGTCCTGATCCCAGTGCTCCCAGAACCCCATTATCCCCGCTCCCAGTGCAGCCAGTGCCGCACCTGGGCGCAGGCCCACCTGTTACTGTAAAAGTCAGTCAAAGAAACTCTCTGAGACGCAAATCGGAGTTTCCGAAGGCAGGCATTCTTTAATTGCGGCGCCGGACGTGCAGGGGATGGCTCCACTTAGTGTGTGTGCCGAATTGTCCAGGCTGCAGGCAACCCCCCCTGGACCCCCTCACCCATTACTCCCACCTGCAGAGGCCAACGCAGCCTTGGCCTCCAACCCTGGTGCGTTGCTGCGAAGCCTCCCTCTCCTGCTGCGATCTGCCCTCGCCAAGGCGAGCAACGTGACCCCCCCCCAAAGAAATGCCCCTCCCCGGGACCCCAAAAGGGATGGGAGCCACCCCCAGTACCCCGAATATGTCCCCGTTCCCCCTGGATCCGCAGATGGCGTGCCGCACCCAGGAGCTGACAGAGGCTCTGCAGCACTATGAGGGCGCTGTGCAGGCCCAGCCCCCACCCCCCACCCCCTGCCCCCCCAAATCCAGCAAAATGGAGCAGAGAGATGGGGCAAAGGCGTTTTTCTTCCCCCAAAATCAAGGAGCTGCAGATAGAGAACAGCAGCCTCCACGAACTCCACGAAGGCATCAATCCAAGGCATCCCTACAGCTTCCTAACGCCCCAAGGCTCCTTGCACATCAAAAAATGTGTAGTTGTGTCAAACAAGAAGGTTCTTGGCGCCAAACTGTATCCCCTTACGCTACCCAAACACCTCCCTGAAAAACCCAAGCACCTTCCTGTTTGGCTGCCAGCCGGGCTAAAGCAAAACACCCCCGGCGGGCCCACGGGCACCCCGGAGGACCCATTCCGGTGACCCCCGGCGGGCCCACGGGCACCCTGGAGGACCCACCCCGGTGACCCCCGGCGGACCCCCGGTCGCCACGGAAGACCCACACCGGTGACCCCCGGCGGGCCCCCGGGCACCCCGGAGGACCCACCCCGGTGACCCCAGCCGGCCCCCCGGTCGCCCCGGAGGACCCACCCCGGTGAGCCCCAGCGGACCCCCAGGCACCCCGGACGACCAACCCCGGTTACCCCCAGCGGACCCCTGGGCGCCCCTGAGGACCCACCCCGGAGGACCCCCGGTGGGCCCCCGGTCGCCCCAGAGGATCCACCACGGTGACCCTTGGCAGGCACACGGGTGCCCCGGAGGACCCACCCCAGTGACCCCCGGCGGGCCCCCGGTCGCCCCGGAGGACCCACCACGGTGACTCCAGGCAGGCGCATAGACGCCCCACACCGGTGACCCCCTTCGGGCCAACGGGCACCCCGGAGGACCCACCCCGGTGACCCCCGGCGGACTCTGGGCGTCCCCGAGGACCCACCCCAGATACCCCCGGTGGGCCCCAGGGCGCCCCGGAGGACCCACCCCGGTGACCCCCGGCGGACCCTCGATCCCGCCGGAGGACCCACCCCGGTGACCCTGGGCGGGCCCCTGGTCGTCCTGGTGGACCCACCCCGGTGACCCCCGACGGGCCCCCGAGCGCCCCGGAGGACCCACCCCGGTGACCCCCGGCAGGCCCCCGGGCGCCCCAGAGGACCCACCCCGATTACCCCTGGTGGGCCCCGGGGCGCCCCGGAAGACCCACCCCGGTGACCCCCGGCGGGTCCCCGGGCGCCCTGGAGGACCCACCCCGGTGACCCCCGCGGGCCCCCGGGCAGCCCGGAGGACCCACCCCGGTGACCCCCAACTGACCCACGGGCGCCCCGGAGGACCCACCCTGGTGACGCCCGGCGGGCCCCCGAGCGCCCCGGAGGACCCACCCCCGTAACCCCGGAGGACCCCCGGGTGCCCCAGACGACCAACCCCGGTGACCCCCGGCAGGCCCCCGGGCGCCCCGGAGGACCCACCCTGGTGACCCCCGGACGCCCCGGAGGACCCACCCCGGTGACCCCCGGCTTACCCCCGGGCGCCCTGGAGGACCCACCCCTGTGACCCCTGGCGGGCACCCGGGTTCCCCAGAGGACCCACCCCGGTGACCCCCGGCAGACCCCCGATCGCCCCTGAGGACCCACCCCAGTGACCCCCCGAGGGCTCCTGGGCGCCCTGGAGGACCCACCTGGGTGACCCCCCAGAGGGCTCCCAGGCACCCCGGAGGACCCCCTCCTGTGACCCCCGGAGGGCTCCCGGGCGCCCTGGAGGACCCACCTGGGTGACCCCAGGCTGGAGAGCTGCAACTGCAGGGGCAACATCTCCTCTTGGCCACCCATGGGGCAGGCTGTAGGGTGTGAGTGTGGGGGGGATGAGGACAACCTGAATGCACGGGGACACCCCAGGCTGGCAGAGCTGATTTCTGCTTGTGCTATTTATTATTACTGGGACGGAACAGAAGAGATGTTTCTAGAAACAGAATCCTAGAATGCTTTGGGTTGGAGGGGACCTTAATGACCACTGACCTTAATGACACCCCCCCCAGTGCCCCCCCTCAGCATGCCCCACAGCACGGAACCTTCCAGAGCGGCCCCGCCCACCCAGCCCGGCCCTGCCTCAGCTCTGCCTCGCGCCTGAGGGCGATGAAGGCTCTGCACCCCCACAAAGGGAGGAGAGGAGAGGCCAGGAGAGGAGAGGGGGTTCTCTGTGGCAGGAGCTCTGTCTGCCTGCTGGTCCCCTCCTATTACCTGCTCGCAAGGCGCTAGGGGGTGATGTGCTTCTCACGGAGCCTCTGCTGGCTGCCTAAGCCTCAGGGCTGCTAGGGACTGGCTCCACCAATCTATCTCCCTCTCACTCTCCCTAATGCTCCTTGACCCAGTACATAGCTTTAGGTACCACCCTCAAAGTTGGCTGAAACACATGAAACTGAGCTGCCACATCTTTATAATGTTATTATTCTTGTTCAAGAATTTTTTTTTAAGAAATTCTTGTGGATTTTCTGTCTGCCCATGAACCTGCACTCGATTAATGCAGGTGTATTCTGGGTTTCCCCAGCTGCTTCGCACCTCCAATTTGATATAGCGGAATGTTCTGGGAGGCTCCTTCTGCAAAGAAAACAATGGGAAGCATCATTACTCAGGTGGGAAGAGCCGCAGCAC
Source organism: Cygnus atratus (assembly GCF_013377495.2). Taxonomy (NCBI): domain Eukaryota; kingdom Metazoa; phylum Chordata; class Aves; order Anseriformes; family Anatidae; genus Cygnus; species Cygnus atratus. Next base: position 959,197 of record NC_066390.1, on the reverse strand, counting down.
AACCATGTAGCTCTCTTTGCCAGCATTCCCCTTGCTGCAGGGCGCCCCGGAGGACCCACCCCGGTGACCCCCGGCGGTCCCCCAGCCGCCCCGGATGATCGATCCCGGTGACCCCCGACGGGCCCCCGAGCGCCCCGGAGGACCCACACCGGTGACCCCCGGCAGGCCCCCCGGTTCCCCGGAGGACCCACACCGGTGACCCCCGCTGGGCCCCCGGGAGCCCCGAAGCTCCTGTTTTTCAGTTATCCCCCTATTTGCATACTGACACATTTTTTTCTTTCTCCTGCTACTGCAGTTAACCTGAGCACCAAATCTTTCCAGTACAACCAGGGACTTTCAGCATAAAAGCATGTTTTGAACAGAAGAAGGCAGCACCAGCAGGCTAACATGGGTGAATTGTCTTAATTACTGCTTAACCTTCCAGTTTAGGAGTAATGAAATCAAAACAAAAGCGTTAATTATTACCTTTCTCTGTAGACAGTGTCACAGTTCTCACCACTGTCCGGACATTTTCCTTTTCCGGAGCAGGAAAAATCACGCACTTCGCTTTGTAGCATTAAGTGGTGAAAGGCACCCAGCCAGAGTTACAACATGAGAATTGTCATCTTCTGCCTGTATTTCAGGAGACAACCTAAGTAACTCTAACCTTCAACACTTAGCTTCCTGTTCCTGAAATTGAGCTGCCTCTTTCCCTAGTGGTACAGTAGCAAAGAAGCCAGCAGTAGATGGGACGGCAGCTGCCTCCTTCCGAAGCTTCTCTTGTTCTCTCAGTTGCCACTTCTCCCACAGTCTCTCGTCGATGCTCTTCACTTGAAATTTAGTACGAGTTGCACTCTGCTGAGTGGGCTAGAAGGAAAGAAAAGTAGTGCATGAATAGGACAAAAAAATCTGTGGAGATTTCATTACGAAAATCTGATCAGCAATCCCTCCAAAATGGTCTCGATGTGGAACAGCATATTAATATCGTTCAGGTTACTGTCATTTTTTTCCATAAAATTTTGCCTGTAACAAGAGCCATGCTTTACTATGGAAACAGTTTCACGTATCTGCAATTTCCAACATGGTAAGCTGCTTTAAACAGCTAGGGTGTTTTGCTGTACATCTATTCCATGCTTTTTAAGCAGCAGAAAGTCATACAAGTTCCCCTATACAGTAGCCACTGACAGATTGATTTCCTTGAACACAAAACTCTGGCCTTCTCTATTAAATCACTTCCCTCAGGATTTTTACAATATCCTTCATGTCTGACAGATTAAGTCGGTAAGAACAAAAAATTCCCTCCACATTAACTGTGTAGATTTCGACTGGTGCTAATGGGGTTTCTTATTCGTCGTGGCATAAACAGACTGATTCAAAGTTTGAGGATTACAATGTTGTCTGGAAATGCTATTGGCGACAGGATTTAGACTGCACTGCAGCTCCTACCAGACGCTGAAAGGTAAGAACACACTCAAGAGGGTGGCACATGGTGAGTAACAAAACTTGTCAGAATTTATCAGAAATTATATGAATGTATGCGTGTCTTCACAAAGGACTCACCTGTACATCAGGTACAGAGTAAAGTTTCGGAAAAGGCCGGTTCAATTCCACTGTCTTCTTTTCTTCTTTTTCAGGTGCTTTAAAACAAGCCCCCCAAAAAGTTTTGTCAACGGCAGAAATAAAGAAAGCTGGGTACTTGTTTTCTTTGTGCGTTTATTTCCTCGTGTCCCATGAGACAGAGAGAAAGGCTACAATGTGCAATCCATGCAGCCTTTAAGCCCTCCTTATCTCCCTCACACAATCTCATTTTACAAAGTTGATATAATCTTAACAACGAGGCCTTTGATCCTCTGTCATTTTTGACAGAAACTGGCCCCCCACATTAAGACGTTGATGCATGCTTTACAAACACATACACGTGTCAAGTTAAGCAACACATGCCAAAGAGGAAGGTGAACTTGAACTCAACACAGGGATGACTCCATACCATAAACAGATGGCAGAAAAAAAACAGAATACCAAAATTAGACTAAAAAGCCCCTCAATGAGTTAATTTTCTAGCGGGAAATACAGAATACCATCACGTAATTAATGAAAACAGACATGGTTGCATATTCTGGCCCTTCCTTGCCTTTGAACTTTGTAGCCTTAAACTCTTTTATCCTCTGCTTTGAAGGAAAAAGCAAAGCAGATCCTGAGCAAACTGAACTTGCTCAATATGGGAAGCACCTCACCGGGGCAGGTATTAAAGCATCTTATTACCTGTTAGCTTTGTGTTCCATAACCATTTCTGCCCTGCTGGGGCAGGTCCAGGTTGTGCTGGGGGAGCTGGCACATTTCCTCCACTCTGCTGCATCCACAGAGCTTTCTCGCGCTTTATTTCTTCCAAGGTTTTAACACGCACTTCTCCTTCTGGCTTGACTTTACCTGCCGGCTCCTTCGACTGCGCTTTGCTGGGCCCGGACAGAGTGAGCACACTCTGCTTCTTGGGCTCACCCTGAATTTTTATCTTGGGATGGAACTCTCCTGCTTTTTTCTTCTCTTCTACCAAGCGATTATTCTTTTTTTCAGCCAAGGCTTCAGAGAAAGTTTTGATGTGACCTGCAGGAGCGGGTCTTGCCCCTGCGCTGGGATCTTCGGTTTTACCATGCCATTCAGCCTGGGCTTTGGCTTGAGTTTCTCGTCTCTGAAGAGCTCTCTCACGACGGATTTCCTCCAGTGTTTTCACATGGATCTCTCCCTTTGGCTTAGCAGCCTTCCCTGTCATCATCAAGAAATGAGAAGCACCAACATTTCAAGAGAGTCCAACAATATTTTAAGTCTCCAGAATTTGTCACAGTACTAAGGAAAACTAATCCTGAGCGTTCCCAATAACGCATCTTAGGACAATATCCTAACATTCTCCTCTTCCTCTGAGCCACTTGTTGTAGTTTGAAGACCAGCCCTATCCAGAGAGAGTTGCTACACAGAAATGCTAGTTTACTTTATTACTTTTTCAGACTGCATTTCAAATTCCTGCTCCTGGCAGTGGTTCTATTCTAATTGTATATGATGGTTCACAGAAGCAGCTTAAAACCTTGACAAGGCACAAGTGGAAAATAAACACACACCTAGAGCCAGATTTCTGATAGTGGCTGTCAGAAGAGCTTCAGCACTCAAGCAAGAGGAATCAGTTCTTTGTTTTCATTTCAATTAATTTTTAGGGCTGTATGAAAACGGTCTAAGTTCACGGAAAGGAAGAAGGAGAAAGTATATTTAATAGCCAGTTGTTACCTTTCGCAGTACTAGTCTGTTGAAAAGGTAATCCTAGTCTCTCCTTCACAGACTTGGGAACTTGAACTGCAAAACAGAAAAAGAACAAATTAGGGAGGCTGCATAAACGTCAACTTTGTGTTCACATTTGAAAACAAGACAGGAAAGGTAACTTTGAATCCCAGTGATTAACACCTCAGCCAACATGCAAAAAGAAACATCACAGGAAAAGGACAAACAGAAAGCCTAAATACAAAACCCGTGAATCAAATCCAGATGCCCGTTTAGTAGCTGTACCTCTCTTCGGTGCTTTGTCAGCATTTCCCAGAACCTCCACCTTCTTCCCCAGCCTTTCAGCAAGGCTGCGCTTCACTGGAAGGGCGCTTACATCAGCTTCAGACAGAGAAAACAAGGAATATTTTAAGAACATTTCTTTGCAGGAAGATTTGAGAACAGTCAACCACAAGCTTCTATTTTTCAAGCATATTTTCATAAAATTGCCTTTCAGCTGCTAAATGTTTTTTTTGCCATTTCTGCAGTCAACACAGATCTCCACTGCAATGCATTTTCCTCTCATACGTCAAAAATACTCTTTAATGCAGTCATATATAGAAGGCGGCACCTAAATAACGGCTCATAAGAAGTTCTTACCCACGGAGGCTTTCCGTTTTCCTTGTTTCTCAGCAAGATCTAGTCGAATCACAGGTTCCTCCCCTAAAAAAAAGTAAAATTTTTCTATTTCATCGAAACCAGTAGCCAATAGAAATATTATACTGTTAGCCCATGTCCAAAAAAACCCAGTAAGACAGTTTTGACAGCTAAACCACACAAACTCATATTTCAACTATAATTAACTTAGAAAAAGTATTACTAGTCTCAGTGTTTGCTTCAAATTCCAGCTGAGATAGTAGAGAATGAATCTGAGTCTGCTTGACAGCTATACTTCGTGCAGAACAAAGCTGCATAAGCAAGCAGAATATTATTAGGTACAAATGGTGAGAAATATTCCTTTCTAAGGTGAATGTCTATGAGTAAAAGTACTTCTTCACTTTTTTCCCTTTAAAAGGAATTTGCACAACTCTAAACAATATAATTTATACACAGACTCCTATCACACTACTGTCCACGCCTGCCACTGTCAGCCTCTTTAATGCTTCAGAAATTGCTTCTTACATAGCACTGTCTTCTATAGCTCTTTCTTCTCGTTACTCGCCTGTTTTTCCATTATCCCCCTATTTGCATACTGACACATTTTTTTTTCTCCTGCTACTGCACTTAACCTGAGCACCAAATCTTTCCAGTACAACCAGGGACTTTCAACATAAAAGCATGTTTTGAACAGAAGAAGGCAGCACCAGCAGGCTAACATGGGTGAATTGTCTTAATTACTGCTTAACCTTCCAGTTTAGGAGTAATGAAGTCAAAACAAAAGCGTTAATTATTACCTTTCTCTGTAGACAGTGTCACAGTTCTCACCACTGTCCGGACATTCTCCTTTTCCGGAGCAGGAAAAATCATAGAATCGACGGGAGGAAGAGAAGATCTTGAAGGACCTTCTGTTCAGAGCAAGCAAAACATAAGGAAGTTTACCAAACATAAAAAACTATCACAAAGAACAAAAAACTTTAATTATTCATTACTGTCAAACATACAGTGACCAGAGCATGTAAATAAGAGGGGTGACTAATTTGTCTCTGGTTGCCCTTAGAATTCCCATCTAGAATACCAGCTGGCTGAGAATCAGGTTGCTCGATGCCCCCAGCTAAAAATGGAAGTCTATCCCTCAAGCAGCTCCCAGCCACCATCACCTGCCATTCTGAAGCCAATAAAATTTCACTTCTTTGGCAAATAGTTGTATTCACCAAAGCATAGCCAGCTACCCGGTATTACTGGAAGAATTTTTTTTTTTAAAAAGAACATCAAACAGGATGAAGGTAAACAGGGTAAGAAAGTAGGGAATATTAACTCACCACCGTGTCTCTTAGTTTTTTCCTTCATTTTCTGCCATTTGATTTCTTCAAGTGTTTTTATTCCAAAATTCGGACCGTCCTCTGAAAACAGAAAACAGTTAATGAGACTAAGGCTTTGAGGCGCTCACTGAAGACCAAAGATCCTCAGGCTTCTTAGTGCTCAGGAACTTTTAGAAGTATTTAGAATAAACCCTGTCAACACTCCTCACAAGTGAAAGAACCATAGAATCAGTGGCATTTTGCCCCTCCTTTCACCCTTCAGGGTAAAAATTGTAGTTTTAATTTTCATCCATTTACACGATATTAGATCCCTCTATCACTAGATATGGCTTTCAACAGTGGTAGCAAGGCTGCACGTGCAGCCATTTAAACTCCATGCTGTGGCCCTGTTTTGTTCTCCAAAAGTAAAGAAAAGGAGTTCACCTTTCTGACCCAATGGGCACATGATGGTATTAGGTAGAAATGAGATCATGGAAATAACCCGAGTCCATTCAGCACCCCTACATTCTGTTGTGTTTTTACACCACATTGCTTTCGAGTTAATTGTCAGGTTCTCCTTCCGATTTATCCTACTACAGGTGCTGGAATACCTTGTTTAGCAGTAGTAGCACTGGCTTTCCGAGTGGAAATCATCCGTAATCCATTTTGGCCTTCCTCAGCTGGTTGCTGGACGGGAGTTTTAGTTTCTTCTCCTTCCTCAGAAAGCTGGTCTGAAGGGGAAAAATCTATTCAGTTATGCATAGACCAGATTGTTCATGATCATGTAGCTCATGCAATGACACTTCAGTCCATGGTCCATATAAAAAAGCTTTTTTTTTTTTTTTTTGTTTTTGTTTTTAATACAGCTACACTGACCTGATGAACTAGTAAGTAGACTACACTAGGACAAAACATCTAGGACTCTAGATTCTCTCTGCAGCTTTAACTACTACACAACATATTACTCTTCAGACAGAAGAAAAAGGAATTTCCTTCCTAGTTTCACATAGAGCTTTACACAACAGACCAGCTAAAGCCAAGAGTGGTTCTAAGCTTTCCTCCAACATTTCAGGTTCTGTCCACTGACTGCCAGACAAAGCCACCAGTGACCTGACCAGACTGCTTGCCCTATCGCTAGTCAGACCTCAGGTCATCTGTGATTTATACATTCATTTACAGCACAAATTCCTTCCAAGAACCAAAGATTTCCACAATCATTTACAGCACAAATTCCTTCCAAGAACCAAAACATGCTCACCATCATCATCTTCATCATCATCTGCAGCATTGATTACAACTGGAGGGTGTGTAGGGCTTGGGACGTTTTCAGAGTTTTCCACTTTCATCACCCCCCCGTAGCTATGGAGAGGGATTGGACTGGACAGAAAGTTTGTTTTGCTGCAGTGACATCTGAGCCACTTTCAAATCATCGTCCGCGGACTCAGGCGGACTTGGCAGTGTAGCTAGAGGAAGAGGAGGATCATCAGTAATATGGCAGTTTAAAACTTTGACCACAATGCACGAAGATGGTAGGTAAGGCAGATAACCTGCACAGACAATGAATTCAGCATCTCCTTTTGCCCATCCCGTCACTGTTCACACCGTGAACAATGACTTCCCTTCAAACAACAACACATCTCCCTACCACCCAGCAGAAGATGAAACAACAGAAAGCAAACTGCAAGGCAAATATCACACAAAGCAGAGAGAAGCTGAGCATGAAAGCAGAAAACAAATACCAGCGGTACACCAGCAGTACACTCGGTTTAGCTGACCACCTGTGACTGCAGACCTTTTCCTGCACTCACAAATGAACAGTTACCTGATGTCTCCTACAGTACTGGCACCCAGTAAGTAATATTCAAAATTAATTCTTCAATACTTAAAGAAAAAGGACCTAAACTCACTCTTGCTTGGTGGTAAGAAGACTCCATCGATGTAACGTCCCTTTGTGTGATGAAAAGCACAGTTGGCTTTCTGACAGCCTACTGGCTGGTTCTCCCAGTAGCAGGGAATCTCACTGCGCTTTTTCTGAAGACAGAAAGAAAGACAAGCTCGTGATAACACACACCTAAGGTTTGCAAAGAGATGCACAGTTCCAGATCGTGACAGCGATAGGGCTGTCACAATACAGTGCTGAAACATCATTCCAAAGGTCAGTTTATCACTTAAGTATAGTATTTCCGGGCATATTCACAAAGTTTGCATAAGCTGTAACCACTATGCACGTTTAGCTTTGTCATCATTCAGTTTGAGAAGACAGGCACTCTCAGACATCAGTTTAGGGTGGGTTAAACTAATACACCTAGGATTATACTAGGATTATTCAGAGGGAAAAAGAACATCTTAAATTGCCTACGTTAACTCTATCTAGAACTACTTCTTGGAGACTTCGTTCTTCTGCACCTTTAACTTTCCCCACTGCTTCCTACCCCAGGCAGCTAGAACAGCATTATCTGAAGGACTCCGGGACAGCAGAGACCTGATAGATCATTATCAAGCCTGCTCTCAGGAGGCTAGTACAGCCTGTTTATTATCTCCCTGCTCCAGCAGGTTTTAGCAGTCTATTTAGCAGTTATTCTGCATCTGTTGAGAAAATACTGTCGGCATCTAATAAAAGAAAATCTTGCTAAGACGTACCTAAGGCATTGATTTTATTTCCCTCTCCTTCCTCCCACCCCCTCTCCTGGTAACAGAAACCAGTGTAATTTCAAAGCAAATGAATCTATCCTGCAAAAGCACAATCAGCACACCTACAGCACTGAAAAATGCTTTTGTTGATTTATTTTGAGAACGCATCTTTAGGCACTCACATCAATTTCCATGTGTCTGAATCGGCAGACATTCCTGAAACAACGACCCTCCTGCCACAGCGTGCAGACCGTCTCGTTCCCCAGAGCAGCTTCGCAGTGGCGGAAGGAACAGTTGTCTCCCTGTAACCAAAAGGAAACCAACAAGGAAAATATAGTACAGCCTCAAAAACGTCCATGCTACTGCCTCAGGTTGCTACAATTGAATTCAGAATCTATCTGGTTATCAAGTTAACCAAAGACCAGTGTGCCTCCTCCTCCTACTCTACCCCTTCCTGAAAAAAATGGGAAAAAAAAAAAAAACAGAAAAGCAAAGCAAAAGAAACCCAGCCATACCTTGGTACAGGTAGAATAGAAATAGAAGTAGCAATCGTCTCCTTGTTTAGACATGCCGACAAGTTCTGATAACAAGCTCGGGTTCTCTCCACAGGGACTTCCTCTGCTCTTGGAGAGAGCTGTCTTCACCCTTGCTTGGGCTGAAAGTCTTCTACTGGCTTGTGATCAGTGAAATCTTCTTTTTAAAAGTAACCCTAAAGAAAGTACCAACAAGTGAAAAATAATGAGTAACAAGCATTTTTCCAGCTTTCTTCTGTTCATCAAATTAGTCTCTTGAGGAGAGCAATGCCTTGAAATCAGCTGTTACATGAACTAACACAATATTAAATTAAAGTTCTGTAAAGCTGCCAGGAGCTTTGTCAGCAAGTGTTCTCTTCCACGTCCGCAATAATATGACTTGGAGCACATCTGGAAGCCTGAAAATGGAGTCACTTCTTAAAAAACCACCTGATCATACATGCAAGGCAATGATCAACTATGGCTACGAATAACTTCTACAGAACGCAGTATGATGCATTAAATAGCATGTTCCAGTCACTGCGGGTCTTCGAGTTCACCCTACCTGGACAACCTCAGCAAAGTTATCGATCTTCAAAGACTTCCAGTTAACTTCTCCTGTAGGCCGAACCAACACTGAATCCGTGAACTAATAATAAAGGGGTAGGAAGAATTTTCCTCCTCCCTTTGCCAAGGGAACCTCTCATCCACAATTCAAACATAGGATGTGCTTTTAAACAGCTTATAACTAATGGAGGAAGCAAGTCCATTTGAATACTCTCTCAGACTGGAGACAGCCAGGGTTAGTTAGCTCTTCAAAAAATAAAAACAAACAAAAAAAAACACAAAACAAAACAAAACCAAAAAAACCCAGTGCATTTAGAGATGAACTCGTGATTCAAAGTGGCTGCAAAAATGAGGAATCCATCTTCCACAGCTGGACAATTTAACTTTTTTTTTTTTTTTAATTTAAAATTCAGTATGTTCCAATCTCTGGTCTTCAAGATTTCTTCACCTATTAAGAAAACACAAAAACCTTTCCCCGTCTTTATTACCTGTACAGCAAAAAACACACCAGTGCATATAAATACACAAACGTGCATATGCATACACACGTATGTGTTTAGACACACACGAGGAGTGAGTGATGGAAAGTTAGCGAGAGCGACAGTGGAAATCAGAATTTTTGCCTTTTTGACACAGAGAGCGCGTACAAACTCTCTCATTTTGAGGGAACTAGAAAAAAATGGAGGAGCTACAAAATATTTTGATGAGTATGCCTTCGAGGCCAATGCTTTATAACATGAGTGGTCTGGGGGCCAGCACACAAATATGCATACATATGTACATGCATACAGGATAAACATATCTATACACACAAGCATGCACAGGATATGTTGTATGATATCCATATCGAGAACAACTCGTAGCCCTGATCAGACACGTAGAGTTGCAATCAATTAACAGCAGGAAGACAGCAGATCAAGGATACAGCAAGCTTTGAGAGGCAGGGGAATGCTCACTTTGCCAGTGGCATGGCTGCATGATACCAAGAATTTTGAATTAGTTTGATTTTTTGGAAGCAATTTGTTTTCTTTCTGCGCTGTAGCAAATACCACAGGTTTGCCATCACGTGCTGTTCCCTAATCCATATATCCATCATCATCCATTGCTGCAAGATCATGAAAGGTTAGAAAAGATGACTTAGGTCCAATTTAACAGCCAATGATTTTTGAATGACCAGAGCTGCAACAGATTTTATTTAGCCGCAAGCAGGTTTTTTTTTCTGATGTGAAGTCAGATATTTTGATTTTTTTTTTAAGACACTAGATGTCATAAAACCTGCAACCAGACCAGATAAAGTTCAAATTACAGTGATTCTGAATCCTTTCATTTAAATGCTGCACATTTCTGTGCAAATTATTTCTGACTCTTCTGGACAAAAGTGGATGAAATAGTTCTTACAAATTAATAATAAAAGGTTGGAACCTTTTACTCACACAAACACTAGTGAATTTTCCAGGAGATATTTTTTTGGCAGGGAATTTTCCCAAATCTAAAATAAAGAGAGGAAAAGTTGGGTTCTCATAATAGTTATTGGTTTTGACTGCTTGACAAAGGGAATAAAAACAGTAGTTAAGCGCAAGGTTTCCTTCTCTTCTTTAGTACTGATAGGAATCGTCACTTCTGACCTTTAGCACCTTCAGAAACACACTTAGTGCCATGCAGGTTCCTCTGCATCTACTTCTAAAAATTACTGGTGCTCCTTAGCATGGAAGTTTGACTTGAAATATTTTCCAGATTTAGCTCTTTTGAATGCCCACGGAGCTCACCATTTTGCTTGTTGCCTTCCATTTTCCTGAACAGACCCAGAACGCTGTTCAGGATATGAATGGATCTGGTCTAAGGAATGGGAAGAAAGCAAAAACCAAGGATACCTCACAGCCCTAAATGCTATAAAAAGCAGTCTCATTTTAAAAAAGATCTCAACAGCTTTTTTTCTTTTTTAAACTGACATCTGCTAACACGGCAATCCAAGTGCTGAACAGAAACCAACTGAACTAGCCCCTGAAAGCCTGAATAAAAATGAGTAACTCTGGTGCACTCAGCAGGTCTGTAATAGAAGTTGGCAAGATTTTTAGATTTCTTTTTTCTCCAGGGTGCTAGTAAAGTTTTTGCGTTACGAGATTTTGAACTCTTTTTGTACAAAAGAATCACAGATGCACTACAGTCACGGTAGCTGGGGGGTCTGGAAATACATGCCAACAAGTGTCATAAACTGTGCCTTTGCTGAAGGAAGATAGATAGTACAAAGAAAATCTGTCTAGTTTGTTTTACAGGCTTGTCTTTCTCAGTATGGAACAAACTGACCTCCCTGGTCTAACTTTCCAGTTGGCTATTCTGCCTTTGTCCTGGAGTGAAGAGCAAGAAGGGAACAAAATATTTTTGCACTCCAAAAAATGCATTAGAGAAGGATTATCACACCTACCTAAGGGGACTTTCTTGTTTGTTTATAAAGCACAAAGTATTTCTCTTGGACAGTCTCTGTTGCTGGCCTGTTTTGTGCCTTCCGTTTATAATAAAGATATTAAAGATGCTTAGCCCGTTTTGCGTTTTATTTTTAGAACAGTGTAAGCGGACAGTCGGATGACAAGCAAGAAAGAACACCATAAACTACGTGTGTTAAAAACCCTGCTTTTTAATCACCCAGCATCACCCTGGCTGCAAAACAGTCTCTGCTGATTTACCTGCTTGTTAAAGCACCCCACAGGCTGTTGTGTGCTAGGTGTCAAATTATATTTAACGGTGCATAGGTAAACCATTCATCTTCCCACGGTCGAAGCACAGAACAGCCTCCTGCTAACACAGCTCATCCTTGCTGCTATGAGAAACCTCATCACCTGTAGGAAAACCTAAAGCTAAGAATTCCAAAGCAAAAGCAGAAAATACACATTTTGTACTCTTTATATATGAGTGAATCCTAGCTGTTCAATGCTGCCTACATCTGCACTGAGAGCGCATTCTGAGGCTGGAGGGAAGGACACTCAATACCCACTGACAGCAGGAGAGCAAAGATGCCGGCCAAGAAGGCAAAGGTTAAAGCTGAACGCTGCCTCAGCCTCCTCCACCAGCGAGTTGGGGGTCACCTTTCACCGTGATCTCTGAGACTCAGAGCCACGAGTTACCACAGCCGCAAGGTACAGCTGCTCCTTGCTGGCCCAAGCAACTCTATTTGAAGACGTGCCACTTCAGGGACCTGGATTGCGACAATCTCAAGATCAAATCAATCTGTTCCTGAAAGCGCAGATTGTCCTGGTGTTTCTGTAGCTTTCAAAGAACAATCCTGAACTGAGGCACTCATCTGATCAGACAGTGCTTCAGCACAGATTTGTCTTTAGCTTGACACATCGATACGAAGAGGAAGCAATTCTTCAAAGCAACCTCTCAAGCAGGGATCTAATAAGGCGGCCAAGACGACGTGCTCACATCTGAGCACGCCACTCTGCAGAGAATCAGTTTCAAGCCTAAGCTGTTTCGCCCATCTCCCAGTCCCAGAGCAACAGCGACACCTTTACCCTGAAAGTCTGTTCTGCAAAGCCAGGAGGTGACCAATGACTCGACTGAGCAGTCTCCCCCAGCCACTAATGTCACAACCGTGAGACACCTGGGACCACTGGAACGAGCTGCGAATAGCCCCGTTCTCCCTCCCAGGAAGAGCTGCTCCATCTTCTGCTGTTCTAAAGAGCCCTTAACATATAAAAGGAAGAGAGAGGTCCACAGAGCGGCTATTTCCTGCTTCCAGAGATCCTGTGCAAGACGGTTCTTGTGCTGCAGTTCCTGAAGAATTTAATGTGCATTAGCAGAACAAGAAAGTAAAGCTCTTAAGCAATTGCTAACCTGTTCTCAGTGCTCACAAGTCCCAAATCACTAATTTTACAATATATATAAACCATGGCAGCTGGCACCTAGCACTGCACACGTTGGCAGCGTCGTCAGGAGCTAGATATCCAATGGGCATCACTGTTAATTAGCCTGTGGCAGGTTCAGGGTCCACGTATCAATGGTTGTGTGTGTTTTTCTTCACTTTCTCCAAACCTGTGAAAAAAATTTCTTATACAGCACTGTACAGTCACACGTTATAGATGGGGACCAACTGCATACTGCCAGTCTGTATCAACTTCCAATAAGACAGTGTTGGAAAAAGGTGCCTTCAATGGTCAGTAGCACAATAGCTCTGGTGATGTGTTATTTAAGTGCACTCTTACATCTGAGTTTCTTCGTAGCAGTATGTAGTTGAGAGTGTCCGAGTTTCCCAGGTAAGATTTATGTTTTCTCCTACCAAGCACCAGCTCAGTATACAATGCTGTGTTAATAACACCCAAGCATGTAGATGTTAAACCGTAACTGCTTTTAAACCTATTTGTTGGTAAGAAAAGAGCTCAGTACACCACCTTCACAGGGCAAAAATTCACATGGAAGAGCAGAAAAACCCAGAAGTGCTTCCTGAACTTCACGTTACCAACAGCACCATCGGATTTAGATCCTGGCCTGGCATCCAGGATGCACGGTCTGCAAGCACTGCTGCAATGTGGAAGTGCCAAGGCAGGTTTTTGGCCTGCCCTGACTAAAACACTGTTGTGGTTTAGCCCAGCTGGCAGCCAAACACCACACAGCCGTTCACTCACCCTCCCCCCCTCCCTCTCCGGGATGGGGGAGAGAAACGGGAAAGTGAAGCCTGTGAGTTGAGATAAAGACAGTTTATTAAGACAGGAAAAATAATAACAATAATAATAATAATAATAGTATTAATAATAATAATAATGTGTACGAAATAAGTGATGCACAATGCAATTGCTCACCACCCAGTTGACCGATGCCCAGCCTATCCCCGAGCAGACTGGCCCCCCCCCACCCCGGCTAGCCACCCCTATATATTGTTCAGCATGACGTCAGATGGTATGGAATACCCCTTTGGCCAGTTTGGGTCAGCTGTCCTGGGTCTGTCCCCTCCCAGCTCCTGCTGCATCCCTAGCCTGCTCGCTAGCAGGACAGAGCGAGAAGCTGAAAAGTCCTTGGCTTGGTGTAAGCACTGCTCTACAACAATTAAAACATCAGCGTGTTATCAGCGCTCTTCTCATCCTAATCCAAAACATAGCACCCTGCCAGCTACTAGGAGGAAAATTAACTCTGTCCTACCTGAAACCAGGACAAACACTTTTTTATTTTTTTTTTTTTTCACACAAACATTACAAAGAGTGTGCCAGGTACGCTGTAATGCCAATGTGCCAGGTCAATAGAGGATATCCAAACAACAGAGGCGTTTGTCCTAATTTCTGGCATGAAAACACTTTTACAGCATTCTTTTCACGAAGAAACCCCTCTCTATCTTCTCCATTGCTCCAGGACCTGCTGCAGCTGCAGCGGCTGCGCTGGTACAACCTGCATCTTTGACAAATCTTTTCAACAGTTCTGCTTTACCTCGGCACAGTTGAGGTCACTCCTCTTCCTCTTCCAGCTGAGGAAGCAGCCTGCGGGCTCTGCCACACGGTCGGTGCAGAAGCGAAAGCTGGGAACACAGCCGTCAAACTCTCACTGCTAACGAGTGGCTCTCCTCCATCGTTCTCTCTGTCTTTTTCCTCCCGAGTGTCTGAGCAGGCACTGGGAATCGTTTCCAGAGGAAGGGTACTGCTGAAGCCACAACATTTACTCTCAGGGAAAAGAGAGTATGTGAAAGAATACATACTTCCTTTCTTTTTCCTTTTTTTTTTTTTTAAATCTCTGAAATCAACGCTGCGGCCTGGCAGCAAATAACTATGGGAGTAATGATGATTCCTCATCCTCACTGTAACATTGTAGTTAATCTCATAAAGAACCAATTTCCCCAGGCAGTGGCCATTTGAGATGGGAAGGGGCAGTAAGAGGAAGTTTCCCTTAGACTAGCTCTTCCCCCAGAACACCTCGCCAGTCCAGCAACAAATTCAATTCACCTGCTCCGCCTGATCAGTCAAACGCGCGTCCGACTCCAGCACACGCCACAGCGGTGGTTCTGATGTGGTTTGGAGCATCACCTATCCGCAGAATATCTCGGGTTTGTACACTCAAATAACGCCGTAGTTTCGAAATAAGGCCCAGAGCTCACACTCCGAGTGCAGCCTAACAGCACCAGAGGGCCGGTAGGCTAAACATTCCCATCCTGGCAACAGTACTGACCCGGGCAACAGTAAGCATCCCTTCTGCACTTTCATCGTGACCATCAGCATAAGGAAACAGAGACCTCCTCGAGCCAAGTTTTAAGAAACAAACACCAAGGTCACCCTAGCGGGTTGTTTCCAGCAAACTAAAGGAGAAATTAAGGTGACAACGGGGTGCATCCAGAGTTAGTCAGATCCTGAAGGCAGTTCCTTTGGGAAACGGAGGAGCAGCACGCCAGATGACAGCTACCTTACAGCGCACCCCTTAGAGGCACTGCTACGAAAGGAAGGCAGAAGGTTGGAACTCAAAATAACTCGCAAGGCGCCCGTTAACGGGGAAGCTTTAATTTCCTCAGCAGAACCTCCCCCCTGAAGGCAGCCCAGGGACTCTTTGCTTCCCTAGGGAGACGGCAGGGACGGGACGGGACGCGGCAGGGCGGTGGGACGGAGGGACACAGGGCCAGATGGACGGCCAGATGGCCCAAAAGGCCTGAGGAAGGGCTGAGGAGCGGGAGGGAAGGGCAGGGTGAGGGGAAGGGCGGCCCTGGGCCTGACAGGGGACCTTGGGCCTAACCCTGGGCAGCAGCTCCCCGTCTCACAGGGCCCAGGGGGGGGCTGCCTGTAACAGGAGATGCGGGCAGGTGAATTTTACAAGCACTGCATCACAAATACCCTGCAACACCTGAACTACTGACTGGGACAGCCTCCTTCCTCACCTCCTGAAAGCTCCAGCTGGCAAACCAAGGACAAAATGAAAGGCAGATGTGGAGGACCTCGTAAGATACTATTTTGTTCCCTATGTGCCCACTGCTGGTGACACGTAATGCCTCCTGTTCCCAAACTGACATCGGCACCGTTACATCTTTACTACATGCTGAAAGGAACTCAGCAACTTGAACACAACTTAGAATTACCGATCCCGGCAGCAGGCTGTACAGCTGAAGCTGCTTTAGCCAATCAAGTGTGTCATGCTGCCCCTCAAAGGTTTCTTCCTGGGAACGTCTGCTGTGACACTCCTGACGTATTACTTCTCAGAATGGCAGAACCGCGCTGGGTGGGCCCCACAGCAAGACTCGTAGTTCTGTCCTTCCCTTTCAGGAAAGGATCTCCCACCTTGAATTTATTAATTTTCATGATGATGATACACAAATTGAAGTTTTGAAAAACTGAATGCTGATTAACAGATTTCTAGCACAGCCTGTGCATCAAAATTCATTTCTCTCTATTCAGGTAATCTTAGTTTCTGAGTTACAGTTACAGTCAAAATTTTTCTTCTTTGTTTTTTTTTGTGATCAGAAAAACGAGGGGACTGGTTGTCCCAAGTCAGCCAGGGAACTTATCTTTGGTCGATGCACCAAGCAACTCAGCTCTCTTGGGGAAACTTAAATAGAACAGACAGATCTCCAAACGGATAAAAAAAAGAAATCAAACGATAAAAACCCAACCGATACATCTGATACCCCAGCTTATTGAACAGCACAAGGGTTTAATCTACAGGCTCTGTCCAAAGCAGCAAGAAGTGACAGATTTAATCCAAACCAGTTGCCCGCTCTCACTCTCTGATCTGGAGATGGTATTTGACAAGCATGCGTATCAGTAACACTTGTAAACGCTGGGTTACTGCACCACAGCACCAAATCCCTCACGGGCCCACTAAGACTACTATTACTGATTGATCCACAATAAACACTCCCAAAAAGATTCTCAAGAAGTTAAACCCTGTTTAGAAAGAATCTGAGGAACCTGTCACTGCAGCAACAAAGGGCTGCAATTGTATGCAAAATCTCCAACACCCTCCTTAGCACCCTGCTAGCTCAAGGACTGTGTGGGGCTTCCGTGCCCTGAACGAGTCCACCCTGGCCACATAATGCAGATGTAATGTTCAAGAAAGCACATATCGTTATCGAAATTTATCAGATCCACAGCAAAAAGAAAAGCCCACGCTTCTATATTTCTCCTCCTTCTCCATTCACAGAAGGAAGAGACTGAAAACAAGCAGATTTGTGTTTTACATTTACAGTTAATGTGAAAAATCGTGAATTATTGTGAATAACGTGAAATACATCACGTATTGTTTCAAGCTACAAAAATCTTGCTCCCACAAAGGAAGGACTTTTTACCGCAGCATGCAACCCCAGTTACAAATAACTTCCTACCTACCAGCGGGCCGCGTTCCCCTGGCACTCAGTCACTCCGCAGCACGGCAGCCACCTTTGTTCTAAGGATGGCAAATTCTAGTTAGAAACGCTCTGTAGAAGAGTGATGTTGTCCCCTTTTAACATGATCCGACCTGCAGCACAGAGAAGGGAAAGGGGGGATTAGAGAGAGCCCAGAATCTGAGAATAATCTCGTGTTTTCAGAAGGTATTTTGTGTGGTTGAGCAGGGTTTTGCCCATCACGCAGAGTCCTGTTCCTGCCAGCTGCCCCACACTCACAAGTCCCACTCCAGCCACCATCCCCGTTCCAGCAGCACGCTGTCCCTGCTGAAAACCCCAGCACTGGGCACACATCGTTGCTTCTGTCCACCAGCAGGTGGTAGATAAACACTGCCGCTACCGTGGCTCCCTGCTTTGACTCAGAGATCACAGCAAGTGTGAGAATCGCCCAGGGCCGCCGGCTTTAGGTGCAGCTGAAAGGAGCTGTGACCAGACTCCTCCAGCCAGTGCAGGCCGCCTGGTATTACACGTTTCAAAGACCAGAACTGGTCTCAGGCAGGGACAGATTCTCCTTCATTCAGCAAAATCACCAGCTCAAAAATCATCAGGGACAGAGATGTAGCCAGTAATTGCTCACTGAACTTCAACATCAAGGCTCGTCACACGTTTGGTAGCTCTCAGTGCTGCTATCTAGGAGGCTCACCCGGGCAGGTTTCAGACCGCGCGTCACTCGGGTTGCACAGACGCACAACATACCCAGCTGTTTCCTTGATTTTGTCTTAGAGTGAATCTCCTCTGCGTCGTCCAGCACCAAATTCATGTACTCGTCAAAGCCCTAGAAATCAGCAACAATGGCAATTAGTTCAGCAACAACACAAACCATCATCAGCTTTGCTGACCCAGGCTGGACAATGAAGACTAATTGTTAGAGAAGTACAATTTTTTTTTTTTCCCTTGTGCTAGTCTTTCTTGACAAGAAAAAATAGGATTGTGAATGAGGGAAAGCAAACTAACGACGTAACGCGGGGTCATGCTGATACTCACGATGATGCAGCCTTCTACCCGCATGTTCACTTGCTCGTAAAGCCACACCTGGATCCTCGACCTCTGCAGAATGAAGGATGGAGAGTAAACTGGAACACAAACACCACGAGCAGTTTTGTTCTCTCTCGTGTGTTCAGAAATACCCGCTAACCATAGCCGCTATAGCTCTCAAACACTCCAAGGAGCAACTCTCAGGGGCAGTTTCAATTAACAGTCTGACATTTTAGAGTGTTATATGATTGGGTGAATACTACACGTTTGCTGAAGAACACGTTTCCAGTCACAGGGGAACACTCCTGCACGCCCGGCTGCACGATCCCACTCCCGTTAACACGAGGGGGAAACGCCGGGCTGCGCAGCAGCTCCTTGTACCCACCAGCACGCCGCACAGCTCTCCATTCCCCACAAACCTGCCCCGAGCAACGGGTGGGAGCCGAAAACTCAGCGAGGGGGATCCCCGGACCCTCCCCGCTCCCCCCACCCCCCCCAAATCCCCATCCCCATCCACTCCCCGTCCTCTCCCCACGCTATTCACGTTCTGCAGGTAGCGGAAGATGAGGTTCTGGGGCGCTGCATTAAGGGCTCAGCACAGGGACAAGAGCTCCAGGCCCGGGACAAGGCCTCAGGACAAAGCCTCAAACCCTGGAACGAGGCCCCAGCGCCCCGGGACAAAGCCTCAAGGCCCGGGCCGAGACCCCTGAGGCCCGGGCCGCCCCCCGCCCGCTCCCCGGTCGCCCCCCGGCCACAGGAAGGCTACGATGGGCTGCACCATCACCTTCTGCACCTTCTGGCCCTGCCCGCGGTACGCCATGGCTGCCGCTGCCTCGCTGCTCCCGCCGCCCCTGCTCTGCCGCCGCCGGAAGCCGCTGAGGCCGGGCGAGAGCGCGCAAGAGACGCTGGGATGCTGGAGGACTGTGGGGGGCTGCTCTAGCAGGTCGGGAGGACCACGTCTCTACGGTCGCAGGCAGGTGTCCCTGCACCAGCTTTACTGGTGAGCAGCGAGGCTGGGGGGGGGCAAGACAGCCTTAAATAAAATACAAATATAAAAAGTCTTATAAATGACTGAGTCCCAAATAGGATTACAATCAAAGTTTACAATTGATTGAACGAATAGAGGCAAGCAAACAGCGCTGGGTGCGCCGGGAGTCTCTGCTCCACCAGCACGCACACCTGTTACGTAAGGCGGCTGGTTTTTATGCTCCCAGGCTAATACATATTCATTACTACTTCTAGAAGAGGCAGGGTTATTATAATTGGTTTCCGGAATCCAAAACCCTCCCAGGGGCGCCTGTGTATCAGTCTCTGGTGGTCTCTTGGGGGTTGCTCGGGCTGAAGGCTGGTGGTCTTCCTCCCAGGCTTTTGTCCTTCAATTGTCCTTCAGCTCCCCCTTCCTCCTTATTTGGTAGCCTCTGGGCCGGATTTCAGAAACTCTCGCAACATCCCGTGCAGTAGTCAGCAGTTTTCCCTAAAAACCCCTTTGTTCTCTTATCACCTAGACCCGGGCCTCAATGTTAACCCTTCAAATCCCTTAGTGACACGAATTGCTGGACCATGCCTTACAAAAGGAAGGATAAAATATGTACAGGAGCAATGGCACACGTGAAAGCCCAGCGCCACGGGCAGAGGCAGCAAAGGTTGACGGCAGAACAGTGCTCGGTTTGAACACAGAGAGGGAAAGCGAGGGGAAGGTGGCCGAAGCCAGCCGCAGTCTCTGAGCTCTCCTCCTCCTGAACTGTTTTCTCTCAAAGCCATTTCTGTCTGTGTGCGGGCACCCGGAGCCGGCAGAAGTCCCCGTGAAGTCCTTCGGCAGGACGAAGGGCTGCGTGGGCTCCAGTGAGAGAGGGAGTTAGGAGAATCTTATCAAGTAGAGACAGAGCGCTGACAGCATTAAACTAGGATGCTACTTAGTGTCTTTGCTAACTATGGTGCATTGCGCAAATTAACTAAAGCAAGAAGCCTTGGGCCCCTTACCAAGGTCAGTCTCCTAATAAGAGTGTGAGCCTATCTTAAGAAACTGGTAGAAACTGGTCCTGCAGATGGACAAGAGCCAAGGAGCAACTGAGTCTGTGCAAAGACAAGAGGTCAACTAGCGGTGACGAGGAAGAGTCATCAATCTTCATCCCCACGACCCCCGACGACCACCACCGGAATACACTGTGCAAGTGTATACACCAGAATGCACTGCGCAAGCGCAGATGGGAGGAGTTTATGGAAATGACTCCTTGGAACTAATTTTAATACGAAGCGGGGACAGGTATATACCCCCCTTTTCTTG
The DNA here is from genome assembly GCF_013377495.2 of Cygnus atratus. Classification (NCBI taxonomy): domain Eukaryota; kingdom Metazoa; phylum Chordata; class Aves; order Anseriformes; family Anatidae; genus Cygnus; species Cygnus atratus. The sequence goes on along the minus strand of NC_066390.1, from coordinate 938,707 downwards.
GGAGTTCAAAAAATAATAATTTGCCACTGTTTGGAGCTTGATTACTTTTATACCTGTCTAACAATGGTATACAAATTAGGCCCTATCCATTTTCTATTTAAAAACTCTTATACTACTTCAGCTCCCCAGCATGCTTTATTATGTTCTCCAGATACCATTCAATTTAATATGGTATCACAATTCTCCCATCATTTATTTACATTAAACCTGTAGGTTACATTTTCTGTTTACATCTTAGAATATTCTACTTCATTTTCTAAAGCTTTTGTTAATGCCTGATTTTCTGTTCTTGGTACTAGTGCCAAAATTTGACTCTCAGGTGCCCGTTCTGCCACCCCTTTGGCTCCTGCATCAGCCAATCTATTTCCCTCTTCAATATCAGTATCCCCTAGTTGATGTCCTTTAATGTCAACTTTAGTAGGCAGGTATACTGCTTGGAGTAATTTCAGTATCTCTTCTGCATGTTTAATTGAGGAAGATAAAAGTCCTCTCTCTCCTTCCAAATTGCCCTGTGTGCATGCACCACACCAAAGGCATATTTCAAATCTGTCCAAATGTTTGCCAGCTCAAAAGCTCTTATCAAGGCGATGATTTCCACCTTTTGGGCTGATGTTTGTTACCGCATATCCTGTGAGGTGAAGTCCCTGGCAGACGAAGCTGCTGCCGTCTATATACCAATCCTCCGCATCTTCTAGGGGTGTATCCTTTAGGTCTGGTCAGCTGGAGTATACGGTGTCCATGTCCATTAGTAAACTAATAGTCCGTTATACACATTCCTTTTCTTCTTCGTATTGTGACAGTGTCCCCATTTCCCGAAGGGGACTTTCAAGCTTCAAGATCACAGGCTAGTTGTTTCCTGAATATGATGGGGCTATTCTTGAACCCCTGTGGTAACACTGTCCAAGTAAGCTGAGTTTTCCGTCCTCTATTAGGATTTTTCCCATTCAAAGGCAAAGAGTTTCTGGCTTTCAGTTGCCACGGGCAGGCAGAAAAAGGCACCCTTTAAATCTAGTACCATGAACCAAACTTGACTGTTTTTCTCAGTTTGTAATTCCAATCATTTTTCCCATTTAAATTTCAAGCATTGCAAAAAAAAAAAAAAAAAAAAAAAAAGCCTTTTCCTGTTGGCTAGTTGCTCCTATTACATTTACAGTCTAATTAACACAGAGAAAGAAGCTCCCGTAACCAACAAAAATTCAAGCCTCTGTCTTCGTTTCCTAGCTTTATTTCAACTAGTGGACCTGCTAGGGTAGATGCCCCAGGTCCCCGTCATTCCTGACTGTTGTAAGTTTGTCCTGCAGCCTAGGACAATTTCTTTCTGATATCAGGGGTCGATTGCCCTAGGAAGAGGCTAGCCAATTGCCTCTGTTTGTTTTCTGAAGCCAGGTCCAAATTTTTGTCTGTTTTTTTTAGTTTTTTTCCTCTTCATTGCATTTCAAAGTTGGTCCCAAAATTCAAAAATTCCATAGGGGTTTCTTTTGGACCTTGTTGGAACAGATTCTCAATTCCCAATTTAACCAGATTTTGGTATTTCCGGGGTGATTAGGGTCTCAGTGGGGGGGTCGGTTAGGGGAATGCAATCGTTGACAGTTCCCTGAGCGGTCCCATTGGCAATCTGAGCTCACACATGAACTCAGGTTGTTTTAAGAGTTAGCTGCTTTTCTGTTTCCATGACAACTCTCTCGGACCCATCACGGTCCCTCTGCCCCAGAGGGCTCACACCTGTGATTTAGAGGTCTCAGCCTCGGGTTGAGGCAGAACTATTAACATTCCTACATCCTCTTTCCCTGCTCATTCAACTTCAAACAGCTCTGTTAAATACTACACGCCACACAACCTTTAACACCTTCAACGACCCTTTTAACACTTCCTTTATCTTTCTCCAGCCTGTACTTTTCTAATGCCAACACATTAGAAAACAACATTCTGGTGTATACACTTGCGCAGTGTATTCCGGTGGTGGTCGTCGGGGGTCGTGGGGATGAAGATTGATGACTCTTCCTCGTCACCGCTAGTTGACCTCTTGTCTTTGCACAGACTCAGTTGCTCCTTGGCTCTTGTCCATCTGCAGGACCAGTTTCTACCAGTTTCTTAAGATAGGCTCACACTCTTATTAGGAGACTGACCTTGGTAAGGGGCCCAAGGCTTCTTGCTTTAGTTAATTTGCGCAATGCACCATAGTTAGCAAAGACACTAAGTAGCATCCTAGTTTAATGCTGTCAGCGCTCTGTCTCTACTTGATAAGATTCTCCTAACTCCCTCTCTCACTGGAGCCCACGCAGCCCTTCGTCCTGCCGAAGGACTTCACGGGGACTTCTGCCGGCTCCGGGTGCCCGCACACAGACAGAAATGGCTTTGAGAGAAAACAGTTCAGGAGGAGGAGAGCTCAGAGACTGCGGCTGGCTTCGGCCACCTTCCCCTCGCTTTCCCTCTCTGTGTTCAAACCGAGCACTGTTCTGCCGTCAACCTTTGCTGCCTCTGCCCGTGGCGCTGGGCTTTCACGTGTGCCATTGCTCCTGTACATATTTTATCCTTCCTTTTGTAAGGCATGGTCCAGCAATTCGTGTCACTAAGGGATTTGAAGGGTTAACATTGAGGCCCGGGTCTAGGTGATAAGAGAACAAAGGGGTTTTTAGGGAAAACTGCTGACTACTGCACGGGATGTTGCGAGAGTTTCTGAAATCCGGCCCAGAGGCTACCAAATAAGGAGGAAGGGGGAGCTGAAGGACAATTGAAGGACAAAAGCCTGGGAGGAAGACCACCAGCCTTCAGCCCGAGCAACCCCCAAGAGACCACCAGAGACTGATACACAGGCGCCCCTGGGAGGGTTTTGGATTCCGGAAACCAATTATAATAACCCTGCCTCTTCTAGAAGTAGTAATGAATATGTATTAGCCTGGGAGCATAAAAACCAGCCGCCTTACGTAACAGGTGTGCGTGCTGGTGGAGCAGAGACTCCCGGCGCACCCAGCGCTGTTTGCTTGCCTCTATTCGTTCAATCAATTGTAAACTTTGATTGTAATCCTATTTGGGACTCAGTCATTTATAAGACTTTTTATATTTGTATTTTATTTAAGGCTGTCTTGCCCCCCCCCAGCCTCGCTGCTCACCAGTAAAGCTGGTGCAGGGACACCTGCCTGCGACCGTAGAGACGTGGTCCTCCCGACCTGCTAGAGCAGCCCCCCACAGTCCTCCAGCATCCCAGCGTCTCTTGCGCGCTCTCGCCCGGCCTCAGCGGCTTCCGGCGGCGGCAGAGCAGGGGCGGCGGGAGCAGCGAGGCAGCGGCAGCCATGGCGTACCGCGGGCAGGGCCAGAAGGTGCAGAAGGTGATGGTGCAGCCCATCGTAGCCTTCCTGTGGCCAGGGGGCGACCGGGGAGCGGGCGGGGGGCGGCCCGGGCCTCAGGGGTCTCGGCCCGGGCCTTGAGGCTTTGTCCCGGGGCGCTGGGGCCTCGTTCCAGGGTTTGAGGCTTTGTCCTGAGGCCTTGTCCCGGGCCTGGAGCTCTTGTCCCCGTGCTGAGCCCTTAACGCAGCGCCCCAGAACCTCATCTTCCGCTACCTGCAGAACGTGAATAGCGTGGGGAGAGGACGGGGAGGGAATGGGGATGGGGATTTGGGGGGGGGTGGGGGGAGCGGGGAGGGTCCGGGGATCCCCCTCGCTGAGTTTTCGGCTCCCACCCGTTGCTCGGGGCAGGTCTGTGGGGGAATGGAGAGCTGTGCGGCGTGCTGGTGGGTACAAGGAGCTGCTGCGCAGCCCGGCGTTTCCCCCTCGTGTTAACGGGAGTGGGATCGTGCAGCCGGGCGTGCAGGAGTGTTCCCCTGTGACTGGAAACGTGTTCTTCAGCAAACATGTAGTATTCACCCAATCATATAACACTCTAAAATGTCAGACTGTTAATTGAAACTGCCCCTGAGAGTTGCTCCTTGGAGTGTTTGAGAGCTATAGCGGCTATGGTTAGCGGGTATTTCTGAACACACGAGAGAGAACAAAACTGCTCGTGGTGTTTGTGTTCCAGTTTACTCTCCATCCTTCATTCTGCAGAGGCCGAGGATCCAGGTGTGGCTTTACGAGCAAGTGAACATGCGGGTAGAAGGCTGCATCATCGTGAGTATCAGCACGACCCCACGTTACGTCGTTAGTTTGCTTTCCCTCATTCACAATCCTATTTTTTCTTGTCAAGAAAGACTAGCACAAGGGAAAAAAAAAAATTGTACTTCTCTAACAATTAGTCTTCATTGTCCAGCCTGGGTCAGCAAAGCTGATGATGGTTTGTGTTGTTGCTGAACTAATTGCCATTGTTGCTGATTTCTAGGGCTTTGACGAGTACATGAATTTGGTGCTGGACGACGCAGAGGAGATTCACTCTAAGACAAAATCAAGGAAACAGCTGGGTATGTTGTGCGTCTGTGCAACCTGAGTGACGCGCGGTCTGAAACCTGCCCGGGTGAGCCTCCTAGATAGCAGCACTGAGAGCTACCAAACGTGTGACGAGCCTTGATGTTGAAGTTCGGTAAGCAATTACTGGCTACATCTCTGTCCCTGATGATTTTTGAGCTGGTGATTTTGCTGAATGAAGGAGAATCTGTCCCTGCCTGAGACCAGTTCTGGTCTTTGAAACGTGTAATACCAGGCGGCCTGCACTGGCTGGAGGAGTCTGGTCACAGCTCCTTTCAGCTGCACCTAAAGCCGGTGGCCCTGGGCGATTCTCACACTTGCTGTGATCTCTGAGTCAAAGCAGGGAGCCACGGTAGCGGCAGTGTTTATCTACCACCTGCTGGTGGACAGAAGCAACGATGTGTGCCCAGTGCTGGGGTTTTCAGCAGGGACAGCGTGCTGCTGGAACGGGGATGGTGGCTGGAGTGGGACTTGTGAGTGTGGGGCAGCTGGCAGGAACAGGACTCTGCGTGATGGGCAAAACCCTGCTCAACCACACAAAATACCTTCTGAAAACACGAGATTATTCTCAGATTCTGGGCTCTCTCTAATCCCCTCTTTCCCTTCTCTGTGCTGCAGGTCGGATCATGTTAAAAGGGGACAACATCACTCTTCTACAGAGCGTTTCTAACTAGAATTTGCCATCCTTAGAACAAAGGTGGCTGCCGTGCTGCGGAGTGACTGAGTGCCAGGGGAACGCGGCCCGCTGGTAGGTAGGAAGTTATTTGTAACTGGGGTTGCATGCTGCGGTAAAAAGTCCTTCCTTTGTGGGAGCAAGATTTTTGTAGCTTGAAACAATACGTGATGTATTTCACATTATTCACAATAATTCACGATTTTTCACATTAACTGTAAATGTAAAACACAAATCTGCTTGTTTTCAGTCTCTTCCTTCTGTGAATGGAGAAGGAGGAGAAATATAGAAGCGTGGGCTTTTCTTTTTGCTGTGGATCTGATAAATTTCGATAACGATATGTGCTTTCTTGAACATTACATCTGCATTATGTGGCCAGGGTGGACTCGTTCAGGGCACGGAAGCCCCACACAGTCCTTGAGCTAGCAGGGTGCTAAGGAGGGTGTTGGAGATTTTGCATACAATTGCAGCCCTTTGTTGCTGCAGTGACAGGTTCCTCAGATTCTTTCTAAACAGGGTTTAACTTCTTGAGAATCTTTTTGGGAGTGTTTATTGTGGATCAATCAGTAAAAGTATCTTAGTGGGCCCGTGAGGGATTTGGTGCTGTGGTGCAGTAACCCAGCGTTTACAAGTGTTACTGATACGCATGCTTGTCAAATACCATCTCCAGATCAGAGAGTGAGAGCGGGCAACTGGTTTGGATTAAATCTGTCACTTCTTGCTGCTTTGGACAGAGCCTGTAGATTAAACCCTTGTGCTGTTCAATAAGCTGGGGTATCAGATGTATCGGTTGGGTTTTTATCGTTTGATTTCTTTTTTTTATCCGTTTGGATATCTGTCTGTTCTATTTAAGTTTCCCCAAGAGAGCTGAGTTGCTTGGTGCATCGACCAAAGATAAGTTCCCTGGCTGACTTGGGACAACCAGTCCCCTCGTTTTTCTGATCACAAAAAAAACAAAGAAGAAAAATTTTGACTGTAACTGTAACTCAGAAACTAAGATTACCTGAATAGAGAGAAATGAATTTTGATGCACAGGCTGTGCTAGAAATCTGTTAATCAGCATTCAGTTTTTCAAAACTTCAATTTGTGTATCATCATCATGAAAATTAATAAATTCAAGGTGGGAGATCCTTTCCTGAAAGGGAAGGACAGAACTACGAGTCTTGCTGTGGGGCCCACCCAGCGCGGTTCTGCCATTCTGAGAAGTAATACGTCAGGAGTGTCACAGCAGACGTTCCCAGGAAGAAACCTTTGAGGGGCAGCATGACACACTTGATTGGCTAAAGCAGCTTCAGCTGTACAGCCTGCTGCCGGGATCGGTAATTCTAAGTTGTGTTCAAGTTGCTGAGTTCCTTTCAGCATGTAGTAAAGATGTAACGTGCCGATGTCATTTGGGAACAGGAGGCATTACGTGTCACCAGCAGTGGGCACATAGGGAACAAAATAGTATCTTACGAGGTCCTCCACATCTGCCTTTCATTTTGTGCTTGGTTTGCCAGCTGGAGCTTTCAGGAGGTGAGGAAGGAGGCTGTCCCAGTCAGTAGTTCAGGTGTTGCAGGGTATTTGTGATGCAGTGCTTGTAAAATTCACCTGCCCGCATCTCCTGTTACAGGCAGCCCCCCCTGGGCCCTGTGAGACGGGGAGCTGCTGCCCAGGGTTAGGCCCAAGGTCCCCTGTCAGGCCCAGGGCCGCCCTTCCCCTCACCCTGCCCTTCCCTCCCGCTCCTCAGCCCTTCCTCAGGCCTTTTGGGCCGTCTGGCCGTCCATCTGGCCCTGTGTCCCTCCGTCCCACCGCCCTGCCCCGTCCCGTCCCGTCCCGTCCCTGCCGTCTCCCTAGGGAAGCAAAGAGTCCCTGGGCTGCCTTCAGGGGGGAGGTTCTGCTGAGGAAATTAAAGCTTCCCCGTTAACGGGCGCCTTGTGAGTTCTTTTGAGTTCCAACCTTCTGCCTTCCTTTCGTAGCAGTGCCTCTAAGGGGTGCGCTGTAAGGTAGCTGTCATCTGGCGTGCTGCTCCTCCGTTTCCCAAAGGAACTGCCTTCAGGATCTGACTAACTCTGGATGCACCCCGTTGTCACCTTAATTTCTCCTTTAGTTTGCTGGAAACAACCCGCTAGGGTGACCTTGGTGTTTGTTTCTTAAAACTTGGCTCGAGGAGGTCTCTGTTTCCTTATGCTGATGGTCACGATGAAAGTGCAGAAGGGATGCTTACTGTTGCCCGGGTCAGTACTGTTGCCGGGATGGGAATGTTTAGCCTACCGGCCCTCTGGTGCTGTTAGGCTGCACTCGGAGTGTGAGCTCTGGGCCTTATTTCGAAACTACGGTGTTATTTGAGTGTACAAACCCGAGATATTCTGCGGATAGGTGATGCCCAAACCACATCAGAACCACCGCTGTGGCGTGTGCTGGAGTCGGACGCGCGTTTGACTGATCAGGCGGAGCAGGTGAATTGAATTTGTTGCTGGACGGCGAGGTGTTCTGGGGGAAGAGCTAGTCTAAGGGAAACTTCCTCTTACTGCCCCTTCCCATCTCAAATGGCCACTGCCTGGGGAAATTGGTTCTTTATGAGATTAACTACAATGTTACAGTGAGGATGAGGAATCATCATTACTCCCATAGTTATTTGCTGCCAGGCCGCAGCGTTGATTTCAGAGATTTAAAAAAAAAAAAAAAGGAAAAAGAAAGGAAGTATGTATTCTTTCACATACTCTCTTTTCCCTGAGAGTAAATGTTGTGGCTTCAGCAGTACCCTTCCTCTGGAAACGATTCCCAGTGCCTGCTCAGACACTCAGAGGAAAAAGACAGAGAGAACGATGGAGGAGAGCCACTCGTTAGCAGTGAGAGTTTGACGGCTGTGTTCCCAGCTTTCGCTTCTGCACCGACCGTGTGGCAGAGCCCGCAGGCTGCTTCCTCAGCTGGAAGAGGAAGAGGAGTGACCTCAACTGTGCCGAGGTAAAGCAGAACTGTTGAAAAGATTTGTCAAAGATGCAGGTTGTACCAGCGCAGCCGCTGCAGCTGCAGCAGGTCCTGGAGCAATGGAGAAGATAGAGAGGGGTTTCTTCGTGAAAAGAATGCTGTAAAAGTGTTTTCATGCCAGAAATTAGGACAAACGCCTCTGTTGTTTGGATATCCTCTATTGACCTGGCACATTGGCATTACAGCGTACCTGGCACACTCTTTGTAATGTTTGTGTGAAAAAAAAAAAAATAAAAAAGTGTTTGTCCTGGTTTCAGGTAGGACAGAGTTAATTTTCCTCCTAGTAGCTGGCAGGGTGCTATGTTTTGGATTAGGATGAGAAGAGCACTGATAACACGCTGATGTTTTAATTGTTGTAGAGCAGTGCTTACACCAAGCCAAGGACTTTTCAGCTTCTCGCTCTGTCCTGCTAGCGAGCAGGCTAGGGATGCAGCAGGAGCTGGGAGGGGGACAGACCCAGGACAGCTGACCCAAACTGGCCAAAGGGGTATTCCATACCATCTGACGTCATGCTGAACAATATATAGGGGTGGCTAGCCGGGGTGGGGGGGGGGCCAGCTGCTCGGGGATAGGCTGGGCATCGGTCAACGGGTGGTGAGCAATTGCATTGTGCATCACTTATTTCGTACACATTATTATTATTATTAATACTATTATTATTATTATTATTGTTATTATTTTTCCTGTCTTAATAAACTGTCTTTATCTCAACTCACAGGCTTCACTTTCCCGTTTCTCTCCCCCATCCCGGAGAGGGAGGGGGGGAGGGTGAGTGAACGGCTGTGTGGTGTTTGGCTGCCAGCTGGGCTAAACCACAACAGTGTTTTAGTCAGGGCAGGCCAAAAACCTGCCTTGGCACTTCCACATTGCAGCAGTGCTTGCAGACCGTGCATCCTGGATGCCAGGCCAGGATCTAAATCCAATGGTGCTGTTGGTAACGTGAAGTTCAGGAAGCACTTCTGGGTTTTTCTGCTCTTCCATGTGAATTTTTGCCCTGTGAAGGTGGTGTACTGAGCTCTTTTCTTACCAACAAATAGGTTTAAAAGCAGTTACGGTTTAACATCTACATGCTTGGGTGTTATTAACACAGCATTGTATACTGAGCTGGTGCTTGGTAGGAGAAAACATAAATCTTACCTGGGAAACTCGGACACTCTCAACTACATACTGCTACGAAGAAACTCAGATGTAAGAGTGCACTTAAATAACACATCACCAGAGCTATTGTGCTACTGACCATTGAAGGCACCTTTTTCCAACACTGTCTTATTGGAAGTTGATACAGACTGGCAGTATGCAGTTGGTCCCCATCTATAACGTGTGACTGTACAGTGCTGTATAAGAAATTTTTTTCACAGGTTTGGAGAAAGTGAAGAAAAACACACACAACCATTGATACGTGGACCCTGAACCTGCCACAGGCTAATTAACAGTGATGCCCATTGGATATCTAGCTCCTGACGACGCTGCCAACGTGTGCAGTGCTAGGTGCCAGCTGCCATGGTTTATATATATTGTAAAATTAGTGATTTGGGACTTGTGAGCACTGAGAACAGGTTAGCAATTGCTTAAGAGCTTTACTTTCTTGTTCTGCTAATGCACATTAAATTCTTCAGGAACTGCAGCACAAGAACCGTCTTGCACAGGATCTCTGGAAGCAGGAAATAGCCGCTCTGTGGACCTCTCTCTTCCTTTTATATGTTAAGGGCTCTTTAGAACAGCAGAAGATGGAGCAGCTCTTCCTGGGAGGGAGAACGGGGCTATTCGCAGCTCGTTCCAGTGGTCCCAGGTGTCTCACGGTTGTGACATTAGTGGCTGGGGGAGACTGCTCAGTCGAGTCATTGGTCACCTCCTGGCTTTGCAGAACAGACTTTCAGGGTAAAGGTGTCGCTGTTGCTCTGGGACTGGGAGATGGGCGAAACAGCTTAGGCTTGAAACTGATTCTCTGCAGAGTGGCGTGCTCAGATGTGAGCACGTCGTCTTGGCCGCCTTATTAGATCCCTGCTTGAGAGGTTGCTTTGAAGAATTGCTTCCTCTTCGTATCGATGTGTCAAGCTAAAGACAAATCTGTGCTGAAGCACTGTCTGATCAGATGAGTGCCTCAGTTCAGGATTGTTCTTTGAAAGCTACAGAAACACCAGGACAATCTGCGCTTTCAGGAACAGATTGATTTGATCTTGAGATTGTCGCAATCCAGGTCCCTGAAGTGGCACGTCTTCAAATAGAGTTGCTTGGGCCAGCAAGGAGCAGCTGTACCTTGCGGCTGTGGTAACTCGTGGCTCTGAGTCTCAGAGATCACGGTGAAAGGTGACCCCCAACTCGCTGGTGGAGGAGGCTGAGGCAGCGTTCAGCTTTAACCTTTGCCTTCTTGGCCGGCATCTTTGCTCTCCTGCTGTCAGTGGGTATTGAGTGTCCTTCCCTCCAGCCTCAGAATGTGCTCTCAGTGCAGATGTAGGCAGCATTGAACAGCTAGGATTCACTCATATATAAAGAGTACAAAATGTGTATTTTCTGCTTTTGCTTTGGAATTCTTAGCTTTAGGTTTTCCTACAGGTGATGAGGTTTCTCATAGCAGCAAGGATGAGCTGTGTTAGCAGGAGGCTGTTCTGTGCTTCGACCGTGGGAAGATGAATGGTTTACCTATGCACCGTTAAATATAATTTGACACCTAGCACACAACAGCCTGTGGGGTGCTTTAACAAGCAGGTAAATCAGCGGAGACTGTTTTGCAGCCAGGGTGATGCTGGGTGATTAAAAAGCAGGGTTTTTAACACACGTAGTTTATGGTGTTCTTTCTTGCTTGTCATCCGACTGCCCGCTTACACTGTTCTAAAAATAAAACGCAAAACGGGCTAAGCATCTTTAATATCTTTATTATAAACGGAAGGCACAAAACAGGCCAGCAACAGAGACTGTCCAAGAGAAATACTTTGTGCTTTATAAACAAACAAGAAAGTCCCCTTAGGTAGGTGTGATAATCCTTCTCTAATGCATTTTTTGGAGTGCAAAAATATTTTGTTCCCTTCTTGCTCTTCACTCCAGGACAAAGGCAGAATAGCCAACTGGAAAGTTAGACCAGGGAGGTCAGTTTGTTCCATACTGAGAAAGACAAGCCTGTAAAACAAACTAGACAGATTTTCTTTGTACTATCTATCTTCCTTCAGCAAAGGCACAGTTTATGACACTTGTTGGCATGTATTTCCAGACCCCCCAGCTACCGTGACTGTAGTGCATCTGTGATTCTTTGTACAAAAAGAGTTCAAAATCTCGTAACGCAAAAACTTTACTAGCACCCTGGAGAAAAAAGAAATCTAAAAATCTTGCCAACTTCTATTACAGACCTGCTGAGTGCACCAGAGTTACTCATTTTTATTCAGGCTTTCAGGGGCTAGTTCAGTTGGTTTCTGTTCAGCACTTGGATTGCCGTGTTAGCAGATGTCAGTTTAAAAAAGAAAAAAAGCTGTTGAGATCTTTTTTAAAATGAGACTGCTTTTTATAGCATTTAGGGCTGTGAGGCATCCTTGGTTTTTGCTTTCTTCCCATTCCTTAGACCAGATCCATTCATATCCTGAACAGCGTTCTGGGTCTGTTCAGGAAAATGGAAGGCAACAAGCAAAATGGTGAGCTCCGTGGGCATTCAAAAGAGCTAAATCTGGAAAATATTTCAAGTCAAACTTCCATGCTAAGGAGCACCAGTAATTTTTAGAAGTAGATGCAGAGGAACCTGCATGGCACTAAGTGTGTTTCTGAAGGTGCTAAAGGTCAGAAGTGACGATTCCTATCAGTACTAAAGAAGAGAAGGAAACCTTGCGCTTAACTACTGTTTTTATTCCCTTTGTCAAGCAGTCAAAACCAATAACTATTATGAGAACCCAACTTTTCCTCTCTTTATTTTAGATTTGGGAAAATTCCCTGCCAAAAAAATATCTCCTGGAAAATTCACTAGTGTTTGTGTGAGTAAAAGGTTCCAACCTTTTATTATTAATTTGTAAGAACTATTTCATCCACTTTTGTCCAGAAGAGTCAGAAATAATTTGCACAGAAATGTGCAGCATTTAAATGAAAGGATTCAGAATCACTGTAATTTGAACTTTATCTGGTCTGGTTGCAGGTTTTATGACATCTAGTGTCTTAAAAAAAAAAAATCAAAATATCTGACTTCACATCAGAAAAAAAAACCTGCTTGCGGCTAAATAAAATCTGTTGCAGCTCTGGTCATTCAAAAATCATTGGCTGTTAAATTGGACCTAAGTCATCTTTTCTAACCTTTCATGATCTTGCAGCAATGGATGGTGATGGATATATGGATTAGGGAACAGCACGTGATGGCAAACCTGTGGTATTTGCTACAGCGCAGAAAGAAAACAAATTGCTTCCAAAAAATCAAACTAATTCAAAATTCTTGGTATCATGCAGCCATGCCACTGGCAAAGTGAGCATTCCCCTGCCTCTCAAAGCTTGCTGTATCCTTGATCTGCTGTCTTCCTGCTGTTAATTGATTGCAACTCTACGTGTCTGATCAGGGCTACGAGTTGTTCTTGATATGGATATCATACAACATATCCTGTGCATGCTTGTGTGTATAGATATGTTTATCCTGTATGCATGTACATATGTATGCATATTTGTGTGCTGGCCCCCAGATCACTCATGTTATAAAGCATTGGCCTCGAAGGCATACTCATCAAAATATTTTGTAGCTCCTCCATTTTTTTCTAGTTCCCTCAAAATGAGAGAGTTTGTACGCGCTCTCTGTGTCAAAAAGGCAAAAATTCTGATTTCCACTGTCGCTCTCGCTAACTTTCCATCACTCACTCCTCGTGTGTGTCTAAACACATACGTGTGTATGCATATGCACGTTTGTGTATTTATATGCACTGGTGTGTTTTTTGCTGTACAGGTAATAAAGACGGGGAAAGGTTTTTGTGTTTTCTTAATAGGTGAAGAAATCTTGAAGACCAGAGATTGGAACATACTGAATTTTAAATTAAAAAAAAAAAAAAAGTTAAATTGTCCGGCTGTGGAAGATGGATCCTCATTTTTGCAGCCACTTTGAATCACGAGTTCATCTCTAAATGCACTGGGTTTTTTTGGTTTTGTTTTGTTTTGTGTTTTTTTTTGTTTGTTTTTATTTTTTGAAGAGCTAACTAACCCTGGCTGTCTCCAGTCTGAGAGAGTATTCAAATGGACTTGCTTCCTCCATTAGTTATAAGCTGTTTAAAAGCACATCCTATGTTTGAATTGTGGATGAGAGGTTCCCTTGGCAAAGTGAGGAGGAAAATTCTTCCTAGCCCTTTATTATTAATTCACGGATTCAGTGTTGGTTCGGCCTACAGGAGAAGTTAACTGGAAGTCTTTGAAGATCGATAACTTTGCTGAGGTTGTCCAGGTAGGTGAACTCGAAGACCCACAGTGACTGGAACATGCTGTTTAACGCGTCATACTGCGTTCTGTAGAAGTTATTCGTAGCCATAGTTGATCATTGACTTGCATGTATGATCAGGTGGTTTTTTAAGAAGTGACTCCATTTTCAGGCTTCCAGATGTGCTCCAAGTCATATTATTGCGGACGTGGAAGAGAACGCTTGCTGACAAAGCTCCTGGCAGCTTTACAGAACTTTAATTTAATATTGTGTTAGTTCATGTAACAGCTGATTTCAAGGCATTGCTCTCCTCAAGAGACTAATTTGATGAACAGAAGAAAGCTGGAAAAATGCTTGTTACTCATTATTTTTCACTTGTTGGTACTTTCTTTAGGGTTACTTTTAAAAAGAAGATTTCACTGATCACAAGCCAGTAGAAGACTTTCAGCCCAAGCAAGGGTGAAGACAGCTCTCTCCAAGAGCAGAGGAAGTCCCTGTGGAGAGAACCCGAGCTTGTTATCAGAACTTGTCGGCATGTCTAAACAAGGAGACGATTGCTACTTCTATTTCTATTCTACCTGTACCAAGGTATGGCTGGGTTTCTTTTGCTTTGCTTTTCTTTTTTTTTTTTTTCCATTTTTTTCAGGAAGGGGTAGAGTAGGAGGAGGAGGCACACTGGTCTTTGGTTAACTTGATAACCAGATAGATTCTGAATTCAATTGTAGCAACCTGAGGCAGTAGCATGGACGTTTTTGAGGCTGTACTATATTTTCCTTGTTGGTTTCCTTTTGGTTACAGGGAGACAACTGTTCCTTCCGCCACTGCAAAGCTGCTCTGGGGAACGAGACGGTCTGCACGCTGTGGCAGGAGGGTCGTTGTTTCAGGAACGTCTGCCGATTCAGACACATGGAAATTGATGTGAGTGCCTAAAGATGCGTTCTCAAAATAAATCAACAAAAGCATTTTTCAGTGCTGTAGGTGTGCTGATTGTGCTTTTGCAGGATAGATTCATTTGCTTTGAAATTACACTGGTTTCTGTTACCAGGAGAGGGGGTGGGAGGAAGGAGAGGGAAATAAAATCAATGCCTTAGGTACGTCTTAGCAAGATTTTCTTTTATTAGATGCCGACAGTATTTTCTCAACAGATGCAGAATAACTGCTAAATAGACTGCTAAAACCTGCTGGAGCAGGGAGATAATAAACAGGCTGTACTAGCCTCCTGAGAGCAGGCTTGATAATGATCTATCAGGTCTCTGCTGTCCCGGAGTCCTTCAGATAATGCTGTTCTAGCTGCCTGGGGTAGGAAGCAGTGGGGAAAGTTAAAGGTGCAGAAGAACGAAGTCTCCAAGAAGTAGTTCTAGATAGAGTTAACGTAGGCAATTTAAGATGTTCTTTTTCCCTCTGAATAATCCTAGTATAATCCTAGGTGTATTAGTTTAACCCACCCTAAACTGATGTCTGAGAGTGCCTGTCTTCTCAAACTGAATGATGACAAAGCTAAACGTGCATAGTGGTTACAGCTTATGCAAACTTTGTGAATATGCCCGGAAATACTATACTTAAGTGATAAACTGACCTTTGGAATGATGTTTCAGCACTGTATTGTGACAGCCCTATCGCTGTCACGATCTGGAACTGTGCATCTCTTTGCAAACCTTAGGTGTGTGTTATCACGAGCTTGTCTTTCTTTCTGTCTTCAGAAAAAGCGCAGTGAGATTCCCTGCTACTGGGAGAACCAGCCAGTAGGCTGTCAGAAAGCCAACTGTGCTTTTCATCACACAAAGGGACGTTACATCGATGGAGTCTTCTTACCACCAAGCAAGAGTGAGTTTAGGTCCTTTTTCTTTAAGTATTGAAGAATTAATTTTGAATATTACTTACTGGGTGCCAGTACTGTAGGAGACATCAGGTAACTGTTCATTTGTGAGTGCAGGAAAAGGTCTGCAGTCACAGGTGGTCAGCTAAACCGAGTGTACTGCTGGTGTACCGCTGGTATTTGTTTTCTGCTTTCATGCTCAGCTTCTCTCTGCTTTGTGTGATATTTGCCTTGCAGTTTGCTTTCTGTTGTTTCATCTTCTGCTGGGTGGTAGGGAGATGTGTTGTTGTTTGAAGGGAAGTCATTGTTCACGGTGTGAACAGTGACGGGATGGGCAAAAGGAGATGCTGAATTCATTGTCTGTGCAGGTTATCTGCCTTACCTACCATCTTCGTGCATTGTGGTCAAAGTTTTAAACTGCCATATTACTGATGATCCTCCTCTTCCTCTAGCTACACTGCCAAGTCCGCCTGAGTCCGCGGACGATGATTTGAAAGTGGCTCAGATGTCACTGCAGCAAAACAAACTTTCTGTCCAGTCCAATCCCTCTCCATAGCTACGGGGGGGTGATGAAAGTGGAAAACTCTGAAAACGTCCCAAGCCCTACACACCCTCCAGTTGTAATCAATGCTGCAGATGATGATGAAGATGATGATGGTGAGCATGTTTTGGTTCTTGGAAGGAATTTGTGCTGTAAATGATTGTGGAAATCTTTGGTTCTTGGAAGGAATTTGTGCTGTAAATGAATGTATAAATCACAGATGACCTGAGGTCTGACTAGCGATAGGGCAAGCAGTCTGGTCAGGTCACTGGTGGCTTTGTCTGGCAGTCAGTGGACAGAACCTGAAATGTTGGAGGAAAGCTTAGAACCACTCTTGGCTTTAGCTGGTCTGTTGTGTAAAGCTCTATGTGAAACTAGGAAGGAAATTCCTTTTTCTTCTGTCTGAAGAGTAATATGTTGTGTAGTAGTTAAAGCTGCAGAGAGAATCTAGAGTCCTAGATGTTTTGTCCTAGTGTAGTCTACTTACTAGTTCATCAGGTCAGTGTAGCTGTATTAAAAACAAAAACAAAAAAAAAAAAAAAAGCTTTTTTATATGGACCATGGACTGAAGTGTCATTGCATGAGCTACATGATCATGAACAATCTGGTCTATGCATAACTGAATAGATTTTTCCCCTTCAGACCAGCTTTCTGAGGAAGGAGAAGAAACTAAAACTCCCGTCCAGCAACCAGCTGAGGAAGGCCAAAATGGATTACGGATGATTTCCACTCGGAAAGCCAGTGCTACTACTGCTAAACAAGGTATTCCAGCACCTGTAGTAGGATAAATCGGAAGGAGAACCTGACAATTAACTCGAAAGCAATGTGGTGTAAAAACACAACAGAATGTAGGGGTGCTGAATGGACTCGGGTTATTTCCATGATCTCATTTCTACCTAATACCATCATGTGCCCATTGGGTCAGAAAGGTGAACTCCTTTTCTTTACTTTTGGAGAACAAAACAGGGCCACAGCATGGAGTTTAAATGGCTGCACGTGCAGCCTTGCTACCACTGTTGAAAGCCATATCTAGTGATAGAGGGATCTAATATCATGTAAATGGATGAAAATTAAAACTACAATTTTTACCCTGAAGGGTGAAAGGAGGGGCAAAATGCCACTGATTCTATGGTTCTTTCACTTGTGAGGAGTGTTGACAGGGTTTATTCTAAATACTTCTAAAAGTTCCTGAGCACTAAGAAGCCTGAGGATCTTTGGTCTTCAGTGAGCGCCTCTAAGCCTTAGTCTCATTAACTGTTTTCTGTTTTCAGAGGACGGTCCGAATTTTGGAATAAAAACACTTGAAGAAATCAAATGGCAGAAAATGAAGGAAAAAACTAAGAGACACGGTGGTGAGTTAATATTCCCTACTTTCTTACCCTGTTCACCTTCATCCTGTTTGATGTTCTTTTAAAAAAAAAAAATTCTTCCAGTAATACCGGGTAGCTGGCTATGCTTTGGTGAATACAACTATTTGCCAAAGAAGTGAAATTTTATTGGCTTCAGAATGGCAGGTGATGGTGGCTGGGAGCTGCTTGAGGGATAGACTTCCATTTTTAGCTGGGGGCATCGAGCAACCTGATTCTCAGCCAGCTGGTATTCTAGATGGGAATTCTAAGGGCAACCAGAGACAAATTAGTCACCCCTCTTATTTACATGCTCTGGTCACTGTATGTTTGACAGTAATGAATAATTAAAGTTTTTTGTTCTTTGTGATAGTTTTTTATGTTTGGTAAACTTCCTTATGTTTTGCTTGCTCTGAACAGAAGGTCCTTCAAGATCTTCTCTTCCTCCCGTCGATTCTATGATTTTTCCTGCTCCGGAAAAGGAAAATGTCCGGACAGTGGTGAGAACTGTGACACTGTCTACAGAGAAAGGTAATAATTAATGCTTTTGTTTTGACTTCATTACTCCTAAACTGGAAGGTTAAGCAGTAATTAAGACAATTCACCCATGTTAGCCTGCTGGTGCTGCCTTCTTCTGTTCAAAACATGCTTTTATGCTGAAAGTCCCTGGTTGTACTGGAAAGATTTGGTGCTCAGGTTAAGTGCAGTAGCAGGAGAAAAAAAAATGTGTCAGTATGCAAATAGGGGGATAATGGAAAAACAGGCGAGTAACGAGAAGAAAGAGCTATAGAAGACAGTGCTATGTAAGAAGCAATTTCTGAAGCATTAAAGAGGCTGACAGTGGCAGGCGTGGACAGTAGTGTGATAGGAGTCTGTGTATAAATTATATTGTTTAGAGTTGTGCAAATTCCTTTTAAAGGGAAAAAAGTGAAGAAGTACTTTTACTCATAGACATTCACCTTAGAAAGGAATATTTCTCACCATTTGTACCTAATAATATTCTGCTTGCTTATGCAGCTTTGTTCTGCACGAAGTATAGCTGTCAAGCAGACTCAGATTCATTCTCTACTATCTCAGCTGGAATTTGAAGCAAACACTGAGACTAGTAATACTTTTTCTAAGTTAATTATAGTTGAAATATGAGTTTGTGTGGTTTAGCTGTCAAAACAGTGTCTTACTGGGTTTTTTTGGACATGGGCTAACAGTATAATATTTCTATTGGCTACTGGTTTCGATGAAATAGAAAAATTTTACTTTTGTTTTAGGGGAGGAACCTGTGATTCGACTAGATCTTGCTGAGAAACAAGGAAAACGGAAAGCCTCCGTGGGTAAGAACTTTTTATGAGCCGTTATTTAGGTGCCGCCTTCTATATATGACTGCATTAAAGAGTATTTTTGACGTATGAGAGGAAAATGCATTGCAGTGGAGATCTGTGTTGACTGCAGAAATGACAAAAAAAAACATTTAGCAGCTGAAAGGCAATTTTATGAAAATATGCTTGAAAAATAGAAGCTTGTGGTTGACTGTTCTCAAATCTTCCTGCAAAGAAATGTTCTTAAAATATTCCTTGTTTTCTCTGTCTGAAGCTGATGTAAGCGCCCTTCCAGTGAAGCGCAGCCTTGCTGAAAGGCTGGGGAAGAAGGTGGAGGTTCTGGGAAATGCTGACAAAGCACCGAAGAGAGGTACAGCTACTAAACGGGCATCTGGATTTGATTCACGGGTTTTGTATTTAGGCTTTCTGTTTGTCCTTTTCCTGTGATGTTTCTTTTTGCATGTTGGCTGAGGTGTTAATCACTGGGATTCAAAGTTACCTTTCCTGTCTTGTTTTCAAATGTGAACACAAAGTTGACGTTTATGCAGCCTCCCTAATTTGTTCTTTTTCTGTTTTGCAGTTCAAGTTCCCAAGTCTGTGAAGGAGAGACTAGGATTACCTTTTCAACAGACTAGTACTGCGAAAGGTAACAACTGGCTATTAAATATACTTTCTCCTTCTTCCTTTCCGTGAACTTAGACCGTTTTCATACAGCCCTAAAAATTAATTGAAATGAAAACAAAGAACTGATTCCTCTTGCTTGAGTGCTGAAGCTCTTCTGACAGCCACTATCAGAAATCTGGCTCTAGGTGTGTGTTTATTTTCCACTTGTGCCTTGTCAAGGTTTTAAGCTGCTTCTGTGAACCATCATATACAATTAGAATAGAACCACTGCCAGGAGCAGGAATTTGAAATGCAGTCTGAAAAAGTAATAAAGTAAACTAGCATTTCTGTGTAGCAACTCTCTCTGGATAGGGCTGGTCTTCAAACTACAACAAGTGGCTCAGAGGAAGAGGAGAATGTTAGGGTATTGTCCTAAGATGCGTTATTGGGAACGCTCAGGATTAGTTTTCCTTAGTACTGTGACAAATTCTGGAGACTTAAAATATTGTTGGACTCTCTTGAAATGTTGGTGCTTCTCATTTCTTGATGATGACAGGGAAGGCTGCTAAGCCAAAGGGAGAGATCCATGTGAAAACACTGGAGGAAATCCGTCGTGAGAGAGCTCTTCAGAGACGAGAAACTCAAGCCAAAGCCCAGGCTGAATGGCATGGTAAAACCGAAGATCCCAGCGCAGGGGCAAGACCCGCTCCTGCAGGTCACATCAAAACTTTCTCTGAAGCCTTGGCTGAAAAAAAGAATAATCGCTTGGTAGAAGAGAAGAAAAAAGCAGGAGAGTTCCATCCCAAGATAAAAATTCAGGGTGAGCCCAAGAAGCAGAGTGTGCTCACTCTGTCCGGGCCCAGCAAAGCGCAGTCGAAGGAGCCGGCAGGTAAAGTCAAGCCAGAAGGAGAAGTGCGTGTTAAAACCTTGGAAGAAATAAAGCGCGAGAAAGCTCTGCGGATGCAGCAGAGTGGAGGAAATGTGCCAGCTCCCCCAGCACAACCTGGACCTGCCCCAGCAGGGCAGAAATGGTTATGGAACACAAAGCTAACAGGTAATAAGATGCTTTAATACCTGCCCCGGTGAGGTGCTTCCCATATTGAGCAAGTTCAGTTTGCTCAGGATCTGCTTTGCTTTTTCCTTCAAAGCAGAGGATAAAAGAGTTTAAGGCTACAAAGTTCAAAGGCAAGGAAGGGCCAGAATATGCAACCATGTCTGTTTTCATTAATTACGTGATGGTATTCTGTATTTCCCGCTAGAAAATTAACTCATTGAGGGGCTTTTTAGTCTAATTTTGGTATTCTGTTTTTTTTCTGCCATCTGTTTATGGTATGGAGTCATCCCTGTGTTGAGTTCAAGTTCACCTTCCTCTTTGGCATGTGTTGCTTAACTTGACACGTGTATGTGTTTGTAAAGCATGCATCAACGTCTTAATGTGGGGGGCCAGTTTCTGTCAAAAATGACAGAGGATCAAAGGCCTCGTTGTTAAGATTATATCAACTTTGTAAAATGAGATTGTGTGAGGGAGATAAGGAGGGCTTAAAGGCTGCATGGATTGCACATTGTAGCCTTTCTCTCTGTCTCATGGGACACGAGGAAATAAACGCACAAAGAAAACAAGTACCCAGCTTTCTTTATTTCTGCCGTTGACAAAACTTTTTGGGGGGCTTGTTTTAAAGCACCTGAAAAAGAAGAAAAGAAGACAGTGGAATTGAACCGGCCTTTTCCGAAACTTTACTCTGTACCTGATGTACAGGTGAGTCCTTTGTGAAGACACGCATACATTCATATAATTTCTGATAAATTCTGACAAGTTTTGTTACTCACCATGTGCCACCCTCTTGAGTGTGTTCTTACCTTTCAGCATCTGGTAGGAGCTGCAGTGCAGTCTAAATCCTATCGCCAATAGCATTTCCAGACAACATTGTAATCCTCAAACTTTGAATCAGTCTGTTTATGCCACGACGAATAAGAAACCCCATTAGCACCAGTCGAAATCTACACAGTTAATGTGGAGGGAATTTTTTGTTCTTACCGACTTAATCTGTCAGACATGAAGGATATTGTAAAAATCCTGAGGGAAGTGATTTAATAGAGAAGGCCAGAGTTTTGTGTTCAAGGAAATCAATCGGTCAGTGGCTACTGTATAGGGGAACTTGTATGACTTTCTGCTGCTTAAAAAGCATGGAATAGATGTACAGCAAAACACCCTAGCTGTTTAAAGCAGCTTACCATGTTGGAAATTGCAGATACGTGAAACTGTTTCCATAGTAAAGCATGGCTCTTGTTACAGGCAAAATTTTATGGAAAAAAATGACAGTAACCTGAACGATATTAATATGCTGTTCCACATCGAGACCGTTTTGGAGGAATTGCTGATCAGATTTTCGTAATGAAATCTCCACAGATTTTTTTGTCCTATTCATGCACTACTTTTCTTTCCTTCTAGCCCACTCAGCAGAGTGCAACTCGTACTAAATTTCAAGTGAAGAGCATCGACGAGAGACTGTGGGAGAAGTGGCAACTGAGAGAACAACAAGAGAAGCTTCGGAAGGAGGCAGCTGCCGTCCCATCTACTGCTGGCTTCTTTGCTACTGTACCACTAGGGAAAGAGGCAGCTCAATTTCAGGAACAGGAGGCTAAAAGTAAGTGTTGAAGGTTAGAGTTACTTAGGTTGTCTCCTGAAATACAGGCAGAAGATGACAATTCTCATGTTGTAACTCTGGCTGGGTGCCTTTCACCACTTAATGCTACAAAGCGAAGTGCGTGATTTTTCCTGCTCCGGAAAAGGAAAATGTCCGGACAGTGGTGAGAACTGTGACACTGTCTACAGAGAAAGGTAATAATTAACGCTTTTGTTTTGATTTCATTACTCCTAAACTGGAAGGTTAAGCAGTAATTAAGACAATTCACCCATGTTAGCCTGCTGGTGCTGCCTTCTTCTGCTCAAAACATGCTTTTATGCTGAAAGTCCCTGGTTGTACTGGAAAGATTTGGTGCTCAGGTTAAGTGCAGTAGCAGGAGAAAGAAAAAAATGTGTCAGTATGCAAATAGGGGGATAACTGAAAAACAGGAGCTTCGGGGCTCCCGGGGGCCCAGCGGGGGTCACCGGTGTGGGTCCTCCGGGGAACCCGGGGGCCTGCCGGGGGTCACCGGTGTGGGTCCTCCGGGGCGCTCGGGGGCCCGTCGAGGGTCACCGGGATCGATCATCCGGGGCGGCTGGGGGACCGCCGGGGTTCACCAGGATGGGTCCTTTGGGGCGCCCGGGGGCCTGCCGGGGGTCACCGGGGTGGGTCCTACGGGGCGCCCGGGGCGTCCGCTGGGGGTCACCAGGGTGGGTCCTCCGGGGCGCCCGGGGGCCCGCCAGGCGTCACCGCGGTGGGTCCCCCGGCGCGACTGGGGACACGCCGGGTGTCACCGTGGTGGGTCCTCCGGGGCGCCCATGCACCCGCCGGGGGTCACCGGGGTGGGTCCTCCGGGGCGCCCGTGCACCTGCCGGGGGTCACCGTGGTGGGTCCTCCTGGGTGACCGGGGGCCCGCCGGGGCTCACCGGGGTGGGTCTTCCGGGGCGACCGGGGGCCCGCCGGGGGTCACCGGGTTGGGACCTCCGGGCCGCCCAGGGGCCCGCCGGGGGTCACCGGGATCGATCATCCGGGGCGGCTGGGGGACTGCCGGGGTTCACCAGGATGGGTCCTTTGGGACGCCCGGGGGCCTGCCGGGGGTCACCGGGGTGGGTCCTCCGGGGCGCCCGGGGGCCCGCCGGAGTTCACCGGGGTGGGTCCTCCGGGGCGCCCGGGGGCCAGCCGGGGGTCACCGGGGTGGGTCCTCCGGGCCGACCGGGGGTCCACCGGGGGTCACCGGGCTGGGTCCTCCGGGGCGCCCGGGGACCTGCCGGGGGTCACCTGCGTGGATGCTCCAGGGCGCCCTGGGGCCCACCGGGGGTCACCCAGGTGGGTCCTCCAAGGCACCCGGGAGCCTGCTGGGGGTCACCGGGGTGGGTCCTCCAGGGCACCCAGGGGCTCCGCCGGGGGTCACCGGCATGGGTCCTCCAGGGCACCCAGGGGCTCCGCCGAGGGTCACCATGGTGGGTCCTCTGGGGCGACCGGGGGACCGCCGGGGGTCATCAGGGTGGGTCGTCCGGGGCGCCCGGGGGTCCTCCGGGGTCACCGTGGTGGGTCCTCCGGGGCGCCCGGGGGCCCGCCGGGCGTCACCAGGGTGGGTCCTCCGGGGCGCCCGTGGGTCAGTTGGCGGTCACCGGGGTGGGTCCTCCGGGCTGCCCAGGGGCCCGCAGGGGTCACCAGGGTGGGTCCTCCGGGGCACCCGGTGGTCCGCCAGTGGTCACCGGGGTGGGTCTTCTGGGGCGCCCCGGGGCCCGCCAGGGGTAACCAGGGTGGGTCCTCCGGGGCACTCGGGGGCCCGTCGGGGGTCACTGGGGTGGGTCCTCCAGGGTGACCGGGGGACCACCGGGGGTCACCGGGGTGGGTCCTCCAGGGTGACCGGGGGCCCGCCGGGGGTCACAGAGGTGGGTCCTCCGGGGCGCCCAGGGGCCCGCCAGGGTCACCTGGGTGGGTCCTCTGGAGCGCCTGGGGTCCCGCCGGGGGTCACAGGGGTGGGTCCTCCGTGGCACCCGGGGACCCGCCGGGGGTCACAGGGGTGGGTCCTCCGGAGCAACCGGGGGTCCGCCTGGGGTCACTGGGATGGGTGTTCTGGGCCGCCCGGTTGCCCGCCGGGGGTAACCAGTTTGGTTCCTCTGGGGCGCCCGGGGGCCTGCCGGGGGTTACCGGTGTGGGTCCTCCGGGGCGCCCGGGGGCCCGCCAGGTGTCACTGGGGTGGGTACTCCGGGCTGCCCAGGGGCCCGAAGGGGGTCACCAGGATCGATCATCCGGGGCGGCTGGGGGACCGCCAGGGTTCACCAGGATGGGTCCTTTGGGGCGCCCGGGGGCCTGCCGGGGGTCACCGGGGTCGGTCCTCTGGGGCGCCCGGGGGCCAGCCGGGGGTCACCGGGGTGGGTCCTCTGGGGCGCCCGGGGGTCCGCCGGGGGTCACCGGGGTGGGTCCTCCGGGCCGACCGGGGGTCCACCGGGGGTCACCGGGCTGGGTCCTCCGGGGCACCCGGGGACCTGCCGGGGGTCACCGGCGTGGATCCTCCGGGGCCCACCGGGGGTCACCCAGGTGGGTCCTCCAAGGCGCCCGGGAGCCTGCTGGGGGTCACTGGTGTGGGTCCTCCGTGGCGCCTGGGGACCCGCCGGGGGTCACCGGGGTGGGTCCTCCTGGGCGCCCGGGGTTCCGCTGGAGGTCACCGGGGTTGGTCCTCCGGGGCGCCCAGAGGCCCGCGGGGGGTCACCGGGGTGGGTCCTCCGGGGCGCCCAGGGGCCTGCCGGGGTCACCGGGGAGGGGCCTCCGGGGCGCCCGGGGGTCTGCCGAGGGTCACCGGGGTGGGTCCTCTGGGGCGCCCAGGGGCCCGCCGGGGGTCACCGGGGTGGGTCCTCCGGGGTGCCCAGGGGCCCGCCGGGGTCACCGGGGAAGGGCCTCCGGGACGAACCGGGGCCTGCCAGGGTCACCGGGGTGGGTCCTCTGGGCCGCCCGGCGACCCACTGGGGGTCACCGGCACAACCATGTAGCTCTCTTTGCCAGCACTCCCCTTGCTGCAGACCAAATGGCAGCCCTGACAGAGGAGGAAGCAAGGGAAACCAGAAGGCCCTTTCTCGCCAGGGCCATAGGGGCGCCCTCTGTGCCTAGAAAGCAAAGCCCTGGCCTCAGAGGCTTGCTGAGGGGAGTTGTGGAAACCCAAGCTGCTCTGCTCCCTAGGCTGCCTTGGGACACTGGGACAGTCTTGCTGATGGAGACAGATGTCTGCAATCTTCCCTCCCACCAGCAATTCTTCCTCCTCGCCCTAAACGGGACTAATTCCCTTCCAGAGCCCCTTCCCACTGCTGCTTTTTCTGCTTTACCAGAAAGAAAGGGAAAGCACTTCCAAAGGTGGGCTAACCACCTCGTCTTCCCAGCAGGAGCTAGCCACATGGGAGAGCAGAGGGTGGCTTGGGTGATCATCTGAACCCTCTCTTCCAGAGACTTGCAGACAACCTGTCCTTCCTCCCTGCCATCCTGCCCACACGCACTTGCCATACCTGCACATAGAAGGTCTGAGCAATCACTCTGTCCATGTCATAGATGAATAGCCCAAGCAGCGTTTCCGCTTTGTCCTCATCCACTCCCTCAAAGACAAGAGATGATGAGAGCAGGTCAGTCTCAAGCAGGCCATCAGAAAAAGAATATGCTGAGGCCAAAGCTGGGAACCCTTTCCCACCTTCCTTGGCTCTAGCAGTATTCTAGTACAAGTGAGAGTGAACCCAAGTCAGGGCACTCGGAGCAATTGCTCCCAGATCCTTGTCTGTGAACCGCAGAAGAAGGTTCCAGACGTGTCTAACAGTGCTCAAGTGTCTCCAGTGCCCCTCGATAGGATGCGGTGCTCTGCAGCAACCAATCCTCAAATCTCTGAGGGAACACGCCACGCCACGCTTTCTGGCACTGCTTTTCCTTGGGGCCAGGGCCTCCCAGAAAGAAGTGCCAGGCAGAGACCTACAGAGACAGCAAACTCTTTTGGGGCGCTGCTGACTTCCCCGGAAGGAGAGACTCGCTTGGAGATATGCCAGATGGTGAAAGCTGTTGGCCAGATTTTCACCGGCAACTGAATGACGACGTGTCCCTGAGATCCTCGGAAGGCCCAGCAGTTGCCTGGGGAAATACTTGGCTGAAACGAGAAAGCCAGCGACCGTCAGTGGCAGGGCAGTCAGAGAGCCAACAGATCTGGCTGTTCAGCAAGGAGCCACAGACCTTGCCTTCTCTATAGGTCGCAATTCATCTCACAAGTAAACGCTAGTCTATGAACAGAAGGTGAAGATGCACAAGTTTTGAGAGTGTCTAGGCCCAATCGCCTTTCGCAATCCACTTCTGCTTTCTCAAAGGCTACAGAGTCAGGGTGGTGTTCCTAATGTATGTCACTCCATCACCCTTCAAAAACTGAGCTGGACCTGTGAGGACCATTTCAGGCATTCTTCAGGCTGATTTGATTGACCAGATCAGCGCTGGGGGGCCCAGAGAACATCTCTTGCAGCTTCCATGGCTCGGCACACCCACTGAACTCCCACCCGTGCTAGAAACGCATGGTCTCCCAGCCAGAAAGCAAGAAAGTAAACCAGCTGTCACAATTTCTCTTGCCATACCTGCAATATAGTCTCTGGATGTTTTGCAAAAGAAAAGAGTGGAAAAATCCACCCCTTCTTCATGCCTTCCCCACCATAACTCTTGGATGTCCTCTCCATATCAATTGCGGCACCTGAAATGAATATGGAAAGAAGTTCACTAGGACAGGCAGGAGATTAGCAGAAGCAGTGAATTATGATGTGTTTCTCGGGCTGAATGCAGAGCTTGTTGCTTTGGGGAGTGTCAGACACAAGCTGAGTGCAGTGAACTGTCTGTCTGCATACCTATGGATTTCAGGGCCCAGTCACGCATCCAGGTGTCGATTTTAAGCACCTTTTCAAATGCATCCATTGTCAAGTGCAGAATGTTCTGGAAAAAAAAAAAAGGGGGGGGAATGGAGACACAGCAGTTCTGCATGAGCACTGACTCCTAGCAGAGAGCTAAGGAAGGGCTCTGTGTCAGAAAATTCAAGGCAAGACCTGTCAGAAAAGGTGCCAGACTGTGAGCATTCCCAGATGAACCAAGTGAAGCCTCAAAAAGGCCACCAGTGTCCAGAGCCACAGCACAGACTGCCTTCAGGTTCAGCCTGAGCCCCATGTTCCCAACCCTGTGTACTCTCCAGGCCAGCCCGGAGATGGAGTCATGCCCTGAGCCAGCTGGTGCATGCAGAGGCCCCCTTCCAGCTGGCCTGGAGGGTGCGCCTGCCAGCTAAGAAGCCTGACCTGCAAGTTTCTAGGAAGGGCCTCCAAAGCCAAGCCAAGCCAAGCCCAGCAGGTGCCTGGCTGGACACCCAGCCCAGGGAGGAGTTCACAGCGCTGCTCAGAGCGGCTCCAAGCCACAAGCAAAGCTGAACCCTGGCGGTCAGGTGTTGTGGTGGTTTTACTCGGGTGGGCGGCCGAGCTCCACCACAACCGCTCTCTCACGGCCCCTCCTCAAAGAGGAACGGGGAGAAAATACGATGAAAAGAGCCCAAGGGTTGAGATGAGGACGAGGAGATCGCACAGTAATTATTGTGACGGGCAAAACAGACTCAGCATAGGGCGATAGTAAGATTTATTGCCTATTACTAACAAGCTAGAGAAGCGAGAAGCAAAGGAAAGAAACCAAAAGCACCTTCCCCCCCCCCCCGTCCACCCTCTTCCACCTCCTCCCCCTGAGCGGCGCAGGGGAACGGGGGAACGGGGGTTATGGTCACTCTATAGTGCTTCTTCTCTGCCGCTCCTTCTCGGTCACTCTCATCCCCTGTGCTGTGGGGTCCCTCCCACGGGATGCAGTCCTTGCTGAACTGATCCGACGTGGGCTGCCCACAGGCAGCAGCTCTTCAAGAACTGCTCCAGATATGGGTCCGTACCACGGGGTCCATCCCTCAGGAGCAAACTGCTCCAACCTGGATCCCCCACGGGCAGCAGCTCCTGCCAGGTCACCTGCTCCTGCGTGGTCTCCTCTCCACGAGCTACAGGTCTGGCCCGGAATCTGCTCCGGCAGGGGTCCTCCACAGGCCGCAGCCTCTGTCAGTGCAGGTCCACCTGCTCCACCGTGGTCTCCTCCACGGGCTGCAGCGTGGAACCCTGCTCCACCATGGTACTCCATGGGCTGCAAGGGGACAACCTGCTTCACCGTGGTCCTCACTACAGGCCGCAGGGGACTTCTGCTCCGGCGCCTGGAGCACCTCTCCCCCTCCTTCTGCACTGACCTTGGCACCTGCAAGGGTGTTCCTCACGCCTCTCACTCTCCCAGCTGCTGTGTGGCGCAGCTTTTTTTTTTTTTTTTTTCTTTTCCCTGTCTTAAATATGCTCTCAGAGAGGCGCAAAACAACATCACTTATTGGCTCAGCTAATAAGTGATTAATAAACTAATAAACCCACTACAGGTGTGGGGCAGGCAGCACAATGACAGAGCTACCACTGAAAAGGGCCAAGAGGAACCAGCAGGAGGAAGCCCTCAGAGGGCACCGAGCTCTCTGACTCGCCCCGAGCACCTTTACCTCTCTCTTCTCCCATTGGATGTGATTATCTTCCAGAACCTCGCTCACGGCCTGCACAAATTGTTCCACTGCAGCAGACGCATGGGCTTCCTTCTCCTTTAGCTCCTGCCTTTTCTGGTCAATTGAAACCAGTGAGGTCCTGGAGGCAAAGGGAAAGCAGATCTTTCCAGCAGCAGCCCATCAGAGGAAAGGGCTCCCATGGGCCAGCTACCTCCCCCCTCCCTGAACCCCCTCAGCCCCTTTTCCCTTACTCTGGTTTACAAAAGGCTCCTTTCCACTACCCCAGGTAAAGGTCGGGAGCCCTGGAAACAAGGCAAGGGAGTGCAAAAATAGCACACAGCTGGCTGAGACAAATCCCCAGAAAAACTTCCATGTCAAGAAAGCGCTCTTACCCGGTAGACTTGTGCTCTGCTTCGGGCACCGCTAACACTGCCTGGAAGATAAAGACACTCCACTGGAGAAAGCACGAGGAGCACCGCCGGGGCTTCCCAAAGGAGAATGCCCCAGTAACAGCTGGCAAAATTTTCCCCTGCTTCGAGGCAGTTTGGAGAGATCCCAACCCAATAGCTGAGTTCTTTAACTAGCTATGGGCAGCGGAGCATCTTCTGCATTTCCATTTGCTTTCCTATCCCACCCAGCCTCTCCCAGCGGTACAGAGGGAGCAAAGGCCTCTTCTGCCAAAGTGCTCCTCTCTTCATCCTGTCACTGCACAGGTCACTTGGGAAGATCTGTCTCCACACTGAAGCCCATCCAGGTTCCAAGATGGACCGACCAACACAATTGCCCACGACCCACTCTCTGTCTCAGCAGTGATGAGCCTTTGACCAAACTCCTCATTTTCCACATGGACATGGGGGGCCTGAACATCTCTCTTGGCTCTGTCGTGCCTCTCCCCAGAGGGTCCCACAATCCACACCCCATCTGCACCCCCAGCCCAGGAAACAAGGAAATACTGAACCATTTCATGCCAGAGAAGTCAAAAGTTCTTACTGCCCAGTGCAGACCCTTCCCTCACAAGGGCCCACAGCAGGGGTGTCTCTCTGATCAGCCGCACAACCATGATCTCCTGCAGTGAAGACATGGACAACCCGGCCATCTGCGCTTCTTCCCCCTGCTGCGGACTTCACGGGGCTCGGGGTGCTGCCCAGCCTCTGCTGGAGCTGTGATGGGGCACCTCTTCATCCCAGCACTGCACAGACCCTGCCTCCTCCATGCCCTTGGGGGGGGGGGGGGGGCAGGGCCTGGGGTCCCTGACAAGAGGCTGGGAGCTGCTCACTGTCGTGCAGCATTGCTTCGAGGAGTCAAGAGTTGCTCAGAGATGCCTTGAGCTGCTTAAGAGAAGGCAAAGGGCTCTCTGGAGCAGCCGTGAGGAGCAAAAAGGAGCCCCCAAACTGTCTCCCAGTGGCAGAGGGCTGCCCAAAGCTGATCAGTGCTCCAGGAAGGCTTTTAGAAGGAAGGCTTTTTTAACTATCAAGTTCCCATCTTATCACAGAGCCTAGATGCGGTGTCCTTGCACCCTCCCTCCAGGTATTTATACACAGAGATGAGATCCTCCCAGAGCCTTCTCTTCTCTCTGCTGAGCAGCCCCAGCTCTCAGGCTTGCCTCATGGGAGAGATGCTCCAGTCTCTTGATCATCCTTGTAGGCTTTAGTTTTACCCTCTCCGGTACATCCATGTCTCTCTCTCCCTGGGGAGCCCAGCACTGGACAGAGTACTCCGGGTGTGGCCTCACCAGGTCCGAGGAGAAGGGAAGGATTGCTTCCCTCGACCTGCAGGTAACAAAGCTCCTAATGCAACCCAGGACACCATGCGCTTGCTTAGCAGCAAGGGCACACACGGCTGGCTCATGATCAACTTGGTGTCCACCGGGACTCCCAGGTCCTTTCCTGCAGAGCTGCCTTCCAGCTGGGTGCCTCCAGCATGGCCGGGTGCCTGGGTTGTTCCTCCCCAGGGGCAGGACTCTGCGCTTCTCCTTGTTGGACTCCATGAGGTTCTTGTCAGCCCACCTCTCCAGCCTGTCGAGGGCTGTCTGGATGGCCGTGCAACCCTCTGGTTACTCCTCCCACTTATGTGTTATCTTCAGACTTGCTGAGGGTGCATCCTCCCCGATCATCCAGATCCTTAATGAAGCTGTTAAAAGGGACTGCACCCAGTATTGACCCTTGGGGCTCCTGGCCTCCACCTAGACTTTGCACCACTGATCATCATCTGAAGGGATGCAAGACACGGACTCCTGATGGCTCTTGAACACGAGACGTTTATTGCCCTTTTTCACTACTGCATATACTTTCCCTGTAGCCCCACGCGCCGTCCACGTGCCCGAATCTGTCATACAATTGGTTAGAGACCCTCGGACACGCGCCTCGAGCCAGCCAGCAATTGGCCACTGCCCAAAGCTCATCTTTAACACTGGAGCCAATTTACTTTATCTCGACCTTGCTCAAGTTTTTGTTTCCACAAAACATCGCAAAGCCACCTGCGAATTCCTTTCCCACAATCATCCTCTGGGCTTGGCCAGGCAGACTGTTTTCGACCCACCTCACGGTCTGCCCATCCAGCCCATACATCAGCCACGTCTCTAGGAGGATCTTGAGGGGGACAGTAGCAAAGGCCTTCCTGAAGTCCAGGAAGACAATCTCTACCTCTCGGGATATCAGGCTGGTCATTTTCAGGCAGGCAGGAGCTTATCGAGTTGATCGAGTGTTACTTCCCCTTGGTGAATCCCTGCAGGCTCCTGATGATTTTCTTGCCCTTCATATGCCTCAAAGGGGAGCAAAGGCATGTGCCTCAAAGGGGAGCTTTGTTCCCCTTTAACAGGGAGGAGGAGAACAATAAAGGGTTGAGTGTTACTCTAAAAGTCAGTCAAAAAACTAATGTCCTTTCTAGTACTTTAAATTCATTAACTCTGAGCAGCAGTTGCAGAGCCCTGTCTGATCCACATAACACACAAGAACTTGTATGAAGGAGTGAGCCCACACCTCCCTTGTGAGGCTAAAAGCATATCCGTCCTGGGAGTCTAAATTTTCTATTTCCCATTCCTGACCCTCTGCCTCAATAGATACATTAAAATGGGTGTGCACAGACACAGCAATTAGTTTGATTTGCTATTTTCATATTCTCTTCTATCAGCTCAAAATGAATATTTTTGTGCCATATGTTTTCTGCCTCCGTTAATTTACTTATTATATTTATCCTCACCATATACTTCCAAACCATGTCTGTTGAGATTGTGCACAGTGGATTTTTCTAATTTTTGTCTTAAGCAGTGCAGTGCAGTGCATTCTAGGATTCTGTTTCTAAAAACATCTGTTCTGTTCCATCCCAGTAATAATAAACAGTACAAGCAGAAATCATCTCTGCCAGCCTGGGGTGTCCCCATGCATTCAGGTTGTCCTCATCCCCCCTACATTCACACGCTACAGCCTGCCCCATGGGTGGCCAAGAGGAGATGTTTCACCTGCAGTTGCAGCTTTCCAGCAAAGGCCCTGGATTGAATGGAACGAGGAGGCTGTGGCAGGCAGTGCTGGAGCTACACAGGGGGTGCTTGGAGGGCTTGTAGGCACAGTAAAAGATGCATTTCAAACAGCCCAGCTGGGTCCTGTTCGTGTCCCGCAGCCCGAAGGAGATGCCAGCACGGATGCGCTTTGAACCAGGGCATTTATTGGGGTAAATCCAGGTTGGGGGGGGCAATGACCCACCCCTGGGTGCTAATGGAGGGCTGGGAAGGGCCCCTCCACAGCCCCATTCTGCGCAGGGGAGCGCGGCCAGGTATACACAAACAGGGACTGCTACTTGCAGGGAGAGGGAGTGATTCCCAGAGGATCACGAGGCCGGGGAGTGGGGGACAGAGATGCTCAGGGAGGTGCTCCAGGGTGCTCTCACTTTTGCAGCCGCTTGATGCAGGCTGGAGACCAGCTGCTGCTTCGGGCCCTCCAGCTGCCTGGCCAAGGCCATGGGCGACAGTTTCCTCTCCCAGCTGTCCATGGTTGGATCCTGTGCCAGCTTCTGGCACCAGCCCCAGAGCAGTGACAGCCATGTCCCAGTGGGCAGCAGTGGCCATGTCACCATGATGTCACCATGGTGTGTCAGTGTGACACAGCTGCCTCGAAGGGTATAAGGAGGGCTGCTCCCTGTGGTGGGGAGCTTATCTGCAGGAGAGCCTCGGTCCTGCTACATCTGGTTTTTGGGAGTGCTGACGAGCCATCCAATGTCTGCCGCGCAGGGGAAGGCCGCGAAATTGGGAGAAGAGGGTGAGGGCAGAGTAACCTCCCCAGAGACCGCACAGCCCGCAGGCGGGCGAGGGGGTGAACAGGGCTCTGTGTGAGGCTGCAAGCGGTGAGGGGCAGGCAGGAGCCCCCCCAGCTGCCTGGGCGCAGTGCCTGGCCTCTACTTGTCTTGGAGCCGCGAGGGAGGGCCGTGTGGGGCAGCCACGTGTGCTGCTGAGGCTGGCAGGAGGGCCAAAGGAAAGGGGTCCCAGGGGCTGTGGGCACTGGTAACATCACAGGGTGGGATGCTGACATTGGAGGTGGCCTCACAGAGGCCCACGGGTCGAGCAGCCCTGTGCACGCTGTGCAGGTGCAGGTGCAGGCACGAGGGGGGGTAGTGAAGGGGTCTTGAAGCACATGTAGGCCCACAACCCGGAGCTGACGGAGATGCAGGACTCAAAGGATAGGGAGCTGCTGGCGCTGCAGGCTGAGAGCGCCCGGCTGGCAGAGGAGCTGGCCAGCCGGTGCTATCCCGATGGCGTCGGGCAGTGGCAGAGGGAGGCGGCAGAGGTCCATGGTGTCACGTGGGAGGTGGGTGTCTGCACGGGGAATCTGATGGACCCTCATTCCTGCAGGTGGCAGAGATTCTCATGGCTATCCAGGGAGCCAAGAAATGCCCTGTGAGGTCCAGGAGCACCTGATGGAGCTCACCAGAGAGGTCGGTGTCCCCTCCTCTGTCTGTGTCCCTCAGCTGTGGCAGCTAGGGCAGTGTCAGGGGCTAAGTGCCTCTCTCCCACTCCTCTTTGCAGAAATGTTGCATGGCCCAGCTTCAGGAGTTGGTGGCATCTGTGAAGGTGAGTTCACAGACCCTCAGACTCACAGAATCACAGAAGACTTGAGGTAGGAAGAGATGGCTGGTGGTGATGATCTTATCAATGACAAATTCAAGGAGAATGGCAAGGATATCCTGCCAGGTGGAGAGCTCACAGGAGTGCCTCAGTGCCCTGATGGCTACTCCTCTTCCCCATCTCTCTCACAGAAGCACACGCTGGAGCAGGGGAAAAAGACAGTCGCAAAGACCAAGATATAAGGGAGAATGTGGCTCATCCTAACAGAGAAGGGGGAGAGAGGGGAGAGGGGCAGTGCTGGGTCCATGCACCCCCAGTGGCCTAGGGCAGCAGAGTGACTGGGCAGGATGTTTACTCCAGGATACAGGGTTGAGGACGGAGGGAGTGGAGGGAGTAACTCTTGAGTTACCCACAGGCCGTCTGTGGTGGCTTTGCTGCACAGGGAACCCTGGCGTGGGTCTGCAGGCACAGCAATATAGTTGTGGGACAACTGGGTGGGATGAGTGACATGGCAATAAGGAGGTGCTTGGTGACAGCCAACGTGGCTTCACTAAGGGCAGATCATGCCTGACAAATCTGGTGGCCTTCTGTGATGAGGTTACAACACCGGTGGACAGGGGAAGAGCAACTGACATCATCTACCTGGACCACAGCAACAAAAGTGACACTGTCCCCCATGACATCCGTGTCTCTAAATTGGAGAGACACGGATTTGACGGATGGAGCACTAGGTGGATAAGGAACTGGCGGGATGGTCGCACTCAAAGAGTTGTGGTCAACCACTCGATGTCCAGGTGGAGATGAGTAACGAGTGGTGTTCCTCAGGGGTCAGTATTGAGACCGGCACTATTTAACATCTCTGTCGGTGATGTGGACGGTGAGATTGAGTGCACCCTCAGCAAGTCTGCCAATGGCATCAAGCTGTGTGGTGCAGTCGGCACACTGGTGGGAAGGGATGCCATCCAGAAGGACACGGACAGGCTCGTGAGGTTCAACAAGACCAAAATGCAATGTCCTGCATCTGGGCTGGGGCAATCCCAAACACAAATACAGGCTGGGCAGCAAATGGATTGAAAGCAGCCCTGAGGAGATGGACGTGGGGGTTTAGGTGGATGAGAAGCTCGACGTGAGCCGGCAATGTGCGCTTGCCGCCCAGAAAGCCAACGGTATCCTGGGCTGTATCAAAAGAAGCGTGGCCAGCAGGTCGAGAGAGGCGATTGTCCCCCTCTACTCTGCTCTCCTGAGACCCCATGTGGAGCACTGTGTTCAGCTTTGGGGCCCCCAGAAGCAGAAGGACATGGAAGTATTAGAATGAGTCCAGCGGAGCACCACAAAGATGATCAAGGGGCTGGAGCACCTCTGCTACAAAGACAGGCTGAGAGAATTGGGGCTGTTCAGCCTGGAGAAGAGAAAGTTCCACGGAGACCTTTGTAACAACCTTGCAATACCTAAAGCTGGAGAAAGCTGGGGAGCGCAGTGATACATGACAAGGAGTAATGGCTTTAAACTAAAAGAGGGTAGATTTAGATGAGATACAAGGAAGAAATTCTTCACTCAGAGGGTGGTGAGGCACTGGAACAGGCTGCTCAGAGAAGCTGTGGGTGCCCCATCCCTGGAAGTGTTTAAGGCCAGGCTGGATGGGCCTTGGAGCAACCTGGTCTAGTGGAAGGTGTCCCTGCCCATGGCAGGGGGGCTGGAATTTGATGATCTTTAAGGGCCTTTCCAACCCAACCCCTTCTATGGTTCTGTGATCCTATGAGTGTCCTTCCCATGGGTCTGGAGCTCCAGCAGCTGGAGGGATGGTTGCCCAGATGGAGGAGTTGGGTCCAGGGGTCCCTCTTCCTGCCCCTCAGTGCCTGCAGGGCTGGGTAGGAGAGGGGACACGGTGCCCGAGGACAGCCAGGAGGGGACACTGGCAAGGATCTCCAGCCAGGCAGAGATCTCACAGCAGTGCCCCAGTGCCCTGATGGCTGCTCCTCTTCCCTTCCTCTCCCACAGGAACTTGAGCTGAAAATGAATAAAGAGACACCTGACGGACTGAAGGTGGGGTGCAAGGCAGAGGGCAGAAGTTGGCCCATCCTTAGAGGGTCAGAGAGGGGGGTGCCAGCGCTGCTTCTGTGCAGCCCAGTGGCCTCAGGCAGCGGTGTAGCTAGGCCAGACATTTGTGCCAGAATGCGGTGGAGAGGGAAGGGGCGGGGGGTGGGGAGTGGGGCATCATTTCCCTGTGCCTGTCTCTGTGAGTCGCCAGGTCTCCCTGTGCCGTGGGGCAGTGGGGGAGCTAGACGGCATGGCCCCAGAGCTGGAGAGCAGTGAGGGTCCCTGGGTCCCAGCACAGCTGTCCAGAATGCTGTGCTTGTTGTTTTGCAGCACATTGCCAAACTGGAAGAGCAGCTGCAGGAGGAGGAGGAGCAGACAAAGGTAGCGTTCAGGGGTCAAGGGGAACCGTGGGGGTGCCCGCTGGCACAGGGTGGGTGATGTGGAGGAGGGCTGGAGCAGGCACAGGGAGTCAACAATTCTGTCTCCCAGGTCCTGCATCAGGAATTAATCCAGCTACGAGAGGATATAGAGGAGAAGGAAATAGAAAGTGCCTGGTGAGTGAGGACTGCCCCCCTCCCCTCCCTTGCCCCACACTTGTACCCAAGGGGTTCTCCACAGCACCCAGTGGAGCAATGGAACCGCCAGGGCTGGAGCTGGGTAACCAGGGATGGAGTGTGGGAGCGAGTTCTGATCAGCACCTGGCGTGACAGAGGAGCCCAATCCCAGTCCGGGGGTGTGCATGTTCTGCTGGGGAGCCCCCGTGGTGATGGAGTTCTACACTCACCCAACCAAAAACACTGTTACCTATAGGCAGCAGCATCAGATGGAACTGGAGGCCACGACACAGGGATGTGTGATGCCGGAGGTGCTGGAAGCACAACTGGTAAGGGGGAGAGCCCATGTCAACCCCTGCCCCTGCCCCTGCCAGCATGGGGCTCCCTAGGGACAGGAGCGACATGGAGCGCCTGGTCCAGGCCCGGGCTGTGCTCCTGCAGGTAACTCCTGCTCTTGGGCATCAGCCCGGACTGTGCAGTGGGGCCTGACAAGTGTCCCTACCTTGTGTTGACCTACAGAAGAGGGAGGAACTGGCGAGGAGAAGAGGTGCCATTTCCTGGTTGTGGTGAGTGTCCCCTCAGGTGCCCTGTGCCTACCCAGGTTCCCCTGCAGCGACTGGGATGGCCAGGACGCCTGCTGCGGCGTGTTTGCCCAATGCCAAGGTGTCTTCCTGGGCTTGTGGAGGCTCACGTCCAAGCCTATCCAAATGAGCAATGAGATTTCCATCTCTGTTTCTGCCCCACAGGACAGTCTGCCTTAGCTTTGTGTGCTTAGAGCTGGCCGTCCCTTTCATGCTGGGGGTTGCGGTGCTCTACGCCTCCTATTACGACCAGGAGTTCTTCTACCACCTGCTGCTTCACGTGCTGCCAGAAGACACCTACACTGACCTGGCATACTTCCTTGGAGACACCCTGTCTCTGGTCAGTGAGGGCGTGCTGCCCTACTGACATCTCCTCTAAATAAAACCAAGGCTGCTCTACCCAGTTCCCCTGTGCCTGTGCAAGAAAAGAAATTGACCAGAAAAAAAACAAGTAATGAGTCCCTCTACAGATAGGTAGGAGAAACTTCACGTTTGCAGGGCCCGGTCCTCCCAGGGGACTTCAACCACCATCTGTCTGCTGGAGGGATAACACCGCAAGACATCAGCAATCCAGGAGGGTCCTGGGGTGCACTGATGACAGCTTCCCCTCACTCAAGGGTTAAGAAAATGGGCTGGGACATCTTTCACTGTGGATGTGGATGAGGCACTCACGCTTTAGTTTGACCAGAAGGTCCTTACTCAGCCATGCTTTTTCTCCTGCATTCCCATTCCCTGCCTGATTGCTATCACATGGGAATGGAAAACCCTTGCTCCCTGAGAAAAATGTCCTTAAGGAGCTGCCGTCTCCACATGTACAGGTCAGAGGCAGCCTTGGCTGCAGTGACCGTGAAATGGCGGAGTTCAGGGTCCTGGGGGTGAAAAGCAAGATCACAACGCTGGGCTTCAGGAGACAGGATGCAGACACTAGTGCTGAAGGAGTTCTCAGATGTCACTGTGAGGCCACTCTTGATAATCTGGGATTGAACGTGGCGAGTGGGAGAAACGCCAGTGGACTGGAGGCAAGCAAATGTTGCTCGTGTCTTCATGAAGGTCAAGAAGGAGGACCCAGGGACTACAGGCTGGTCAGCCTCACCTCACTCCTGAAGGGAGCCACCATGAAGGCGACCAGGTTATTAAGGGAAAAATACTGACAGAGAAAAGATGTCTGCTAGCCTGGGAGCTGCTAGCCTGGGAGCCCTGGGCATCCTTGAAGGGCATCCTTGAGAAGAACAGCTGAGATCCTGAGATGTCCTGAGGTACCCTCAAGAAGCACAAAACAAGAAACTGTGACAACAAACTTAGCACCCTGGAAAGGTAGAAAGGGCCTGGGAAAGTGGAAAAGAGTCTGGGAGGGCAGCGATCAGCAACAGCTATTGGCTGCTCCAGGTGGTGGTGTACTACAGCCCCAATAGCTCTAAAGGTAAAAAATAACCCACTTTCTCTACAAAATGGAGATTCTCTCCAAGAGCCCCTGTGCTAGGGCTTCTCTCTGCCAGATCTCAACAGACGGGACCCTCGGTGAGAATGATTGGCTGACTCCAGGCTCCGTGACACAAATTAGCCCCAAAGTGAGACTTTGTCCGCCATCGATTGGTCCCACTCCTGGGAGTAGTTTGGTGAGTGCTGCACCAGTAGCAGTTCAAGCAATATTACATAGGTGCACATTTGAGTCATTATTTTAAGTCTCCATTTGCTTCACTAGTGGTAATTTGTAGTAACTTGTAATAAACATAAGAAACAAAAATCTCCATTTCCTGGTGTATTATGGAATCCAGTGAACCCACTGTCACAACCTTGAGTACACACTTGAGAGTCAGGTAACGGTCAGAGGTGATGGAGCAGCCAATCCTGGGAAACACTTCCAGGCACATGAAGGGCAAGAAAATCATCAGGAGCCTGCAGGGATTCACCAAGGGGAAGTAACACTCGATCAACTCGATAAGCTCCTGCCTGCCTGAAAATGACCAGCCTGATATCCCGAGAGGTAGAGATTGTCTTCCTGGACTTCAGGAAGGCCTTTGCTACTGTCCCCCTCAAGATCCTCCTAGAGACGTGGCTGATGTATGGGCTGGATGGGCAGACCGTGAGGTGGGTCGAAAACAGTCTGCCTGGCCAAGCCCAGAGGATGATTGTGGGAAAGGAATTCGCAGGTGGCTTTGCGCTGTTTCACACGTCCCTGAATTAGAGATAATGAGGAAAGAAGCGGTAGAAACAAAAACTTGAGCAAGGTCGAGATAAAGTAAATTGGCTCCAGTGTTAAAGATGAGCTTTGGGCAGTGGCCAATTGCTGGCTGGCTCGAGGCGCGTGTCCGAGGGTCTCTAACCAATTGTATGACAGATTCGGGCACGTGGACAGGCGCGTGGGGCTACAGGGAAAGTATATGCAGTAGTGAAAAAGGGCAATAAACGTCTCGTGTTCAAGAGCCATCAGGAGTCCGTGTCTTGCATCCCTTCAGATGATGATCAGTGGTGCGAAGTCTAGGTGGAGGCCAGGAGCCCCAAGGGTCAATACTGGGTGCAGTCCCTTTTAACAGCTTCATTAAGGATCTGGATGATCGGGGAGGATGCACCCTCAGCAAGTCTGAAGGTAACACATAAGTGGGAGGAGTAACCAGAGGGTTGCACGGCCATCCAGACAGCCCTCGACAGGCTGGAGAGGTGGGCTGACAAGAACCTCATGGAGTCCAACAAGGAGAAGCGCAGAGTCCTGCCCCTGGGGAGGAACAACCCAGGCACCCGGCCATGCTGGAGGCACCCAGCTGGAAGGCAGCTCTGCAGGAAAGGACCTGGGAGTCCTGGTGGACACCAAGTTGATCATGAGCCAGCCGTGTGTGCCCTTGCTGCTAAGCAAGCGCATGGTGTCCTGGGTTGCATTAGGAGCTTTGTTACCTGCAGGTCGAGGGAAGCAATCCTTCCCTTCTCCTCGGACCTGGTGAGGCCACACCCGGAGTACTCTGTCCCGTGCTGGGCTCCCCAGGGAGAGACCCCATGGGGTGTCCCCATGCATTCAGGTTGTCCTCATCCCCCCCACACTCACACCCTACAGCCTGCCCCATGGGTGGCCAAGAGGAGATGTTGCCCCTGCAGTTGCAGCTCTCCAGCAAAGGCCCTGGATTGAATGTGTAAGGAATGGTCCAGCAATTCGTGCCACTAAGGGATTTGAAGGGTTAATATTGAGGCCTGGGTTTAGGTGATAAGAGAACAAAGGGATTTCTTTAGAGGAAAACTGCTGACTCTGCAGGGACGTGCAGTAACTTCTGACATCCGGCCAGGAGACCACCAGATAAGGAGGAAGAATATGAGCCTCCCGTCCGAGAGGCCCCCGAGAGACTACCAGAGTCTGATAAGGAGGCGCTCCTGGGAGGACTTTGGATTCGGGAAACCAATTATAATAACCCTGCCTCTTTTAGAAGTAGTAATAAATATGTATTAGCCTAGGAGTATAAAAAATCAGCCGTCTTATGTAACGGGTGTGCGTCTTGGTGGAGCAGAGACTCCCGGCGCACCCAGCGCTGTTTGCTTGCCTCTATTCGTTCAATAAATTGTAAACTTTGATTGCAGTCCTATTTGGGACTCAGTCATTTATAACAACTGGGGGCTCGTCTGGGACGGTCTTGGTTCCTGAATTCTGACTTGATCTAGGAGGGGCGCCCCCACCATTTGGTGGCTCCTGTTTGAGTCGGGTCGAGACTAATGCCATCTTGAACCTGAATAAGGGCAAGCAAAGATTTAGATTTTTTATGAGCTCCCTTTGCCGGCTGCAGCACTATATTTTGCCCGTAATTGTGCGCGCGAAGATCCGAACGAAGATGACGGAGTCGTAAGTATTTAAGTCGTATACCGTTCGGTTGGGTGGGATTCGGTTGCCTATGTGTGTGTGAGAGTGTGACTGAGACGGAACGTAGTTCCGAAGCGATTGTGGAGGTCTTCTAACCGCGGTTCCAATCTCCCGTGAGGGACTTGGCCAGTGAAGGACCAAAGCGATTCCTATAGGATTCGTGGTTGGGTGATAGGTCCTAAACCCCCTGCAAGACACTCTCACTAAGGCAACCAAGGGCTGTAGGAATTGCCACAGTAAAATTCCTAGATGGGTCAGACAAAATCGTGACCCGGGACCAGAGAAAAGGGAGCAAATTACCAGATATACCACCAGAAAGTCCATTAGGGATAATGATTAGAAATTGGAACAATAGGGGCCCCAGAAAAGGAAAAAAGTCAATTAAAAATGGTCCAGTATTGTATGATAGAAAGGCCGAAGGAGCCTTTAAGACCACATGTCTTTTGACCCGTTTTCGGATCCTTTGAAAACTGGGTTTGCCAGGCCTTAAATATACATGTTAATTCAAAGGAACCTTTTTAGCCAGGAGGAAAGTGATTATGCAGGATTATGGATCAGGACTTCACGTCCTTTTCCAGCCTCAATATTTACACTAAAAGCAGACGAGACGTTTGAAGAAGAAGAAAAAAGAAAAAAAATAAAAAAAAGGAAAAAGAAAAAGATGATGAATGGGAGTCATTGGGTAACCTACCACCTCTATATCCTAACAATCCACCCCCGGTGGTGCATCTTGTAATCCTATTTTGTTCTTAAATATTTTGAGTGTGTCAAGGAGGAAAGTGGGAGCATTATCTAAGTAACAGTTCAGAAGTTTCGGTATATTTGAGGTGGTGTTTGGTCAGTTTCCCAAGTATCGGGGGAGGGGGGCTGACTGATTATCAAAGCGGTAGAACCGAGAGTCACTTCTTTGGTGGTTCGGACCTGAGCCCTGGGAATTTGGTAAGAAGGGGGAGAGCGAATTTATTTAGGCCACGATACCTTTTTAAATCCCCATATTGATGGATACGCAGAAGTGATTCCTTGTTTTGTGTAGGCTTACTAACAAAGTGCATGAGAAAAATTAGCATTCGGCTTGAAATTCGGTCTTGTTGAAATGTAAATTTTGTGAAAAAGGTGGTATTGTTTGTCTAGAAGACGGAAGGCTGAGTGCTGCAGGTGTTTTTCCGAAGTCCTGTGGATTTATGATTGGAACGGGGCTCATTAATAATCTGAAATAGTGAAGTTTGTATGTGGAAAAAAGAGTTTAATCCCAGAGAATTGGCACATTTGGGAAGAAGATAGTAAAAACCTGCAATAAAAAGGTTTGTGTGGAAATTGAAACAAGGCACAGTAACTAATATAAATAAATAAAAGGGAATGGGAAATCAAGGAAATGGGTAATATCCAAAGCAAAGACGTTTTAAAGAAAGCCTCCTTGGGTGCATATTGGCACATTGGAAGGATATTGTTAGAAATGGGGGCACAGAAAGCAAGAGGACTTTCACTAAGTATTGCAGTCAATGGTGGCCACTATATAAACTAAATGGCCACTTTATGGATCAATCGACTATAACAGTGTCTTGCAATTAATGTTGTTTTTGAGGAGAGAAGGAAAATAGGATGAAATGTTGTATACTGATACTTTGTTTCAGCATCGTGGAGGGAAAAGGTATGGAATGAAGTTGGCCCCTGACTGAGCCTTTGGTGTTGGCATTAGAAAAGTACAGGCTGGAGAAAGATAAAGGAAGTGTTAAAAGGGTCGTTGAAGGTGTTAAAGGTTGTGTGGCGTGTAGTATTTAACAGAGCTGTTTGAAGTTGAATGAGCAGGGAAAGAGGATGTAGGAATGTTAATAGTTCCGCCTCAACCCGAGGCTGAGATCTCTAAATCGCGGGTGTGAGCCCTCTGGGGCAGAGGGATCGTGATGGGTCCGAGAGAGTTGTCGTGGAAACAGAAAAGCAGCTAACTCTTAAAACAACCTGAGTACATGTGTGAGCTCAGATTGCCAATGGGACCGCTCAGGGAACTGTCAACGATTGCATTCCCCT
This sequence comes from Cygnus atratus, assembly GCF_013377495.2. Lineage (NCBI taxonomy): Eukaryota > Metazoa > Chordata > Aves > Anseriformes > Anatidae > Cygnus > Cygnus atratus. The sequence continues at coordinate 896,415 of NC_066390.1, read as the reverse complement.
GACCGACCACCCCACTGAGACCCTAATCACCCCGGAAATACCAAAATCTGGTTAAACTGGGAATTGAGAATCTGTTCCAACAAGGTCCAAGAGAAACCCCTATGGAATTTTTGAATTTTTGGACCAACTTTGAAATGCAATGAAGAGAAAAAAAGAAAGAAAAAAAAAAACACAAAAAATTTGGGCCTGGCTTCAGAAAACAAACAGAGGCAATTGGCTAGCCTCTTTCTAGGGAAAGAAATTGTCTTAGGCTGCAGGATAAACTTACAACAGTCAGGAATGACGGGGACATGGGGCATCTACCCTAGCAGGTCCACTAGTTGAAATAAAGCTAGGAAACGAAGAGAGAGGCTTGAATTTTTTGTTGGTTACGGGAGCTTCTTTCTCTGTGTTAATTAGTCAGTAAATGTAATAGGAGCTGGCCAACAGGAAAAGGCGTTTTTTTTTTTTTTGTTTTTTTGTTTTTTTTTTGCAATGCTTGAAATTTAAATGGGAAAAATGATTAGAATTACAAACTGAGAAAAACAGTCAAGTTTGGTTCATGGTACTAGATTTAAAGGATGCCTTTTTCTGCCTTCCCGTGGTAGCTGAAAGTCAGAAACTCTTTGCCTTTGAATGGGAAAGTCCTAACAGAGGATGGAAAACTCAGCTTACGTGGACAGTGTTACCACAGGGGTTCAAGAATACCCCCACCATATTCAGGAACTGTGATCTTGAAGCTTGAAAGACCCCTTTGGGAAAAGGGGACATTGTTGCAACATGCAAATGATAGCTACTGAAGAAGAAAAGGAATGTGTATAATGGACTATTAGTTTATTATTTTTTTTTCGGCACTAATACTGTGAACCCAGCCTCTTTCCTTAGTAACAGAGTTTCCAGATTATCCATTCATGATCGCATCAAGACCAGGGACGCGGTATACTCCAGCTGACCAGACTTAAAGGATACAGCCCTAGGAGATGTGGAGGATTGGTATATAGACGGCAGCAGCTTCGTCTGCCAGGGACTTCGCCTCACAGGATATGTGGTAACAAACATCAGCCCAAAAGGTGGAAATCATCGCCTTGATAAGAGCTTTTGAGCTGGCAAACATTTGGACAGATTTGAAACATGCCTTTGGTGTGGTGCATACACGTGGGGCAATTTGGAAGGAGAGAGGACTTCTATCTTCCTCAATTAAACATGCAGAAGAGATACTGAAATTACTCCAAGCGGTATACCTGCATACATCAAGCAGAAGATACTGATACTGAAAGGGGAAATAGCCTGGCTGATGCAGGAGCCAAAGGGGTGGCAGAACGGGCATCTGAGAGTCAAATTTTGGCACTAGTACTAGGAACAGAAAATCAGGCATTAACAAAAGCTTTAGAAAATGAAGTAGAATATTCTAAGATGTAAACGGAAAATGTAACCTACAGGTTTAACGTAAATAAATGATGGGAGAATTGTGACACCATATTAAATTGAATGGTATCTGGAGAACATAATAAAGCATGCTGGGGAGCTGAAGTAGCGTAAGAGTTTTTTAATGGAAAATGGATAGGGCCTGATTTGTACACCACAGTAAGACAGGTAACTCAGCAATGTGATCTTTGTCTGCAGACTAATCCCAAGAACACTCCCAAACCAAAAATGGGCCAAATTGGAAAAGGTAATGGGCCTGGACAACAATAGCAGATTGATTTCACTGAACTCCCAAGAAAAGGGGGGTACCGGTATTTATTGGTATTAACTGACACCTTTTCAGGACGGCCAGAAGCATTTCCAACCAGAACAGCCAAGGCTCGGGAGGTAACTAAGATATTACTACAAGAAATAATACCACGTTTTGGAGTTCCAGCAACTATATCCTCTGACCGGGGACCACACTTTATCTCAAGAGTGGTACAACAAACTAGCCGCCATTTGGCTATAGACTGACAACTTCATACTCCAATATTGCCCTCAGTCGAGTGGCCAAGTAGAAAAAATGAACCACTTAATCAAACAGCAAATTGTAAAATTGGGACAGGAAACAAATTTGGCCTGGCCTCAGTCTCTTCCTTCAGCCCTTTTGCGTATACGAACTAGACCAAGGGCAAAGGAAGGGCTAAGCCCCTTTGAAATCTTATATGGACCACCCTATGGAATACGAAGAGGGATATCCATGCAAGCTGGGGATGAAATTATGACCTCCCGTATGGTGGCCTTAGGTAAACAGCTTGATGAAATTGGAAAGCATGTGAGTGGGACTCGGGGTAGAGGGTTAGATGGACCAGTGCACAATATACAACCTGGAGATTATGTGTATGTAAAGTCTCTTGCAGAGAAGACCTTGAAACCACAGTGGGAAGGACCGTTCCAGGTCACAGCGATCAGAATCAAGGAGCAGAATGCCTGGATCCTATCACAACAGAGTGAAAAAGGCACCCAAGATCCTATGGAAGGTTACTCAGGTGCAACCTGGAAGGTTACATTTCGCACAGTCTTAATGGCATCATTGGTCAAGGAAACTGAACAGTGGGTGCACAATACCTATGTGAAACTCACCCGGGCAGTGAGTGATAGTTTCAACCTTTCTGACTGTTGGGTGTGCACAGTGCTGCCTAGAGGCAACCTAGAATTCCCCGTATGGGGCATACGCAGTATGAATTGGACACTGACCTTTGCGCACCCAAGAAATGGAACGTGTCCATTTGGCAAGGATGATCGTGAACATCTAGGGGAGAGACCCGAACTACTCCCACGCGAAAATGTTAACATATACAGCAGATGCTTAAACGATAAAACCCCATGTGTAGGTACAGGTCCACTCAGTTATTTAGCCCAGGAACCTGACAACTGTAGTATGGCAGAATATGTAGGAACTTTTAATCTTACTAAAATTAGAGATTATGGTGTAGGTGTCAACGAACTCAGGATCTCACGGTCTCAATTCTCTCACGCAAATCTGCAAGCTACAAAAAGGATCTTATTGGCTATGTGGAAATGGGCATGCTAGAAAAAGCTTACCCTTAAGCTGGAAGGGTCATTGTATTGGGGGCTATCTTAGTCCTCGAGGGGGTATATTCACTGAACCGACTCTGGGAATAGTCCAGACCTTATGGAGACAAACACGTACTGTTTCAAATAACCCCTTCATGATGAGACCCACGGGATTCCATAGTTTTGTAAGGTGGTCGATTCCACCCCTGGGAATAAGTGAATTAGAAAAAGCTGTCGTAAATATCTCAGCCACATTAGAAATTATTGAAAATGCCACAGCTGATGCTCTTTCGGAATTATGGGAAGAAATTTCCTCGCTACACAAAGTAGTGCTTCAGAATAGGGTGGGATTAGATATACTTTTAGCCAAGGAGGGAGGATTGTGTACAGTCATAAACCAAACTTGCTGTGTATATGTTAACAAAAACAGATTGAGACTGACCTGGAGAAGATTTGGGAAAAGAATAAAATTTTGCATGCAGTAGCTCAGGATGATACATCCTGGGGATTTACAGACTTGGTAGAAAAATTAACTTCCTGGTTGCCAAACCTAACCTGGCCGAAACAGTTGTTTATCACAATAATCATGGTTGTGGTTTTGTCCATGGTTCTTTGCGTAGTGATCCGATGTACCTTATGGTGTTTTAAGAGTACAGGAAACTCCTACAGTGAGTGGAAAAAGAACCAACTCAGACGGAAACTGGAGTCTAACAGATATTTTGAAAGAGTGTTAGATAGAGAAACACTATATTGAAAGTAGAAATAGTAAAAGAATTTACTAACTTTTTAGAAAAGGGGGGGACTGAGAGGGGGAGTTAGGAGAATCTTATCAAGTAGAGATAGAGCGCTGACAGCATTAAACTAGGATGCTACTTAGTGTCTTTGCTAACTATGGTGCGTTGTGCAAATTAACTAAAGCAAGAAGCCTTGGGCCCCTTACCAAGGTCAGTCTCCTAATAAGAGTGTGAGCCTATCTTAAGAAACTGGTAGAAACTGGTCCTGCAGATGGACAAGAGCCAAGGAGCAACTGAGTCTGTGCAAAGACAAGAGGTCAGCTAGCGGTGACGAGGAAGAGTCATCAATCTTCATCCCCACGACCCCCGACGACCACCACCAGAATACACTGTGCAAGCACAGATGGGAGGAGTTTATGGAAATGACTCCTTGGAACTAATTTTAATATGAAGCGGGGACGGGTTATGAATATGTATAGGCGTATTGTGAAACTTCATGCATATGTAACTCTTGACTGCATATAACCAAGGCAAGTTGCCCCATCAGGTGCGCACGACTTTGGCGGGACTACTAAAAATGTGCACATGTGCACAGTCCTAATAAAATGTGGACTTTATCTGATAACATTCCCTAAGGAATTCCAAATCCTGGTATTATCTCTTTTAACAGAGCTTTTACTACTTTTATTGCCTTACTGGTACGACACGGAAAAGCCCCAGGACAACCTGTATATGTGTCCACAAGGACTACAAAAACATTAGGCCCCCCCCCTTTTCTTGGCAATTCAGTAAAGTCTATTTGCCAGTACTTTCCAGGTTCCTGCCCCCAGTAGTTTTCCAAACTGAATGACATTCTGTGTTTTTGGTTAATTCCTACAACATATTTCACACCTCTCTGTGACTGGCCTAATAGTCTCTACCATATTCCTGCTAATAACTGACCTCTGTAAGTGCTTTAGCAAATTTTCTATTTCCCCAGTGCACAGCATTGTGTTCTTCTTTCACTATTCATAAGAGAATAGAGTGTAACTGCCCATCCATTCTCCCATTTTTCCACTTTTAAAGTTTTAATTTTTAAAGTTTTAATTAATCTTAAATCTTGCTTTTTCTGCAACCCATTTTACGGCTAAATCAGCCAGCTTATTTCCTCTTTCTTGGGTGGTTCACCACTATTGGTAAGCTTTGCAATGCCTATTAGCTACGGCAACAGGGATTTGTATACTTTCAAGTAAACTCAAAATTTCTTATTTATGCTTTATCTCTGTCTCTTGTGCAGACAGTAGTCCTCTCTCTTTCCAAACGTAGTCCCCTCTCTTTCCAAATGGCTCCATGCTCATGGACTACTCCAAAGGTGTATTTTGAACCATTCCAGATGTTTACGTATTTGTCTTTGCTTAACTACAAAGCTCAAGTGAGAGCAATTAATTCGGCCTTCTGGGCAGATGTGCTGGCAGGCAATGTTTGAGCTTCCACTACTGTCTCAATAGTAGTGACTGCATATCCAGATACTCTTTTTCATTCCTTTCGTAAAACTGCTACCATCCATATACAATTCCCAATCTGGGTGTTGCCAAGGGGAGTCCTTCAGGTAGGGTCTACTTGAATAGACCTCCTCAATTGTTTTTCTTCATGTAAACTTGGTCTATTAGTCCAATACTATAGTTACCGTGTCCGGAACATAAACAGTTATTTTCTGTCCCATGGTGAACCTCCAGGCCTCTTGTATTAACAATACTGTAGCAGCCACTGCTCTCAAGCATCCAGGCTATCCCTGACTTACTGGATCCAATTGTTTGGAAAAGTATGATGCTGCTTGCTTATATTACCCCAAGCACTGTGTCAGGAAACCGAGGGCTGCAGCCTGCCTTTCACAGGTGAAAGCAGATTCTGACTTCCATTGGTCCACCGAAGGGAGCCCTTGGATAACTTCAACAATTCATATAAAGGTTTCATCATCAGTCCCTAATTAGGAATCCACATGCGGCACCATCCCACCATTCCCAGGAAAGTTCTTAATTCATGAACACTTTGGGGTTCTGGGAGTTGGCAAATATCTTCCTTCTGAGAGAGGGAGTTAGGAGAATCTTATCAAGTAGAGATAGAGCGCTGACAGCATTAAACTAGGATGCTACTTAGTGTCTTTGCTAACTATGGTGCGTTGTGCAAATTAACTAAAGCAAGAAGCCTTGGGCCCCTTACCAAGGTCAGTCTCCTAATAAGAGAGTGAGCCTATCTTAAGAAACTGGTAGAAACTGGTCCTGCAGATGGACAGAGGCAAGGAGCAACTGAGTCTGTGCAAAGACAAGAGGTCAACTAGCGGTGACGAGGAAGAGTCACCAACCTTCATCCCCACGACCCCCAGCGATCACCACCAGAATACACTGTGCAAGCACAAATGGGAGGAGTTTATGGCAATGACTCCTTGGAACTAATTTTAATATGAAGCGGGGACGGGTTATGACTATGCATTGTGAAACGTCATGCATATGTAACTCTTTACTGCATATAACCATGGCGAATTGCTGCAGTCAGGTGCACATGATTTTGGTGGGACTACCCCCCCGCCCCATGCTGCCCAGTGCTGAATAAACATACCTACTTTACAGTCTTACTGATTGTGGAGTCCATTTTCTACAAGTCACTTCCTTTCAGTACTTAACTATCTCTGACCCTTTAAAACTTCAAAACCTAAATGCCTTAGAATTTCTTGTGCAATTTCTCCCCTGGGAGAATTGCAGATGTAGAATATGCTGCATTAAGATCAGAAAAGGAGGTGCTAAAAAAATCACTGGAATTTGAAAAGGAAAACCAAGAGAAACTAGAGACAGAAAATAGGTAACTTCAAATGCTATTGGCCTCAGCTGAAAGGTGAGAAAAACAAGGAAAGGGAAAACTAGAACTGTTACTAAACCAGATGCCATCCTCCATTGACTTGCTGAAAACGGACTGAAATATGTTGTAGGAATTAACCAAAAACACAGAATATCATTCAATTTGGAAAACTACTGGTGGGGACATGGGAGTTGAAATAGTGAGGGGAAAGGGGGACATATGGGAGTGGGGGCACATGCGAGTGAAAATGGGGGGCACGCTGGGGGGCACGGGGGATTCTCTTCTCAGGGAGCCTGTTGGTTGTGCTCCCAGATGGCTGCACGACGGCGGTGTTGTAGCGCAGGTTTGCGCTTTTGTTCCAAAGGGCAAAGTGACAGCGGAGCCCAGCAGAGCCTTCTCTTTGAGGCCCCTGAAGCTCTCCTGCAGGCAGCCAGGAGGGGACAGCTCACCCGAGGCCACACCTGAGGAGAAACGAGGTGCTTGTGGCAGAGCTGGGTGAACGATGGCGGCAGCAGGCATGGTGGGCCTGCAGCAGGCTTCCAGAAGCAGCGATGATGTGAAATCCGTCACAGCTGGCACAGACCGCTGCCCCGAGCACACCTGGGCCGTTGGTCCAAAGGGGAACCTGGGTTCTGAAAGAGCCAGGGCTTTCCAAGCAGCTCGCAGCAGGGAGCAGAAGCTTCACAAGTTACAGGCTGAGCAGCCTTTCCACAAGCCAGGTAAAGCAGAGTCATGGTCACCATTGTGACCAAGAATGAAGGAAAAAGGATGCTCCAAACCGAGGTGTGGAGCTGGCCACGCTGTGCTCTCACCCCTAGAGATTCACCGGCACATGCACGTGCAGAGCTGACATCCCTTGGAGAACACTCATGCTGCTTGCTCACTTGACTTGCTCTTCATTACCACTCGCACACATGCAGGCAACCCCCCATCTGCTCAAGGTGCCGGCTGCCCCTTAACTTCCCCACAGCTGCTCCTCCCCTAAACATTGTGTCAGCCCTTTAGGATCCCACACGGCTTTTCCATTGCGTCCCACGAGGCGTCCCACCACTGGGCAGCCAGCTCCCCCCACAGTCAGAAGGGTGACCCGAGGGCCCACGGCGATGGGTTCCATGCCTGGGCAGTGGGGCTGGTGGCTCTGCTGGGACAGCCCCAGGAGGGACCGGGACAAGGTGCCCATTCTGCTGGAGTCCTTGGTTTGGGTTCCCGCTGCCATGGTGCCTTCCTGTGCCCCACTGGACTTGTGTGGGTGGGCCTTTGCTGGGCGGATGGCCCCTGCGATGGACCTGGCAGGAGCCCGGCAGGGACTCGTCTGGGCTCCCCCTGACGCTGCCGTCCCTCTGAGCTCCTCGGTGGGTGAGCGTAGGAGCTCCCACCACACCATCCAGACCCTTCCCCATCATTCCCAGCCCCCTGGCGACTTTTTCAGTCGGGATCCAGCCACCCCTCTAGACCCTGCCTGGTCATACCATCCCCACCACGGTGGGTGCCTGGGATGGACTCAACCTTCCCCACTGCAGCCCATACAGCACTATGCTCTGTACTTGTAGCTAGAACTGACTTGATATTGCACCAATGTGTTTTGTCTACCGCTGAGCCGTGCTGGCACAGCATCAGGCCTCCCACAGCGCCCTCCCTCTGCCACCCCCCAGCCCCAAATCCAGTCGGCTGGCTGTGGGCAAGAGGTGGGGAGGGGGCATTGCCAGGGCAGCTGACCCAAAAAGACCAAAGGGATAGTCCATACGGCGACGTCACACTCAGCAATAGAAGCTGTGGAAGGGGAGGGAGAAGGGGGAAGACACAAGGGACACAGATTCCTTGGTCAAGACCTTTATTTATTCCTCCGTTTCTTCTTTCTTCTCCTGCTGCAAAACCTCACTTCATCATCGCTATCCTGCAGGAGATCACGTAGCTCTGGAGGCACAGTTGTCATCACGTCGTCGTCTGAAACTTCTTCTACCAAATTAGAGGGGACAAATCCTCTTGTGCCATCCATCAGCTCTCCCACAAACCAGCCGTCTTCATCCATGTCTCCATAGACATAAATGAATTCTCCCGCAGTCAGAGGAAGCTCTTCTTCGGGGTGCTCATTAGGACCCTCAAAAGGATCGTAGCTATATCGAGCTAAAAATTTTCGAAGTTTTAGCGATTCTTGTCCCGAGGACTGCAGGATGAAGGACACATCCTCTGCTCCTGATTCTCCGTTCCCACCCACAGGGCCCTCTTCACGGTTGCAAAGGTCATGGGACTGCTCTGCATAGGCCTGTGCTGTGGGAGATGATGTCACCTGTGGTAGTCCTGAACCGATACGGTTGGATTTTTTTCTTTTTTCTTGCTCAAGTTGCTGAGAGAGCAGCTCACATTGTTGACTTTGGTGCTGATGCTGTTTCTCTAATTCTCTCAGCTGCGCTTGAGACACTTGCGCGTCTTCCTCATGTGTCCTCCTTTGCTCTGCCCAAGCCCTCTGCAAATGCTCAACTTCCTCTTTTTTCGTCTGCAGCAGTCGCTTTGTTTCCTCGAGGTCGTTCTCCTGTTGTTGCCTTCGTTCTGCCAGTTGTCTCATGGCTTTCAGTTCACAACCCAGATCTTTCAGTCGCGTTTGAAGATGTTTGGCCTCTCTCATGGCAGAACTTTGCTGCTCTGTCACTTGCACGAGTTTCCCCTTCAGAGCAGCGCTGTCAGATCGAACCTCCTCTATCCGCTCCTTCTGCCCACGGAGCTGAGAATTTTCTTCTGCGCGTCTGGCATTTTCATTTATCATCTCTGTTAGACGCACTTTCAGCTCCTCGTACCCTTTCTGCAGTCTTGAGCGTTCCTGATCCAGGTTCTTGTGAGGCCTAAGTTTTTTCCCAGCCTCGGTTTCCAGTTGCCCTCTCTGCTGCTGGTCGACCTGCTCTGTCTTTGCAGCAGTCTTTCCAGATTTCAAGGCGATCTCTTTCAGTTGCCTGTCTTCTTCTTGCAGGTGCTTGGTAAGGAGGCCTAGCATATTAGTCTTCTGCTGGAGCCTCTCCACCTCCTCCCTCAGTTCCAGAGACCTTTTCTTCCTCAGAAGGCGGGTCTCCTCTTGAAGGACACTGCATTGCCTCTGCAGGTCCTCCAGGGCATGCTGCAGATGAGCTTTCTCCTCCAGCAGCTGGCTCTCTCCACTGCCAGGTGGACAGGCCTCTTGTTGCGCTGCGACCTGAACAGCCACGTCTGTGACCGCCCGCCCGCAGCTCTTCCCTTCTCCCTGGAGGTGAGCGTCTTTTAAGCTGGAGTGGGTTGTCTGCTGCCCTCCTCCACCAGCAGCACCAGATGCACCGGGGCGCTTCGAAGAGCAGGTCCCGGTGGTCCCTGTGCCCAGGCGAGTCTGCAGGCGGTGCCAGGCTGCAGCCCTGTCTTCGCTGTGGGAGGCAGGCGGCCGCCCCTCAGCCTGCTCCAGGATGTACTGCTGGAAGAGTTTTCTCTGCAGTTCCAGTTCATTTTGCAGGTTTAGGATGTGGGCGGTCTGCTTGCTGTCCTTCCGCCACTGGAGCTGCCTGTGGACCTCCTGCAGCTTGCTGCGGGCCTCGCTGCTGCTGCTGCAGCCGTGCTTCACCAGCTCCTCGGCCAGCTCCTGCTGCAGCTCCCGCGCCTGGCGGATGGCGTCGTCCCGCTGCTGCTGGAGCAACTCCTGTGCCTGGCGCCACCTGGCCTCCTTCTCACGCAGCAGCTGACGGATCTCTGTTGCCCGCTGCTTCTGGCTCAGCTCCCACAGCTGCTGCAGCTCCCGTGCCCGTTGCTGCTCCCATTTGGAGCGTAGCTTCTCAGCCAGAAGCTGCCGCTCCTGCTCTGCTGTCTTCTTCATCTCACAGATTTCATCAGCAAAGCGGCGGTGCAGCTCCTGGGAGCGGAGACGCTCGGCCTCCAGCTGGGCCTGCAGCGCCTCCAGTTCCTTCGTGTGCTCCTCCTGCTGCACAGGCCTGCTGGGGGGTCGCGCTGGGCCCCGACGGGATGAGGGGTGACTGTACGCCACGGGCCCCTGGCCCACACCACCCCGGATCATGGCTTAAGGATTGAGAATGATGAACGGTCACCAAATGCCCCCCCAGCGCTCATCTGCGTGCGGAGGGAGCCGAGCCGCGGCGGGACGCGCCCAGCCAGCGAGGCCCTGACGGCGCCGCCGGGCCCAGCCTTGGGCCGCGCTCCCGGTCCCGGTCCGCCGAGGATCGCGGCCAGCGCCGCCGGGTCTGCCTGGAACGGGGGCGTCCCGCGGGGCTCCGTGGCGCGGGGCTCCGTGGCGCGGGGCTCCCCGCCGCCGGGGGGGGCCGCGAGACGCCATGGGGGCTCCGCACCCTGCGCCCGGCCCTGCCGGGACCCGTCTACGGGCCCCGCGCCGCCCGCCGCCGGTTTCCAAACCGACGGCGGCGGGGATTGGTCCCCGCGCGGCGCGGGGCCGGCCAATAGGAGGCTTCCCGACGCCGGCGACGCTGTCGGGATTGGTCGGCGCCGCTCAAGCACCGCCCCTATCAGCCGCCCGGCAAGGAGTGGCCGACCACAGAGAGGAGGCGGCGGGCAGAGCGCCCCCTGGGGACTGTGGGATAGCGGCGGACGCGGGACGGGCCCCGGCCCCGGTCCCGCTCCCGGCCCCCGGTGCCGCCCCCGACAGCGCCGCCCCCGGGCTCCAGCCTTTATTTGCCGCTCAGGCGCGAACGGGGACGGCGGGGGGTAGTACCTGCCCCTCCCCCCCCCCCGGGCTTTCCCGTCCTCCCCCCCCCCGGGCCGTGACTTGGCTCCCGCAGAGCCGCCATGCACGGGGCAGCGCTGAATAGCGGGCCCGGGCCCCCTTCCAGCCCCCCCTCCCCCTCCCCGGGTCTCGGCACGGGGGAGGGCTCAGCCCCCAGCCCAGGCGCTGTGCAGACAGCCCAGCACCATGTAACCCACTCACAGCAGGCGCAGCCCCCAACCCACCCAAGGTGCCCCCCGCCAGCCAGCATCCCCCCCTCCAGGACAGCCCCCACCACACAGGAAGCCCCCCCCAGTATCGTCAGCTGGGGGTCCTGCCCGGGTGAGCGTGAAGCAGAGTGTGTTGGGACAATAAGCGAGAGGCAGGATGATGCAGATTGGGCTTTTAATGAGCGGCTCGCGGTGCAGCTGGCAGAACAGACAAGGCACTGGTACTGCCCCTCCTCCTCGCCCTCCACGCTGTCAGCCCCCACCTCCTCGCAATCCTGCTCCAGGGCAGCTGACTTGCGGAAAACGGACTCCACAATCAGTAAGATTGTAAAGTATCACAGAATCACAGAATCATCTAGGTTGGAAGAGACCTCCAAGATCACCGAGTCCAACCTCTGACCTAACACTAACAAGCCCTCCACTAAACCATATCGCTAAGCTCTGCATCTAAACGTCTTTTAAAGACCTCCAGGGATGGTGACTCAGCCACTTCCCTGGGCAGCCCGTTCCAATGCCTAACAGCCCTTTCGGTAAATAAGTTCTTCTTAATACCCAACCTAAACCTCCCCTGGCGCAACTTTAGCCCATTCCCCCTTGTCCGGTCCCCAGGCACATGGGAGAATAGACCAACCCCCACCTCGCTACAGCCTCCTTTAACGTACTTATAGAGCGCGATACGGTCGCCCCTGAGCCTCCTCTTTTCCAGGCTGAACAATCCCAGCTCCCTCAGCCGCTCCTCGTAAGACTTGTTCTCCAGACCCCTCACCAGCTTCGTTGCCCTTCTCTGGACGTTTATTCGGAACTGGGCAGCACGGGGGGTTGTCTCAACAAAGTCGTGAGTCGTGCTCTCACGACGCGGCAACTTGCCATGGTTATATGCAATAAAGAGTTACATATGCATGAAGTTTCACAATAAGCCTCTACTTATGCATAACCTGGGCCCGTTATTCAGCACTGCCCTGTGCATGGCAGCTCTGCGGGAGCCAAGTCACGGCCCCGGGGGGGGGGAACGGGGAAGCCCTGGGGGGGGCCAGGTGCTGGCCGCGATCCTCAGCGGACCGGGACCGGGAGCGCGGCCCAAGGCTGGGCCCGGCGGCGCCGTCAGGGCCTCGCTGGCCGGGCGCGTCCCGCCGCGGCTCGGCTCCCTCCGCACCCAGATGAGCGCTGGGGGGGTACACACATACCTGAGGGGCCACGTGGGGCTGGGGGCACCCGGGGCACGCAGTCGGGGAGAACTGTGCTGTATGCAGTTCTGAGGACTGAATCCGGTTCTTGAGTACTGTGTCCAGTTCTGGGCTCCCCGGTACAGAACAGACAGGGATCTCCTGGAAAGAATCCAGCCCGGCCAGCCCGGCCCTGCCTCTGCTCTGCCTCCCGCCTGAGGGTGATGAAGGCTCTGCACCCCCACAGAGGGAGGAAGGCTTGTAGCTCCCAGGTCTTCCATTTTCCCTTTTTTAGAATGGGGGTTATGTTTCCCCTCCTCCAGTCAGTGGGAACTACTTAAACGGACTTCCACAACGTCTCATATATGATGGACAGTGGCTTAGCAAGTCCACCGGTTCCCTCAGGACCCATGGATGTAGCTCATCAGGTCCCATGGACTTGTGCACCTTCAGGTTCCTTAGATGGTCTTGAATCTGATCTTCTCCTACACTGGGCAGTTCTTCATTCTCCCAGTCCCTGGTTTTGCCTTCGGGGAGTTGGGCGGGGTGGCTGGAGCACTTGCCGATGACAACCGAGGCAAAAAAGTTGCTGAGTGCCTCAGCCTCCTCCTGTCTCCTTCCAGAGGGGGCCCACATTTTCCCTGCTCTGCCTTTTATCACCGAGGTATCACTGAGCCACCAGTGACAACACAATCGTCTTTGCAAGCCACGTGTCTGCTCTGCTCCTGTCAGCACCTCATAGAATCATAGAATCCCTGAGGTTGGAGAAAACCTCCGAGATCATCAAGTCCAACCGTTAAGCTACCAGTGACTCAACCGCTTCCCTGGGCAGCCTGTTCCAACGCTTCACAGCTCTTTCAGTGAAGAAATATTTCTCCTCAACACCTGCAGTACGTTGAAGACATCGTCGTGTGGGGCAACACAGGAGAGGCTGCTTTTGAGAAAGGGGAGAAAATAACACAATTCTGGATGGCTGCTTTTCTCATGTTAAACAGAATAAGGTGAAAGGATGTGCACTGGAAATGCATTTTTTAGGAATAAATTGGCAAGATGGATGTCATCAGATCCCTACGGATGTGATCAGTAAAGAGCAGCTGTGAACCGGCCAACTAGCAAATGCTAATGGCTGTGTAATGCTGTATGTCATCACTACCACGCTTCCCACACTAAAGGACAGACATGGTCCAGACCCATGAGCTGTGCCCATGCCTGAGGCCTCACAGACAGATTCTCGTTGTGCACCTGCGCGGGGGCTCCGTCTGCACTCGTTAACAACCCTTCGCATCCCTCCTCTGCACCCCTTGTGCTGAGGCTGTCGGGGTGTGTTTGGGCGGGCACACACCATATAAGGTCATATGACGTCACCCCCCCCCCTTTATGACGTCATCACCAGGACACTATATAAGGCCGCGCTCGCCCAGGCCGGGCCAGTGGCAGAGGCGACCTCTGCTGCTGCGCGGTGCTGGGAGCCAGTGTCTGCTGAGGGCTCAGAGGCTGCTGTCCCTCAGAGGCCCAGGCCGTGCGATCGCTGGTGGCTATTGCTGGCAGCGTTTGGTGACCGTTCATCATTCTCATTCCTTAAGCCATGATCCGGGGTGGTGTGGGCCAGGGGCCCGTGGCGTACAGTCACCCCTCATCCCGTCGGGGCCCAGCGCGACCCCCCAGCAGGCCTGTGCAGCAGGAGGAGCACACGAAGGAACTGGAGGCGCTGCAGGCCCAGCTGGAGGCCGAGCGTCTCCGCTCCCAGGAGCTGCACCGCCGCTTTGCTGATGAAATCTGTGAGATGAAGAAGACAGCAGAGCAGGAGCGGCAGCTTCTGGCTGAGAAGCTACGCTCCAAATGGGAGCAGCAACGGGCACGGGAGCTGCAGCAGCTGTGGGAGCTGAGCCAGAAGCAGCGGGCAACAGAGATCCGTCAGCTGCTGCGTGAGAAGGAGGCCAGGTGGCGCCAGGCACAGGAGTTGCTCCAGCAGCAGCGGGACGACGCCATCCGCCAGGCGCGGGAGCTGCAGCAGGAGCTGGCCGAGGAGCTGGTGAAGCACGGCTGCAGCAGCAGCAGCGAGGCCCGCAGCAAGCTGCAGGAGGTCCACAGGCAGCTCCAGTGGCGGAAGGACAGCAAGCAGACCGCCCACATCCTAAACCTGCAAAATGAACTGGAACTGCAGAGAAAACTCTTCCAGCAGTACATCCTGGAGCAGGCTGAGGGGCGGCCGCCTGCCTCCCACAGCGAAGACAGGGCTGCAGCCTGGCACCGCCTGCAGACTCGCCTGGGCACAGGGACCACCGGGACCTGCTCTTCGAAGCGCCCCGGTGCATCTGGTGCTGCTGGTGGAGGAGGGCAGCAGACAACCCACTCCAGCTTAAAAGACGCTCACCTCCAGGGAGAAGGGAAGAGCTGCGGGCGGGCGGTCACAGACGTGGCTGTTCAGGTCGCAGCGCAACAAGAGGCCTGTCCACCTGGCAGTGGAGAGAGCCAGCTGCTGGAGGAGAAAGCTCATCTGCAGCATGCCCTGGAGGACCTGCAGAGGCAATGCAGTGTCCTTCAAGAGGAGACCCGCCTTCTGAGGAAGAAAAGGTCTCTGGAACTGAGGGAGGAGGTGGAGAGGCTCCAGCAGAAGACTAATATGCTAGGCCTCCTTACCAAGCACCTGCAAGAAGAAGACAGGCAACTGAGAGAGATCGCCTTGAAATCTGGAAAGACTGCTGCAAAGACAGAGCAGGTCGACCAGCAGCAGAGAGGGCAACTGGAAACCGAGGCTGGGAAAAAACTTAGGCCTCACAAGAACCTGGATCAGGAACGCTCAAGACTGCAGAAAGGGTACGAGGAGCTGAAAGTGCGTCTAACAGAGATGATAAATGAAAATGCCAGACGCGCAGAAGAAAATTCTCAGCTCCGTGGGCAGAAGGAGCGGATAGAGGAGGTTCGATCTGACAGCGCTGCTCTGAAGGGGAAACTCGTGCAAGTGACAGAGCAGCAAAGTTCTGCCATGAGAGAGGCCAAACATCTTCAAACGCGACTGAAAGATCTGGGTTGTGAACTGAAAGCCATGAGACAACTGGCAGAACGAAGGCAACAACAGGAGAACGACCTCGAGGAAACAAAGCGACTGCTGCAGACGAAAAAAGAGGAAGTTGAGCATTTGCAGAGGGCTTGGGCAGAGCAAAGGAGGACACATGAGGAAGACGCGCAAGTGTCTCAAGCGCAGCTGAGAGAATTAGAGAAACAGCATCAGCACCAAAGTCAACAATGTGAGCTGCTCTCTCAGCAACTTGAGCAAGAAAAAAGAAAAAAATCCAACCGTATCGGTTCAGGACTACCACAGGTGACATCATTCTCCCACAGCACAGGCCTATGCAGAGCAGTCCCATGACCTTTGCAACCGTGAAGAGGGCCCTGTGGGTGGGAACGGAGAATCAGGAGCAGAGGATGTGTCCTTCATCCTGCAGTCCTCGGGACAAGAATTCGCTAAAACTTCGAAAATTTTTAGCTCGATATAGCTACGATCCTTTTGAGGGTCCTAATGAGCACCCCGAAGAAGAGCTTCCTCTGACTGCGGGAGAATTCATTTATGTCTATGGAGACATGGATGAAGACGGCTGGTTTGTGGGAGAGCTGATGGATGGCACAAGAGGATTTGTCCCCTCTAATTTGGTAGAAGAAGTTTCAGACGACGACGTGGTGACAACTGTGCCTCCAGAGCTACGTGATCTCCTGCAGGATAGCGATGATAAAGTGAGGTTTTGCAGCAGGAGAAGAAAGAAGAAACGGAGGAATAAATAAAGGTCTTGACCAAGGAATCTGTGTCCCTTGTGTCTTCCCCCTTCTCCCTCCCCTTCCACAGCTTCTATTGCTGAGTGTGACGTCGCCGTATGGACTATCCCTTTGGTCTTTTTGGGTCAGCTGCCCTGGCAATGCCCCCTCCCCACCTCTTGCCCACAGCCAGCCGACTGGATTTGGGGCTGGGGGGTGGCAGAGGGAGGGCGCTGTGGGAGGCCTGATGCTGTGCCAGCACGGCTCAGCGGTAGACAAAACACATTGGTGCAATATCAAGTCAGTTCTAGCTACAAGTACAGAGCATAGTGCTGTATGGGCTGCATGTGGGGAAGGTTGAGTCCATCCCAGGCACCCACCGTGGTGGGGATGGTATGACCAGGCAGGGTCTAGAGGGGTGGCTGGATCCCGACTGAAAAAGTCGCCAGGGGGCTGGGAATGATGGGGAAGGGTCTGGATGGTGTGGTGGGAGCTCCTACGCTCACCCACCGAGGAGCTCAGAGGGACGGCAGCGTCAGGGGGAGCCCAGACGAGTCCCTGCCGGGCTCCTGCCAGGCCCATCGCAGGGGCCATCCGCCCAGCAAAGGCCCACCCACACAAGTCCAGTGGGGCACAGGAAGGCACCATGGCAGCGGGAACCCAAACCAAGGACTCCAGCAGAATGGGCACCTTGTCCCGGTCCCTCCTGGGGCTGTCCCAGCAGAGCCACCAGCCCCACTGCCCAGGCATGGAACCCATCGCCGTGGGCCCTCGGGTCACCCTTCTGACTGTGGGGGGAGCTGGCTGCCCAGTGGTGGGACGCCTCGTGGGACGCAATGGAAAAGCCGTGTGGGATCCTAAAGGGCTGACACAATGTTTAGGGGAGGAGCAGCTGTGGGGAAATTAAGGGGCAGCCGGCACCTTGAGCAGATGGGGGGTTGCCTGCATGTGTGCGAGTGGTAATGAAGAGCAAGTCAAGTGACAACCATGTCCCAGTGGGCAGCAGTGGCCATGTCACCATGATGTCACCATGGTGTGTCAGTGTGACACAGCTGCCTCGAAGGGTATAAAGAGGGCTGCTCCCTGTGGTGGGGAGCTTATCTGCAGGAGAGCCTCGGTCCTGCTACATCTGGTTTTTGGGAGTGCTGACGAGCCATCCAATGTCTGCCGCGCAGGGGAAGGCCGCGAAATTGGGAGAAGAGGGTGAGGGCAGAGTAACCTCCCCAGAGACCGCACAGCCCGCAGGCGGGCGAGGGGGTGAACAGGGCTCTGTGTGAGGCTGCAAGCGGTGAGGGGCAGGCAGGAGCCCCCCCAGCTGCCTGGGCGCAGTGCCTGGCCTCTACTTGTCTTGGGGCCGCGAGGGAGGGCCGTGTGGGGCAGCCACGTGTGCTGCTGAGGCTGGCAGGGGGGCCAAAGGAAAGGGGTCCCAGGGGCTGTGGGCACTGGTAACATCACAGGGTGGGATGCTGACATTGGAGGTGGCCTCACAGAGGCCCACGGGTCGAGCAGCCCTGTGCACGCTGTGCAGGTGCAGGTGCAGGCACGAGGGGGGGTAGTGAAGGGGTCTTGAAGCACATGTAGGCCCACAACCCGGAGCTGACGGAGATGCAGGACTCAAAGGATAGGGAGCTGCTGGCGCTGCAGGCTGAGCCCATGGCCATGCTCCTCACGCTGTGCTGGCTTGTGATGTGCAGGCGAAGCCATGGAGGCAGAGGGTGCGAAGGGGTCCCTGGAGTGTGCGCAGGAGTCCCTGGAGTGTGCGCAGGAGTGCCACGAGAACATGGCAGAGGTCTTGGCACAGGTCGCTCAGGCAAGGGCTGATCTGGAAGCGGTGCTGGAGGAGTTCTTCAAGGTCTGTAACCCAAAGGCAGAAATCCAACAGGGGCAGGGCAGAGCTGCTGGGGAGTGGTGCGATCCCCAGACTGCCTTAGTGCTTGCTACCCTGGTTCCGGCCTGGCCTTGCAGAGCCCTGGGGATAGACTGGGGATGCCCTTTCCCACCCTGACTCCATGCAATGTGTCCCGGTTGCTTTGCAGTGCAAACTGGAGACGTGCAGAGCTGGAAGAGGCTGTTGCCGAAAGAGTCCAGTATCAACAAGGTCCTGAGGGCAGGAGGGAGGGGAGATCAACATGTTTGGGGGGGGGGGAAGCCCCGTCCAAGCATGTGTGGCATAGTCTCACAACCTGGTCCTTTGCTTCTCCAGGCACTGAGGGAAGAGATTAAGCACCTCCGGGAGAGAAAGGAGGTTTTCAAAACACAAACTGCCAGGTGAGTGGGGACAGCGCCCTGACCCCGGCCAGGGGTAGATGGTGGGGAGGATCTCTACAGCTTCCAGGCACCTGTGTCACAGACAGTTTGGGGGCTCCTTTCAGCTCCTCACGGCTGCTCTGGAGAGCCCTTTGCCTTCTCCTAAGCAGCTCCAAGCATCTTTGAGCAACTCTTGACTCCTTTTAGCAATGCTGCACGACAGTGAGCAGCTCCCAGCCTCTTGTCAGAGCCCCCCGCACCCCCAAGGCCCGGGGCAGAGAGGAGGCAGAGGGTGCAGGGGGGGAGTGCGGGTTTGTGCCGTGCTGGGACAATGAGATGCCTCGTCCCTGCTCCAGCAGAGGCTGGGCAGCACCCTGAGCCCCTCCTGGCCACCTCAGTCACGGGGGAAGTCCTGGCCGAGGTCTCTTCTCACAGCCCAGAAGCTCTGTGGTGTCTGTAGCAGGGGGAAGAGGATGCAGGCGGCCGAGCTGCCCAAGACTTCGATGCAGGAGATCGTGGCTGCGCAGCTGGTAAGAGCTATCCCCCTACTGTGGGCCTGCGGGTGAAGGGAATGAGGAAACGGACTCCAAGACAGTCGAGAAATGGAGACCCTTTATTGTTCCAATGCCAGATATTATATAGCTTTCTGAGCCAGCTACACGTGCTGCACGCGGCTAGCGGGCGTAGTTGCAGACTTCTGATTGGTGCATTCCTTTTGATCACGCGTAGCCCTCTATAGGCCGGCCGAGCCTAGAAACTTCTTCTTAACCCTTAGTGCACCGCCGTATCAATCAGCTCCAGTTTATCACCGAACGGGTCACCCATAATTCCCCCTTTTTTTGTTTCCACAAGCCAAATCGTGCGCAACGAATGATTAATCATTTTTTGCAAACATTGCAAAAGGCACGGTATAACTGTTATAATTGCAACAAACGCGATAAACAAAATAATCACCCCTTTTACCAACTCCGTTAACCACCCGGTTATTCCTAATCCCTTTAGCCAAGACTCCAATCCCAGTGAGCTTGTCGTTAGCTTATCAGACAACTCATTCAGTTTTTTAAGCTGTTGAAATACCATCTGGGAATTGTCACTCAGGTTCATACAGCACATGCCTTCAAATTCTTCACACCCATGACCTTGGGCTAACCAATACAGCAGCGTAAGAAAATATAATTAGAAATTTTTCTGACTTCAAATGGGAAAGTATGAGGTTAAACTCTTACGTTACTGAATTGTGAAATCACATAAGAAGCACTAACAGGTTAACTACATAAACTTCAGACTATGAAGTATGCATGAACAATCTGGGGAAAGGGTAAGAGAAAAACATGCATTTGTTCCCCATCTGCATAGTTTTCAACACCGCAGTTCTAACACAACTGAGGAATGAAACCCAACTAAGACATGGTCCATCCTTAAGCTAAAAGGGAAACCAAGTATTTCAAACTATTGCAGTCAAACACTACTCAACAGGAAGATGGTCTTTCAGCGGTGGTTTCTTAACTATACATTTCAACCAAAATAACTCCAACATACAACAGAACTATTCCATTGCTTAAAAACGATACAATCACTGAAGTTTGCGTATTTCAAATTCCGCCTTTTTAGAGAAAATGGCCTTACTCACTTGGATACCTGTTTAATGTCAGGGATGGAGAAGCAGTACAATTAATGGAATGTATAAAAGATGAATTGATGCGTGTTAGCTAGAGACTGTTAATGTATTGAGCAAATCACATTTTTAAACATTTTGCTAAAGATTTAGCTCTGAAGTCTCTGTGCTTTCCGACTTCAGGAGAGTTGCATTTTGTTGCATTCCAGAACTTGATATAATACTTAGGTCACTGATCTGATGTTGTTCATATTCATCCTTGGCTTTACTAAGCATTTCCAGGATGTCAATAGGCCTGTTTTCACTGCAGCCATTTGTTCTGCCGGGACTTTTTCTGTCCTGGAAACTTGCTGTGACCTCTGAGCTTCTTGTTCTACCGCTTTAGCCATGAGTTTTGCTATTCGATGACAGTCATTCTTGCTGTAAAACCAGATACTGTAAATCGACAAGCTAGCATTTCTGTAAAGAAGAAAAGGCTCATGGAGCTGAAACTCCAAGTCTTTATTTACTGGTTCAACCAGGTTGTTCATGTTCAGTCGATTCACTATTGTAAAACCATGATAAGGAGAAGCCGACCTTTTGTACACAAATAAGATACCTTCTGTATCAGTTTTCTCCCACTTGTTGGCCTTGGAGCTGAAACTGTAGAGCGCTACCTGGTCGGTCACGTCGGCGATGCTGGTGATGTAGGGGTCCTGGCGCTCCAGGGCCGCCAGGCTGATCTCCTGCCCCGTCCTTTAATGCTTCCCGGCACACCTGCTCCCATGGTTCCCACGGATCAAAAACTCGAGCTCCCAAGGAGGCGTTGTTAAGGGGGGGGCAATGCGGGAGCCGAGGCGGCTCGCGGAGTAGGGCTTAGCGGTGCGGGTCCGCGACCCTCCTCTGGATCGTCCCCCAAATCTGTTAAATTGTCCTGCTCTGGTGGCTTATCAGACTCTGATCCTGGAGCTGCTATCAGGATCACCCGGGCAGCGGTGCTCTGTACCTTCTTTTCCGCCTGCCACGCTCTTAAAGTCTCCGTTACCAGGTGCCACGTGGTCATAACCTCAGCGGCGGTCGCATCCCCGCTTGATGCTGCCTCCCACTCTTTCTCCCCCACTTGTTCCCAAGTCTTTACATCGAATATAGCTGAGGCCGTCGAGGGGACCTCTTGTTTTTGCAAAAACTTCAATAGTAGCTTTATCATAAATGGGTCATATTTTACATCCCTTTTTATTAATAATTGCGTTAATGATGTTACTATTGCCTCTTCTTCTGCTGAGATATTGGCTCCCATTGTGAATGCCCACCTGTCCTTCAGGTGATGTCCCGGGGTTGAAGCTGCAGTCTGGCTGCGAGCTTGATTCGTTCGGCTGGGTTCCCTCCGGACACTCGTGCAGCGTTGCTCTACCCCTTATCACGTCGGGGTCACCATTTGAAGGGAATGAGGACACCGACTCCAAGATAGTCGAGAAATGGAGACCCTTTACCGTTCCAATGCCAGACGTTATATAGCTTTCTGAGCCAGCTACACGCGCTGCACGCGGCTAGCGGGCGTAGTTACAGACTTCTGATTGGTGCATTCCTTTTGATCACGCGTAGCCCTCTGTAAGCCCGTCCGAGCCTAGAAACTTCTTCTTAACCCTCAGTGCACCGCCGTATCAATCAGCTCCAGTTTATCACTGAACAGGTCACCCATATGCGGGGGGAGGGTCTGGACTCGGCCCCCGAGGACATGGGGCCATTCACCTCAGTGGGAACGAGGGAGGGGGTCTGAGCGCCCCCAATGCCTTCCCTGTCTCACGTGCCCTAACACATGGCCCTGCTTTGCCTTGTCCTGTAGGATGAACAGTTGGCGTCAAGGAGGCACCGAATCAGTACTTGGCTGCGGTGAGTTGCTCTCGGAGGTCGTGGCTCCCTAGGCATTAGGCAGCTTTTGACTTCTCCAGGATGAACTGCTTCAGCATTTCTTTGTTTCCTGGGTTGGGGAAGCAGGTGGGGTGTGGATTTCAGGCCCCGTTGGCCCTCAAAGTACAACAGAGCCAAGAGGGATAGGCAGGTTCCTCACCCCAGTCCTGAGCGGCATCTGTTGCTCCCAGCATGGCACAGGGTCCTATGGCAGGGTTAAAAGAGGATGGTTGGAAAGAGCTAAGACAAATTTATCCCTGGCTCTATCTGAACCTTCTTTTGTTCTGCAGGAGATTTCTGCTGTCCTTTGTCGGCCTGCAGCTCGCCTTCCTCATCCTGGTCCTGCTGAAGAGGGACATCCTCCACTGGATCCTTCCTCCAGGGCTGGCATCTGCTCTTGGAAGCCACCCACCACGACCCTTTCTCTTCTAACCCTACCAATAAACTGTGGCCCTTTATCAATAACCCTACCAATAAACTGTGGCCTTTTATTAGTGGGGAAGGGCCTGCGCAGACATTCTGCACGGCTGGTGCTGACTGCATGATGCTGCTGGGCAGTTGGTGGCCCGCTGGGTGTTTGATGCACCCCATTGTGAGCGATACAAAACAGCAACAAGAATCCCAGCTCAGAAATCTGTGCTTGTCCATGTGTTGCAAAAGGAATTATGCACTTCACTCATAAGAGAGAAGCAGCAATAGATTTATTGCTGAAAACAGTGATGGAGCAAAGCCAAATATGCCTGCTGAATGTCTGCTTGGCAGCTTACCAGTGTGTGGGGCTAGCAGAGGGCATCAAACAGACCTCAGTGTGACCACAAGTCAGCCCAGCCTTACAGGGTGCAGTGCACACGGGGGCCTGGCACACCCCACCATTATCTGGGCACTACTGAGCGCACAACTCACACGTGCTGGCCTGCTGTACGAATGAGAGGTCTGTTGGGCCTGCTGGGAACCTCTTGTCCCAGTGCGGGAAACGTTTCTTGGCGTGCAACCTCAAGTTTCTTAGTGAGTGGGGCTACATCTGCCTGGTGGCCAGTCACTAGCGGTCTTCCCCAGGGCTCAATTCTAGGGCCAATTACATTCAACATGTTTATCAAAGATCTAGGTGCAGGAGAGGAATGGGTCCTCAGCAAGTTTGCCAATGACACTAAACTGGGAGGCACTGTTGACTCTGTGGAGGGCTGAGAGGCTTTGCAGAAGGATCTAGATAGATTGGCACACTGGGAGATTAGTAACGGCATGAAGTTCAACAAAGGAAAATGCCAGGTGCTGCACCTGGGACAGCGTAATGCTGGATGCAAGCACAGGCTGGGAGACGGGTGGCTGGACAGCAGCTCAGCAGAAAGGGCTCTGGAGGTGCAGCTCCACAGCAGGCTCAGCGTGAGCCAGCAGCCAAGTCCTGGCAGCCAAGAGGGCAAAATGCATTCTGGAGTGCATTCAACCCAGTAAAGCCAGCCGTTAATTATCCTGCTGCATTTAATTATCTTAATTAATTATTAATTAATTATCTTGCTGTATTTAGTACGTGTGCAGCCTCACCTTGAGTATTGTGTGCACTTCTGGGCTCCACAACACAAAAGGGATGTGAACGTCCTTGAAAGTGTCCGGAGGAGGGCAACAAAGCTGGCAAAAGGGCTGGAAGCCATGTCCTGTGAGGAGAGGCTGAGGTCACCTGGGTTGTCTAGGCTGGAGAAGAGAAGGCAAAGAGGCCACCTCATTGCTTTCTACAACTTCCCGAGGAGGAGAAACGCAGAGGCAGGTGTCGATCTCTTCTCCCTGGTAACCGATGACAGGATGCATGGGAATGGCACAAAGCTGCGCAAGGAGAGGTTCAGACTGTACATGAGGAAAAACCGCCTTACCATGAGGGTGGTCAAACACTGGTACAGGCGTCCTGGTGAGGTGATAACTCCCCATGCCTGTCAGTGTTCGAGAGGCATTTGGATGATGCCCTCAATAATAAGCTTTAACTTTTAGTTAACTCTGGAGTGGTTAAGTTGTTGGACTGGATGATCTTTGAAGATCCCTTCCGACTGGGCTATTCTATTCCATTCTATTCTAAAACGACCAATCCCCAGTGATGGGACCAATCCTGGAAAGGATGTGTTGCATAACTCTCTAAACCCCCTCTTTTACCCTTTTATTGCTGAGCATGACGTTACATGGCGTGGAACGTCTTGTTGGTTAGTGTGGTTGCTCTGCCTGGTTATGTCTCCTCCCAACCTCTGGCTCACCCCACAGCCATTCACTTGAGGGGCGGGTGTAATAGACAAATATAGTGTAAATAGGTGTAAAAATAGGTGTAAAAGAAATAGAGAAGGCCTCGATGCTGTGCAAACACTGGTCAGCAAAAGCTAACAACTTCAGTCCACTACCAGCATTGTTTTGGCCACAGCTCTAAAACACAGCACGTTACAAGCTGCTATTAAGAATATTAACTCTATCCCAGCCAGACGCAGTACAGGGGAGCAGGCCACGGCTGGAGGCCTTTGGGGCTGTTCTCATCAGTTACAGCTCATCCATCCCACAGGCACTCTGTGGAGCAGGTGCCCGAGCCGCTTCCACTTGTGGAGCTCCACATCACCCCAGAATGCCTCTGACAAGCAAGAGAATGGGAGAAGCCACCACAGCCTGAGGGAGAAGCAGCTACACCCGCCTCATTTTGAAAAGACTCGGACAAAGACTTGTAAAGACTTATGACAAGATGCAGGTGAGAAAGAGCCTGACAGGGGGCTCATGCCCCAGCCCAACACTGTGTCTGCCTTCATGCGGCTCTCCTCTCCCCATGCTTGGGATATCTGGGTGACAGACAACATGGCTTCACTTGGGGCAGATCGTGCCTGACAAATCTGGTGGCCTTCTATGATGGGGTTACAGCATTGGTGGGTAGGGAAAGAGCAACGGACATCATCTACCTGGACTTGTGCAAAGCACTTGCACTGTCCCCCATGATCTCTAAATTGGAGAGACATGGATCGGACAACTCGGTGGGTAAAGAATTGGCGAGATGGTTGCACTCAAAGAGCTGCGGTCAGTGGCTCAGTGTCCAGGCAGAAGCCAGTAACGAGTGGCATTCCTCAGGGATCTGCATATTGACCAGTGGTATTTAACATCTTTGTCAGCGACAGTGGGATTGAGTGCACGCCCAGCGTGCAAAGGGACTTTGATGGGCTTGAAAGGTGAGCCCATGCAAATCTCAGGAAGTTCAACAAGGCCAAGTGCAAGGTCCTGCACCTGGGGTGGGGCAGTCACAGAGCTGGGGTGATTCAGCATGGAGAAGGCTCCGGGGAGCCCCTACAGCAGCCTTCCAGTACCTAAAATAGGCCTACAGAAAAGATGGGGAGGGACTCTATCAGGGAGTGTAGTGATAGGACAAGGGCTAATGGTTTTAAGCTAAAAGAGGGTAGGTTTACATTAGATACTAGGAAGAAATACTTTACTTGGAGGGTGGTGGGGCAGTGGGATAGGTTGCCCAGAGAAGCTGTGGATGCCCCATCCCTGGGGGCCTGTTCAAGGCCTGGTTGGATGGGGCTTGGAGCAACCTGGTCTAGTGGAAGGTGTCCCTGCCCTGTCCCCATGGCAGGGGAGTTGGACCTCAGTGGTCATTAAGGTCCCCTCCAACCCAAAGCATTCTATGATTCTGTTTCTAAAAACATCAGTTTTTTTTTTTTACACTAATGCATGCAGCATGGGTAACAAACAGGAGGAGCTGGAGGCCACCGTGCTAGTAGGAAACTTCAATGCAGTTGCCATCACGGAAACCTGGTGGGATGATTAACATGACTGGAGTGTGGCTGTTGATGGCTACGAACTGTTCAGACGGAATAGGTGAGGAACGAAGGGAGGAGGAGTTGCCCTCTATGTTAGGAAGTGGATAGATTGTGAAGAGCTGTGCCTGAGAAACAGCCATGACCAGGCTGAGAGCTTGTGGGTGAAAATCAGGGAATCAGGGAAAATCAAGGATCGGTCCGGTAAAGGGCATCCAGTGGTTGGGGTCTGCTATAGGCCACCTGGTCAGGGAGCGTCTGTTGACGAGGCCCTCTTGCTTCAGCTTCAAGAACTGTTGCGCTCACAAGCTCTTGTCCTGATGGGGGATTTCAACCACCCAGATGTCTGCTGGGATAGCGGCACGGTGGGTTCCAGACAATCCAGGAGATTCCTGGAGTCTGTTGAGGATAAATTCCTGGTCCAGGTAATAGACGGACTGACCCAAGGTGAAGCCTTATGAGACCTGGTGCTCAGCAATGTGGAAGAGAGCATTAGAGAGGTTAAGATTGGAGACTGCCTGGGCTGTAGCGACCATGCCCTGGTAGAGTTTGTGATCTTGAGGAATATGGGTTTGGCAAAAACCCATAGAGTCAGGACCCTGAACTTCAGGAGAGCAAACTTCTGGCTGCTCAAGGAATTACTGGCTGGGATCCCCTGGGAAACTGTCCTTAAGGGCACAGGCACGGAACAGAGCTGGCAGCTCTTTAAGGACACCCTTCTGAGAGCACAAGAGCTCTCCTTCCCTCAGCAGAAGAAATCATGCAGAGGAGGCGGGTGACCGGCATGGCTGAACAAGGACCTACAGCTTAAACTGAGGGAAAAGAGGGAAATGTACAGGAAGTGGAAGCAGGGTTGTATAGCCCGGGAGGAACGCTCACTCTACCCAGGTGGAATGGAAGAGAGAATCAGAAAGGTAAAAGTGTGAGAACTCATGGGTTGAGATAAAGACGAGGGCATGGAGGAGGGGGGGTTCTCAGAGGCGCGGGAGGACATGGCCACCCTAGAGAAGGATTATGAGGAGGTGGGGGCTGATAGCTGCCTGGCCCCGCAGGTCTCCACGGCCGTGGTGGAGCGCTACAACTCCATCCTCACCAGCCACACCATGCTAGAGCACTCCGACTGCGCTTTCATGGTGGACAACGAGGCCATCTACGACATCTGCCACAGGAACCTGGACGTCGAGAGGCCCACCTACACCAACCTCAACAGGTTCATAGGCCAGATCGTGTCCTCCATCACGGCCTCCCTGTGCTTCGATGGGGCCTTGAATGTTGACTTGACAGAACTGCAGGCCAACCTGGTGCCGTACCCCTACATCCACTTCCCCCTGGCCACTTATACTACCGTCATCTCTGCCAAGAAGGCTTACCACGAGCAGCTTTCGGTGGCTATCACCAATGCCTGCTTTGAGCTGGCCAACCAGATGGTGAAGTGCGACCTGCGGCACGGCAAGTACATGGTGTGCTGCCTGCTGTACCACGGGGACGTGGTGCCCAAGGACGTCAACGCCGCCATCGCCACCATCAAGACCAAGCGCACCATCCAGTTTGTGGACTGGTGCCCGACTGGTTTCAAAGTGGGCATCAATTTCCTGCCTCCCACGGTGGTGCCCGGGGGGGACCTGGCCAAGGTGCAGCACGCCATCTGCATGCTGAGCAACACCACGGCCATCGCTGAGGCCTGGGCCCGCCTGGACCACAAGTTCGACCTAATGTACGCCAAGCGTGCCTTTGTGCACTGGTACGTGGGCGAGGGCATGGAGGAGGGGGTGTTCTTGGAGGCGCGGGAGGACATGGCTGCTGAGAGAGGGAGTTCAGAGAATCTTAGCAAATAGAGATAGGGTGCTGACAGTATTAAACTAGTGGATGCTGCTGAATGTCTTTGCTATCCATTTTGCATCGTGCAAATTACCTGAAGCAAGAAGCCCCTTACCACGTTTAGTTCCTGATAAGAACATGAGCTAATCTTAAGAAACTGGCAGAAATTGGTCCTGCAGTTTGGACAAGAGCCAAGGAGCAACTGAGTCTGCGCAAAGACAAGAGGTCAACTAGCGGTGATGAGGAAGAATCACCAACCTTCATCCCCACAACCCCTGGCGACCACTACCAGGAGACACTGCGCAAGCACAGATGGTAGGAGCTTGTGGAAATGACTTCTTGGATCTAATTTTAATATACAGCGGGGACAGGTTATGCATATGTAGAGGCTTATTGTGAAACTTCATGCATATGTAACTCTTTATTGCATATAACCATGGCAAGTTGCCGCGTCGTGAGAGCACGACTCACGACTTTGTTGAGACAACCCCCCGTGCTGCCCAGTTCCGAATAAACGTCCAGAGAAGGGCAACGAAGCTGGTGAGGGGTCTGGAGAACAAGTCTTACGAGGAGCGGCTGAGGGAGCTGGGCTTGTTCAGCCTGGAAAAGAGGAGGCTCAGGGGCGACCGTATCGCGCTCTATAAGTACGTTAAAGGAGGCTGTAGCGAGGTGGGGGTTGGTCTATTCTCCCATGTGCCTGGGGACCGGACAAGGGGGAATGGGCTAAAGTTGCGCCAGGGGAGGTTTAGGTTGGGTATTAAGAAGAACTTATTTACCGAAAGGGCTGTTAGGCATTGGAACGGGCTGCCCAGGGAAGTGGCTGAGTCACCATCCCTGGAGGTCTTTAAAAGACGTTTAGATGCAGAGCTTAGCGATATGGTTTAGTGGAGGGCTTGTTAGTGTTAGGTCAGAGGTTGGACTCGGTGATCTTGGAGGTCTCTTCCAACCTAGATGATTCTGTGATTCTGTGATACTTTACAATCTTACTGATTGTGGAGTCCGTTTTCCGCAAGTCAGCTGCCCTGGAGCAGGATTGCGAGGAGGTGGGGGCTGACAGCGTGGAGGGCGAGGAGGAGGGGCAGTACCAGTGCCTTGTCTGTTCTGCCAGCTGCACCGCGAGCTGCTCATTAAAAGCCCAATCTGCATCATCCTGCCTCTCGCTTATTGTC
The DNA here is from genome assembly GCF_013377495.2 of Cygnus atratus. Classification (NCBI taxonomy): domain Eukaryota; kingdom Metazoa; phylum Chordata; class Aves; order Anseriformes; family Anatidae; genus Cygnus; species Cygnus atratus. The sequence goes on along the minus strand of NC_066390.1, from coordinate 867,555 downwards.
CCAACACACTCTGCTTCACGCTCACCCGGGCAGGACCCCCAGCTGACGATACTGGGGGGGGCTTCCTGTGTGGTGGGGGCTGTCCTGGAGGGGGGGATGCTGGCTGGCGGGGGGCACCTTGGGTGGGTTGGGGGCTGCGCCTGCTGTGAGTGGGTTACATGGTGCTGGGCTGTCTGCACAGCGCCTGGGCTGGGGGCTGAGCCCTCCCCCGTGCCGAGACCCGGGGAGGGGGAGGGGGGGCTGGAAGGGGGCCCGGGCCCGTTATTCAGCGCTGCCCCGTGCATGGCGGCTCTGCGGGAGCCAAGTCACGGCCCGGGGGGGGGGAGGACGGGAAAGCCCGGGGGGGGGGAGGGGCAGGTACTACCCCCCGCCGTCCCCGTTCGCGCCTGAGCGGCAAATAAAGGCTGGAGCCCGGGGGCGGCGCTGTCGGGGGCGGCACCGGGGGCCGGGAGCGGGACCGCGGCCGGGGCCCGTCCCGCGTCCGCCGCTATCCCACAGTCCCCAGGGGGCGCTCTGCCCGCCGCCTCCTCTCTGTGGTCGGCCACTCCTTGCCGGGCGGCTGATAGGGGCGGTGCTTGAGCGGCGCCGACCAATCCCGACAGCGTCGCCGGCGTCGGGAAGCCTCCTATTGGCCGGCCCCGCGCCGCGCGGGGACCAATCCCCGCCGCCGTCGGTTTGGAAACCGGCGGCGGGCGGCGCGGGGCCCGTAGACGGGTCCCGGCAGGGCCGGGCGCAGGGTGCGGAGCCCCCATGGCGTCTCGCGGCCCCCCCCGGCGGCGGGGAGCCCCGCGCCACGGAGCCCCGCGCCACGGAGCCCCGCGGGACGCCCCCGTTCCAGGCAGACCCGGCGGCGCTGGCCGCGATCCTCGGCGGACCGGGACCGGGAGCGCGGCCCAAGGCTGGGCCCGGCGGCGCCGTCAGGGCCTCGCTGGCTGGGCGCGTCCCGCCGCGGCTCGGCTCCCTCCGCACGCAGATGAGCGCTGGGGGGCATTTGGTGACCGTTCATCATTCTCAATCCTTAAGCCATGATCCGGGGTGGTGTGGGCCAGGGGCCCGTGGCGTACAGTCACCCCTCATCCCGTCGGGGCCCAGCGCGACCCCCCAGCAGGCCTGTGCAGCAGGAGGAGCACATGAAGGAACTGGAGGCGCTGCAGGCCCAGCTGGAGGCCGAGCATCTCCGCTCCCAGGAGCTGCACCGCCGCTTTGCTGATGAAATCTGTGAGATGAAGAAGACAGCAGAGCAGGAGCGGCAGCTTCTGGCTGAGAAGCTACGCTCCAAATGGGAGCAGCAACGGGCACGGGAGCTGCAGCAGCTGTGGGAGCTGAGCCAGAAGCAGCGGGCAACAGAGATCCGTCAGCTGCTGCGTGAGAAGGAGGCCAGGTGGCGCCAGGCACAGGAGTTGCTCCAGCAGCAGCGGGACGACGCCATCCGCCAGGCGCGGGAGCTGCAGCAGGAGCTGGCCGAGGAGCTGGTGAAGCACGGCTGCAGCAGCAGCAGCGAGGCCCGCAGCAAGCTGCAGGAGGTCCACAGGCAGCTCCAGTGGCGGAAGGACAGCAAGCAGACCGCCCACATCCTAAACCTGCAAAATGAACTGGAACTGCAGAGAAAACTCTTCCAGCAGTACATCCTGGAGCAGGCTGAGGGGCGGCCGCCTGCCTCCCACAGCGAAGACAGGGCTGCAGCCTGGCACCGCCTGCAGACTCGCCTGGGCACAGGGACCACCGGGACCTGCTCTTCGAAGCGCCCCGGTGCATCTGGTGCTGCTGGTGGAGGAGGGCAGCAGACAACCCACTCCAGCTTAAAAGACGCTCACCTCCAGGGAGAAGGGAAGAGCTGCGGGCGGGCGGTCACAGACGTGGCTGTTCAGGTCGCAGCGCAACAAGAGGCCTGTCCACCTGGCAGTGGAGAGAGCCAGCTGCTGGAGGAGAAAGCTCATCTGCAGCATGCCCTGGAGGACCTGCAGAGGCAATGCAGTGTCCTTCAAGAGGAGACCCGCCTTCTGAGGAAGAAAAGGTCTCTGGAACTGAGGGAGGAGGTGGAGAGGCTCCAGCAGAAGACTAATATGCTAGGCCTCCTTACCAAGCACCTGCAAGAAGAAGACAGGCAACTGAAGACTAATATGCTAGGCCTCCTTACCAAGCACCTGCAAGAAGAAGACAGGCAACTGAAAGAGATCGCCTTGAAATCTGGAAAGACTGCTGCAAAGACAGAGCAGGTCGACCAGCAGCAGAGAGGGCAACTGGAAACCGAGGCTGGGAAAAAACTTAGGCCTCACAAGAACCTGGATCAGGAACGCTCAAGACTGCAGAAAGGGTACGAGGAGCTGAAAGTGCGTCTAACAGAGATGATAAATGAAAATGCCAGACGCGCAGAAGAAAATTCTCAGCTCCGTGGGCAGAAGGAGCGGATAGAGGAGGTTCGATCTGACAACACTGCTCTGAAGGGGGAACTCGTGCAAGTGACAGAGCAGCAAAGTTCTGCCATGAGAGAGGCCAAACATCTTCAAACGCGACTGAAAGATCTGGGTTGTGAACTGAAAGCCATGAGACAACTGGCAGAATGAAGGCAACAACAGGAGAACGACCTCGAGGAAACAAAGCGACTGCTGCAGACGAAAAAAGAGGAAGTTGAGCATTTGCAGAGGGCTTGGGCAGAGCAAAGGAGGACACATGAGGAAGACGCGCAAGTGTCTCAAGCGCAGCTGAGAGAATTAGAGAAACAGCATCAGCACCAAAGTCAACAATGTGAGCTGCTCTCTCAGCAACTTGAGCAAGAAAAAAGAAAAAAATCCAACCGTATCGGTTCAGGACTACCACAGGTGACATCTTCTCCCACAGCACAGGCCTATGCAGAGCAGTCCCATGACCTTTGCAACCGTGAAGAGGGCCCTGTGGGTGGGAACGGAGAATCAGGAGCAGAGGATGTGTCCTTCATCCTGCAGTCCTCGGGACAAGAATCGCTAAAACTTCGAAAATTTTTAGCTCGATATAGCTACGATCCTTTTGAGGGTCCTAATGAGCACCCCGAAGAAGAGCTTCCTCTGACTGTGGGAGAATTCATTTATGTCTATGGAGACATGGATGAAGACGGCTGGTTTGTGGGAGAGCTGATGGATGGCACAAGAGGATTTGTCCCCTCTAATTTGGTAGAAGAAGTTTCAGAGGACGACGTGGTGACAACTGTGCCTCCAGAGCTACGTGATCTCCTGCAGGATAGCGATGATGAAGTGAGGTTTTGCAGCAGGAGAAGAAAGAAGAAACGGAGGAATAAATAAAGGTCTTGACCAAGGAATCTGTGTCCCTTGTGTCTTCCCCCTTCTCCCTCCCCTTCCACAGCTTCTATTGCTGAGTGTGACATCGCCGTATGGACTATCCCTTTGGTCTTTTTGGGTCAGCTGCCCTGGCAATGCCCCCTCCCCACCTCTTGCCCACAGCCAGCCGACTGGATTTGGGGCTGGGGGGTGGCAGAGGGAGGGCGCTGTGGGAGGCCTGATGCTGTGCCAGCACGGCTCAGCGGTAGACAAAACACATTGGTGCAATATCAAGTCAGTTCTAGCTACAAGTACAGAGCATAGTGCTGTATGGGCTGCTGTGGGGAAGGTTGAGTCCATCCCAGGCACCCACCGTGGTGGGGATGGTATGACCAGGCAGGGTCTAGAGGGGTGGCTGGATCCCAACTGAAAAAGTCGCCAGGGGGCTGGGAATGATGGGGAAGGGTCTGGATGGTGTGGTGGGAGCTCCTACGCTCACCCACCGAGGAGCTCAGAGGGACGGCAGCGTCAGGGGGAGCCCAGACGAGTCCCTGCCGGGCTCCTGCCAGGCCCATCGCAGGGGCCATCCGCCCAGCAAAGGCCCACCCACACAAGTCCAGTGGGGCACAGGAAGGCACCATGGCAGCGGGAACCCAAACCAAGGACTCCAGCAGAATGGGCACCTTGTCCCAGTCCCTCCTGGGGCTGTCCCAGCAGAGCCACCAGCCCCACTGCCCAGGCATGGAACCCATCGCCGTGGGCCCTCGGGTCACCCTTCTGACTGTGGGGGGAGCTGGCTGCCCAGTGGTGGGACGCCTCGTGGGACGCAATGGAAAAGCCGTGTGGGATCCTAAAGGGCTGACACAATGTTTAGGGGAGGAGCAGCTGTGGGAAAGTTAAGGGGCAGCCAGCACCTTGAGCAGATGGGGGGTTGCCTGCATGTGTGCGAGTGGTAATGAAGAGCAAGTCAAGTGAGCAAGCAGCATGAGTGTTCTCCAAGGGATGTCAGCTCTGCGCGTGCATGCGCCGGTGAATCTCTAGGGGTGAGAGCACTGCGTGGCCAGCTCCACACCTCGGTTTGGAGCATCCTTTTTCCTTCATTCTTGGTCACAATGGTGACCATGACTCTGCTTTACCTGGCTTGTGGAAAGGCTGCTCAGCCTGTAACTTGTGAAGCTTCTGCTCCCTGCTGCGAGCTGCTTGGAAAGCCCTGGCTCTTTCAGAACCCAGGTTCCCCTTTGGACCAACGGCCCAGGTGTGCTCGGGGCAGCGGTCTGTGCCAGCTGTGACGGATTTCACATCATCGCTGCTTCTGGAAGCCTGCTGCAGGCCCACCATGCCTGCTGCCGCCATCGTTCACCCAGCTCTGCCACAAGCACCTCGTTTCTCCTCAGGTGTGGCCTCGGGTGAGCTGTCCCCTCCTGGCTGCCTGCAGGAGAGCTTCAGGGGCCTCAAAGAGAAGGCTCTGCTGGGCTCCGCTGTCACTTTGCCCTTTGGAACAAAAGCACAAACCTGCGCTACAACACCGCCGTCGTGCAGCCAACCAACAGGCTCCCTGAGAAGAGAATCCCCCGTGCCCCCCAGCGTGCCCCCCATTTTCACTCGCATGTGCCCCCACTCCCATATGTCCCCCTTTCCCCTCACTATTTCAACTCCCATGTCCCCACCAGTAGTTTTCCAAATTGAATGATATTCTGTATTTTTGGTTAATTCCTACAACATATTTCAGTCCGTTTTCAGCAAGTCAATGGAGGATGGCATCTGGTTTAGTAACAGTTCTAGTTTTCCCTTTCCTTGTTTTTCTCACCTTTCAGCTGAGGCCAATAGCATTTGAAGTTACCTATTTTCTGTCTCTAGTTTCTCTTGGTTTTCCTTTTCAAATTCCAGTGATTTTTTTAGCACCTCCTTTTCTGATCTTAATGCAGCATATTCTACATCTGCAATTCTCCCAGGGGAGAAATTGCACAAGAAATTCTAAGGCATTTAGGTTTTGAAGTTTTAAAGGGTCAGAGATAGTTAAGTACTGAAAGGAAGTGACTTGTAGAAAATGGACTCCACAATCAGTAAGACTGTAAAGTAGGTATGTTTATTCAGCACTGGGCAGCATGGGGCGGGGGGGTAGTCCCACCAAAATCATGTGCACCTGACGCAGCAATTCGCCATGGTTATATGCAGTAAAGAGTTACATATGCATGACGTTTCACAATGCATAGTCATAACCCGTCCCCGCTTCATATTAAAATTAGTTCCAAGGAGTCATTGCCATAAACTCCTCCCATTTGTGCTTGCACAGTGTATTCTGGTGGTGATCGCTGGGGGTCGTGGGGATGAAGGTTGGTGACTCTTCCTCGTCACCGCTAGTTGACCTCTTGTCTTTGCACAGACTCAGTTGCTCCTTGCCTCGTCCATCTGCAGGACCAGTTTCTACCAGTTTCTTAAGATAGGCTCACTCTCTTATTAGGAGACTGACCTTGGTAAGGGGCCCAAGGCTTCTTGCTTTAGTTAATTTGCACAACGCACCATAGTTAGCAAAGACACTAAGTAGCATCCTAGTTTAATGCTGTCAGCGCTCTGTCTCTACTTGATAAGATTCTCCTAACTCCCTCTCTCAGAAGGAAGATATTTGCCAACTCCCAGAACCCCAAAGTGTTCATGAATTAAGAACTTTCCTGGGAATGGTGGGATGGTGCCGCATGTGGATTCCTAATTAGGGACTGATGATGAAACCTTTATATGAATTGTTGAAGTTATCCAAGGGCTCCCTTCGGTGGACCAATGGAAGTCAGAATCTGCTTTCACCTGTGAAAGGCAGGCTGCAGCCCTCGGTTTCCTGACACAGTGCTTGGGGTAATATAAGCAAGCAGCATCATACTTTTCCAAACAATTGGATCCAGTAAGTCAGGGATAGCCTGGATGCTTGAGAGCAGTGGCTGCTACAATATTGTTAATACAAGAGGCCTGGAGGTTCACCATGGGACAGAAAATAACTGTTTATGTTCCGGACACGGTAACTATAGTATTGGACTAATAGACCAAGTTTACATGAAGAAAAACAATTGAGGAGGTCTATTCAAGTAGACCCTACCTGAAGGACTCCCCTTGGCAACACCCAGATTGGGAATTGTATATGGATGGTAGCAGTTTTACGAAGGAATGAAAAAGAGTATCTGGATATGCAGTCACTACTATTGAGACAGTAGTGGAAGCTCAAACATTGCCTGCCAGCACATCTGCCCAGAAGGCCGAATTAATTGCTCTCACTTGAGCTTTGTAGTTAAGCAAAGACAAATACGTAAACATCTGGAATGGTTCAAAATACACCTTTGGAGTAGTCCATGAGCATGGAGCCATTTGGAAAGAGAGGGGACTACATTTGGAAAGAGAGGGGACTACTGTCTGCACAAGAGACAGAGATAAAGCATAAATAAGAAATTTTGAGTTTACTTGAAAGTATACAAATCCCTGTTGCCGTAGCTAATAGGCATTGCAAAGCTTACCAATAGTGGTGAACCACCCAAGAAAGAGGAAATAAGCTGGCTGATTTAGCCGCAAAATGGGCTGCAGAAAAAGCAAGATTTAAGATTAATTAAAACTTTAAAAATTAAAACTTTAAAAGTGGAAAAATGGGAGAATGGATGGGCAGTTACACCCTATTCTCTTATGAATAGTGAAAGAAGAACACAATGCTGTGCACTGGGGAAATAGAAAATTTGCTAAAGCACTTACAGAGGTCAGTTATTAGCAGGAATATGGTAGAGACTATTAGGCCAGTCACAGAGAGGTGTGAAATATGTTGTAGGAATTAACCAAAAACACAGAATGTCATTCAGTTTGGAAAACTACTGGGGGCAGGAACCTGGAAAGTACTGGCAAATAGACTTTACTGAATTGCCAAGAAAAGGAGGGGGGGCCTAAAGTTTTTGTAGTCCTTGTGGACACATATACAGGTTGTCCTGGGGCTTTTCCGTGTCGTACCAGTAAGGCAATAAAAGTAGTAAAAGCTCTGTTAAAAGAGATAATACCAGGATTTGGAATTCCTTAGGGAATGTTATCAGATAAAGTCCACATTTTATTAGGACTGTGCACATGTGCACATTTTTAGTAGTCCCGCCAAAGTCGTGCGCACCTGATGGGGCAACTTGCCTTGGTTATATGCAGTCAAGAGTTACATATGCATGAAGTTTCACAATACGCCTATACATATTCATAACCCGTCCCCGCTTCATATTAAAATTAGTTCCAAGGAGTCATTGCCATAAACTCCTCCCATCTGTGCTTGCACAGTGTGTTCTGGTGGTGGTCGTCGGGGGTCGCGGGGATGAAGATTGATGACTCTTCCTCGTCACCGCTAGCTGACCTCTTGTCTTTGCACAGACTCAGTTGCTCCTTGGCTCTTGTCCATCTGCAGGACCAGTTTCTACCAGTTTCTTAAGATAGGCTCACACTCTTATTAGGAGACTGACCTTGGTAAGGGGCCCAAGGCTTCTTGCTTTAGTTAATTTGCACAACGCACCATAGTTAGCAAAGACACTAAGTAGCATCCTAGTTTAATGCTGTCAGCGCTCTATCTCTACTTGATAAGATTCTCCTAACTCCCCCTCTCAGTCCCCCCCTTTTCTAAAAAGTTAGTAAATTCTTTTACTATTTCTACTTTCAATATAGTGTTTCTCTATCTAACACTCTTTCAAAATATCTGTTAGACTCCAGTTTCCGTCTGAGTTGGTTCTTTTTCCACTCACTGTAGGAGTTTCCTGTACTCTTAAAACACCATAAGGTACATCGGATCACTACGCAAAGAACCATGGACAAAACCACAACCATGATTATTGTGATAAACAACTGTTTCGGCCAGGTTAGGTTTGGCAACCAGGAAGTTAATTTTTCTACCAAGTCTGTAAATCCCCAGGATGTATCATCCTGAGCTACTGCATGCAAAATTTTATTCTTTTCCCAAATCTTCTCCAGGTCAGTCTCAATCTGTTTTTGTTAACATATACACAGCAAGTTTGGTTTATGACTGTACACAATCCTCCCTCCTTGGCTAAAAGTATATCTAATCCCACCCTATTCTGAAGCATTACTTTGTGTAGCGAGGAAATTTCTTCCCATAATTCCGAAAGAGCATCAGCTGTGGCATTTTCAATAATTTCTAATGTGGCTGAGATATTTACGACAGCTTTTTCTAATTCACTTATTCCCAGGGGTGGAATCGACCACCTTACAAAACTATGGAATCCCGTGGGTCTCATCATGAAGGGGTTATTTGAAACAGTACGTGTTTGTCTCCATAAGGTCTGGACTATTCCCAGAGTCGGTTCAGTGAATATACCCCCTCGAGGACTAAGATAGCCCCCAATACAATGACCCTTCCAGCTTAAGGGTAAGCTTTTTCTAGCATGCCCATTTCCACATAGCCAATAAGATCCTTTTTGTAGCTTGCAGATTTGCGTGAGAGAATTGAGACCGTGAGATCCTGAGTTCGTTGACACCTACACCATAATCTCTAATTTTAGTAAGATTAAAAGTTCCTACATATTCTGCCATACTACAGTTGTCAGGTTCCTGGGCTAAATAACTGAGTGGACCTGTACCTACACATGGGGTTTTATCGTTTAAGCATCTGCTGTATATGTTAACATTTTCGCGTGGGAGTAGTTCGGGTCTCTCCCCTAGATGTTCACGATCATCCTTGCCAAATGGACACGTTCCATTTCTTGGGTGCGCAAAGGTCAGTGTCCAATTCATACTGCGTATGCCCCATACGGGGAATTCTAGGTTGCCTCTAGGCAGCACTGTGCACACCCAACAGTCAGAAAGGTTGAAACTATCACTCACTGCCCGGGTGAGTTTCACATAGGTATTGTGCACCCACTGTTCAGTTTCCTTGACCAATGATGCCATTAAGACTGTGCGAAATGTAACCTTCCAGCAGAGGATCTTGGGTGCCTTTTTCACTCTGTTGTGATAGGTCCAGGCATTCTGCTCCTTGATTCTGATCGCTGTGACCTGGAACGGTCCTTCCCACTGTGGTTTCAAGGTCTTCTCTGCAAGAGACTTTACATACACATAATCTCCAGGTTGTATATTGTGCACTGGTCCATCTAACCCTCTACCCCGAGTCCCACTCACATGCTTTCCAATTTCATCAAGCTGTTTACCTAAGGCCACCATACGGGAGGTCATAATTTCATCCCCAGCTTGCATGGATATCCCTCTTCGTATTCCATAGGGTGGTCCATATAAGATTTCAAAGGGGCTTAGCCCTTCCTTTGCCCTTGGTCTAGTTCGTATACGCAAAAGGGCTGAAGGAAGAGACTGAGGCCAGGCCAAATTTGTTTCCTGTCCCAATTTTACAATTTGCTGTTTGATTAAGTGGTTCATTTTTTCTACTTGGCCACTCGACTGAGGGCAATATTGGAGTATGAAGTTGTCAGTCTATAGCCAAATGGCGGCTAGTTTGTTGTACCACTCTTGAGATAAAGTGTGGTCCCCGGTCAGAGGATATAGTTGCTGGAACTCCAAAACGTGGTATTATTTCTTGTAGTAATATCTTAGTTACCTCCCGAGCCTTGGCTGTTCTGGTTGGAAATGCTTCTGGCCGTCCTGAAAAGGTGTCAGTTAATACCAATAAATACCGGTACCCCCCTTTTCTTGGGAGTTCAGTGAAATCAATCTGCTATTGTTGTCCAGGCCCATTACCTTTTCCAATTTGGCCCATTTTTGGTTTGGGAGTGTTCTTGGGATTAGTCTGCAGACAAAGATCACATTGCTGAGTTACCTGTCTTACTGTGGTGTACAAATCAGGCCCTATCCATTTTCCATTAAAAAACTCTTACGCTACTTCAGCTCCCCAGCATGCTTTATTATGTTCTCCAGATACCATTCAATTTAATATGGTGTCACAATTCTCCCATCATTTATTTACATTAAACCTGTAGGTTACATTTTCCGTTTACATCTTAGAATATTCTACTTCATTTTCTAAAGCTTTTGTTAATGCCTGATTTTCTGTTCCTAGTACTAGTGCCAAAATTTGACTCTCAGATGCCCGTTCTGCCACCCCTTTGGCTCCTGCATCAGCCAGGCTATTTCCCCTTTCAGTATCAGTATCTTCTGCTTGATGTATGCAGGTATACCGCTTGGAGTAATTTCAGTATCTCTTCTGCATGTTTAATTGAGGAAGATAGAAGTCCTCTCTCCTTCCAAATTGCCCCACGTGTATGCACCACACCAAAGGCATGTTTCAAATCTGTCCAAATGTTTGCCAGCTCAAAAGCTCTTATCAAGGCGATGATTTCCACCTTTTGGGCTGATGTTTGTTACCACATATCCTGTGAGGCGAAGTCCCTGGCAGACGAAGCTGCTGCCGTCTATATACCAATCCTCCACATCTCCTAGGGCTGTATCCTTTAAGTCTGGTCAGCTGGAGTATACCGCGTCCCTGGTCTTGATGCGATCATGAATGGATAATCTGGAAACTCTGTTACTAAGGAAAGAGGCTGGGTTCACAGTATTAGTGCCGAAAAAAAATAATAAACTAATAGTCCATTATACACATTCCTTTTCTTCTTCAGTAGCTATCATTTGCATGTTGCAACAATGTCCCCTTTTCCCAAAGGGGTCTTTCAAGCTTCAAGATCACAGTTCCTGAATATGGTGGGGGTATTCTTGAACCCCTGTGGTAACACTGTCCACGTAAGCTGAGTTTTCCATCCTCTGTTAGGACTTTCCCATTCAAAGGCAAAGAGTTTCTGACTTTCAGCTACCACGGGAAGGCAGAAAAAGGCATCCTTTAAATCTAGTACCATGAACCAAACTTGACTGTTTTTCTCAGTTTGTAATTCTAATCATTTTTCCCATTTAAATTTCAAGCATTGCAAAAAAAGAAAAAAACAAAAAAAAAACGCCTTTTCCTGTTGGCCAGCTCCTATTACATTTACTGACTAATTAACACAGAGAAAGAAGCTCCCGTAACCAACAAAAAATTCAAGCCTCTCTCTTCGTTTCCTAGCTTTATTTCAACTAGTGGACCTGCTAGGGTAGATGCCCCATGTCCCCGTCATTCCTGACTGTTGTAAGTTTATCCTGCAGCCTAAGACAATTTCTTTCCCTAGAAAGAGGCTAGCCAATTGCCTCTGTTTGTTTTCTGAAGCCAGGCCCAAATTTTTTGTGTTTTTTTTTTCTTTCTTTTTTTCTCTTCATTGCATTTCAAAGTTGGTCCAAAAATTCAAAAATTCCATAGGGGTTTCTCTTGGACCTTGTTGGAACAGATTCTCAATTCCCAGTTTAACCAGATTTTGGTATTTCCGGGGTGATTAGGGTCTCAGTGGGGTGGTCGGTCAGGGGAATGCAATCGTTGACAGTTCCCTGAGCGGTCCCATTGGCAATCTGAGCTCACACATGTACTCAGGTTGTTTTAAGAGTTAGCTGCTTTTCTGTTTCCACGACAACTCTCTCGGACCCATCACGATCCCTCTGCCCCAGAGGGCTCACACCCGCGATTTAGAGATCTCAGCCTCGGGTTGAGGCGGAACTATTAACATTCCTACATCCTCTTTCCCTGCTCATTCAACTTCAAACAGCTCTGTTAAATACTACACGCCACACAACCTTTAACACCTTCAACGACCCTTTTAACACTTCCTTTATCTTTCTCCAGCCTGTACTTTTCTAATGCCAACACCAAAGGCTCAGTCAGGGGCCAACTTCATTCCATACCTTTTCCCTCCACGATGCTGAAACAAAGTATCAGTATACAACATTTCATCCTATTTTCCTTCTCTCCTCAAAAACAACATTAATTGCAAGACACTGTTATAGTCGATTGATCCATAAAGTGGCCATTTAGTTTATATAGTGGCCACCATTGACTGCAATACTTAGTGAAAGTCCTCTTGCTTTCTGTGCCCCCATTTCTAACAATATCCTTCCAATGTGCCAATATGCACCCAAGGAGGCTTTCTTTAAAACGTCTTTGCTTTGGATATTACCCATTTCCTTGATTTCCCATTCCCTTTTATTTATTTATATTAGTTACTGTGCCTTGTTTCAATTTCCACACAAACCTTTTTATTGCAGGTTTTTACTATCTTCTTCCCAAATGTGCCAATTCTCTGGGATTAAACTCTTTTTTCCACATACAAACTTCACTATTTCAGATTATTAATGAGCCCCGTTCCAATCATAAATCCACAGGACTTCGGAAAAACACCTGCAGCACTCAGCCTTCCGTCTTCTAGACAAACAATACCACCTTTTTCACAAAATTTACATTTCAACAAGACCGAATTTCAAGCCGAATGCTAATTTTTCTCATGCACTTTGTTAGTAAGCCTACACAAAACAAGGAATCACTTCTGCGTATCCATCAATATGGGGATTTAAAAAGGTATCGTGGCCTAAATAAATTCGCTCTCCCCCTTCTTACCAAATTCCCAGGGCTCAGGTCCGAACCACCAAAGAAGTGACTCTCGGTTCTACCGCTTTGATAATCAGTCAGCCCCCCTCCCCCGATACTTGGGAAACTGACCAAACACCACCTCAAATATACCGAAACTTCTGAACTGTTACTTAGATAATGCTCCCACTTTCCTCCTTGACACACTCAAAATATTTAAGAACAAAATAGGATTACAAGATGCACCACCGGGGGTGGATTGTTAGGATATAGAGGTGGTAGGTTACCCAATGACTCCCATTCATCATCTTTTTCTTTTTCCTTTTTTTTATTTTTTTTCTTTTTTCTTCTTCTTCAAACGTCTCGTCTGCTTTTAGTGTAAATATTGAGGCTGGAAAAGGACGTGAAGTCCTGATCCATAATCCTGCATAATCACTTTCCTCCTGGCTAAAAAGGTTCCTTTGAATTAACATGTATATTTAAGGCCTGGCAAACCCAGTTTTCAAAGGATCCGAAAACGGGTCAAAAGACATGTGGTCTTAAAGGCTCCTTCGGCCTTTCTATCATACAATACTGGACCATTTTTAATTGACTTTTTTCCTTTTCTGGGGCCCCTATTGTTCCAATTTCTAATCATTATCCCTAATGGACTTTCTGGTGGTATATCTGGTAATTTGCTCCCTTTTCTCTGGTCCCGGGTCACGATTTTGTCTGACCCATCTAGGAATTTTACTGTGGCAATTCCTACAGCCCTTGGTTGCCTTAGTGAGAGTGTCTTGCAGGGGGTTTAGGACCTATCACCCAACCACGAATCCTATAGGAATCGCTTTGGTCCTTCACTGGCCAAGTCCCTCACGGGAGATTGGAACCGCGGTTAGAAGACCTCCACAATCGCTTCGGAACTACGTTCCGTCTCAGTCACACTCTCACACACACATAGGCAACCGAATCCCACCCAACCGAACGGTATACGACTTAAATACTTACGACTCCGTCATCTTCGTTCGGATCTTCGCGCGCACAATTACGGGCAAAATATAGTGCTGCAGCCGGCAAAGGGAGCTCATAAAAAATCTAAATCTTTGCTTGCCCTTATTCAGGTTCAAGATGGCATTAGTCTCGACCCGACTCAAACAGGAGCCACCAAATGGTGGGGGCGCCCCTCCTAGATCAAGTCAGAATTCAGGAACCAAGACCGTCCCAGACGAGCCCCCAGTTGTTATAAATGACTGAGTCCCAAATAGGACTGCAATCAAAGTTTACAATTTATTGAACGAATAGAGGCAAGCAAACAGCGCTGGGTGCGCCGGGAGTCTCTGCTCCACCAAGACGCACACCCGTTACATAAGACGGCTGATTTTTTATACTCCTAGGCTAATACATATTTATTACTACTTCTAAAAGAGGCAGGGTTATTATAATTGGTTTCCCGAATCCAAAGTCCTCCCAGGAGCGCCTCCTTATCAGACTCTGGTAGTCTCTCGGGGCCTCTCGGACGGGAGGCTCATATTCTTCCTCCTTATCTGGTGGTCTCCTGGCCGGATGTCAGAAGTTACTGCACGTCCCTGCAGAGTCAGCAGTTTTCCTCTAAAGAAATCCCTTTGTTCTCTTATCACCTAAACCCAGGCCTCAATATTAACCCTTCAAATCCCTTAGTGGCACGAATTGCTGGACCATTCCTTACACATTCAATCCAGGGCCTTTGCTGGAGAGCTGCAACTGCAGGGGCAACATCTCCTCTTGGCCACCCATGGGGCAGGCTGTAGGGTGTGAGTGTGGGGGGGATGAGGACAACCTGAATGCATGGGGACACCCCATGGGGTCTCTCCCTGGGGAGCCCAGCACTGGACAGAGTACTCCGGGTGTGGCCTCACCAGGTCCGAGGAGAAGGGAAGGATTGCTTCCCTCGACCTGCAGGTAACAAAGCTCCTAATGCAACCCAGGACACCATGCGCTTGCTTAGCAGCAAGGGCACACACGGCTGGCTCATGATCAACTTGGTGTCCACCAGGACTCCCAGGTCCTTTCCTGCAGAGCTGCCTTCCAGCTGGGTGCCTCCAGCATGGCCGGGTGCCTGGGTTGTTCCTCCCCAGGGGCAGGACTCTGCGCTTCTCCTTGTTGGACTCCATGAGGTTCTTGTCAGCCCACCTCTCCAGCCTGTCGAGGGCTGTCTAGGATGGCCGTGCAACCCTCTGGTTACTCCTCCCACTTATGTGTTATCTTCAGTACTTGCTGAGGGTGCATCCTCCCCGATCATCCAGATCCTTAATGAAGCTGTTAAAAGGGACTGCACCCAGTATTGACCCTGGGGCTCCTGGCCTCCACCTAGACTTTCGCACCACTGATCATCATCTGAAGGGATGCAAGACACGGACTCCTGATGGCTCTTGAACAGGAGACGTTTATTGCCCTTTTTCACTACTGCATATACTTTCCCTGTAGCCCCACGCGCCGTCCACGTGCCCGAATCTGTCATACAATTGGTTAGAGACCCTCGGACACGCGCCTCGAGCCAGCCAGCAATTGGCCACTGCCCAAAGCTCATCTTTAACACTGGAGCCAATCTTCGACCTTGCTCAAGTTTTTGTTTCTACCGCTTCTTTCCTCATTATCTCTAATTCAGGGACGTGTGAAACAGCGCAAAGCCACCTGTGAATTCCTTTCCCACAATCATCCTCTGGGCTTGGCCAGGCAGACTGTTTTCGACCCACCTCACGATCTGCCCATCCAGCCCATACATCAGCCACGTCTCTAGGAGGATCTTGAGGGGGACAGTAGCAAAGGCCTTCCTGAAGTCCAGGAAGACAATCTCTACCTCTCGGGATATCAGGCTGGTCATTTTCAGGCAGGCAGGAGCTTATCGAGTTGATCGAGTGTTACTTCCCCTTGGTGAATCCCTGCAGGCTCCTGATGATTTTCTTGCCCTTCATGTGCCTGGAAGTGTTTCCCAGGATTGGCTGCTCCATCACCTCTGACCGTTACCTGACTCTCAAGTGTGTACTCAAGGTTGTGACAGTGGGTTCACTGGATTCCATAATACAGCAGGAAATGGAGATTTTTGTTTCTTATGTTTATTACAAGTTACTACAAATTACCACTAGTGAAGCAAATGGAGACTTAAAATAATGACTCAAATGTGCACCTATGTAATATTGCTTGAACTGCTACTGGTGCAGCACTCACCAAACTACTCCCAGGAGTGGGACCAATCGATGGCGGACAAAGTCTCACTTCGGGGCTAATTTGTGTCACGGAGCCTGGAGTCAGCCAATCATTCTCACCGAGGGTCCCGTCTGTTGAGATCTGGCAGAGAGAAGCCCTAGCACAGGGGCTCTTGGAGAGAATCTCCATTTTGTAGAGAAAGTGGGTTATTTTTTACCTTTAGAGCTATTGGGGCTGTAGTACACCACCACCTGGAGCAGCCAATAGCTGTTGCTGATCGCTGCCCTCCCAGACTCTTTTCCACTTTCCCAGGCCCTTTCTACCTTTCCAGGGTGCTAAGTTTGTTGTCACAGTTTCTTGTTTTGTGCTTCTTGAGGGTACCTCAGGACATCTCAGGATCTCAGCTGTTCTTCTCAAGGATGCCCTTCAAGGATGCCCAGGGCTCCCAGGCTAGCAGCTCCCAGGCTAGCAGACATCTTTTCTCTGTCAGTATTTTTCCCTTAATAACCTGGTCGCCTTCATGGTGGCTCCCTTCAGGAGTGAGGTGAGGCTGACCAGCCTGTAGTCCCTGGGTCCTCCTTCTTGACCTTCATGAAGACACGAGCAACATTTGCTTGCCTCCAGTCCACTGGCGTTTCTCCCACTCGCCACGTTCAATCCCAGATTATCAAGAGTGGCCTCACAGTGACATCTGAGAACTCCTTCAGCACTAGTGTCTGCATCCTGTCTCCTGAAGCCCAGCGTTGTGATCTTGCTTTTCACCCCCAGGACCCTGAACTCCGCCATTTCACGGTCACTGCAGCCAAGGCTGCCTCTGACCTGTACATGTGGAGACAGGCAGCTCCTTAAGGACATTTTTCTCAGGGAGCAAGGGTTTTTCCATTCCCATGTGATAGCAATCAGGCAGGGAATGGGAATGCAGGAGAAAAAGCATGGCTGAGTAAGGACCTTCTGGTCAAACTAAAGCGTGAGTGCCTCATCCACATCCACAGTGAAAGATGTCCCAGCCCATTTTCTTAACCCTTGAGTGAGGGGAAGCTGTCATCAGTGCACCCCAGGACCCTCCTGGATTGCTGATGTCTTGCGGTGTTATCCCTCCAGCAGACAGATGGTGGTTGAAGTCCCCTGGGAGGACCGGGCCCTGCAAACGTGAAGTTTCTCCTACCTATCTGTAGAGGGACTCATTACTTGTTTTTTTTCTGGTCAATTTCTTTTCTTGCACAGGCACAGGGGAACTGGGTAGAGCAGCCTTGGTTTTATTTAGAGGAGATGTCAGTAGGGCAGCACGCCCTCACTGACCAGAGACAGGGTGTCTCCAAGGAAGTATGCCAGGTCAGTGTAGGTGTCTTCTGGCAGCACGTGAAGCAGCAGGTGGTAGAAGAACTCCTGGTCGTAATAGGAGGCGTAGAGCACCGCAACCCCCAGCATGAAAGGAACGGCCAGCTCTAAGCACACAAAGATAAGGCAGACTGTCCTGTGGGGCAGAAACAGAGATGGAAATCTCATTGCTCATTTGGATAGGCTTGGACGTGAGCCTCCACAAGCCCAGGAAGACACCTTGGCATTGGGCAAACACGCCGCAGCAGGCGTCCTGGCCATCCCAGTCGCTGCAGGGGAACCTGGGTAGGCGCAGGGCACCTGAGGGGACACTCACCACAGCCAGGAAATGGCACCTCTTCTCCTCGCCAGTTCCTCCCTCTTCTGTAGGTCAACACAAGGTAGGGACACTTGTCAGGCCCCACTGCACAGTCCGGGCTGATGCCCAAGAGCAGGAGTTACCTGCAGGAGCACAGCCCGGGCCTGGACCAGGTGCTCCATGTCGCTCCTGTCCCTAGGGAGCCCCATGCTGGCAGGGGCAGGGGCAGGGGTTGACATGGGCTCTCCCCCTTACCAGTTGTGCTTCCAGCACCTCCGGCATCACACATCCCTGTGTCGTGGCCTCCAGTTCCATCTGATGCTGCTGCCTATAGGTAACAGTGTTTTTGGTTGGGTGAGTGTAGAACTCCATCACCACGGGGGCTCCCCAGCAGAACGTGCACACCCCCGGACTGGGATTGGGCTCCTCTGTCACGCCAGGTGCTGATCAGAACTCGCTCCCACACTCCATCCCTGGTTACCCAGCTCCAGCCCTGGCGGTTCCATTGCTCCACTGGGTGCTGTGGAGAACCCCTTGGGTACAAGTGTGGGGCAAGGGAGGGGAGGGGGGCAGTCCTCACTCACCAGGCACTTTCTATTTCCTTCTCCTCTATATCCTCTCGTAGCTGGATTAATTCCTGATGCAGGACCTGGGAGACAGAATTGTTGACTCCCTGTGCCTGCTCCAGCCCTCCTCCACATCACCCACCCTGTGCCAGCGGGCACCCCCACGGTTCCCCTTGACCCCTGAACGCTACCTTTGTCTGCTCCTCCTCCTCCTGCAGCTGCTCTTCCAGTTTGGCAATGTGCTGCAAAACAACAAGCACAGCATTCTGGACAGCTGTGCTGGGACCCAGGGACCCTCACTGCTCTCCAGCTCTGGGGCCATGCCGTCTAGCTCCCCCACTGCCCCAAGGCACAGGGAGACCTGGCGACTCACAGAGACAGGCACAGGGAAATGATGCCCCACTCCCCACCCCCCGCCCCTTCCCTCTCCACCGCATTCTGGCACAAATGTCTGGCCTAGCTACACCGCTGCCTGAGGCCACTGGGCTGCACAGAAGCAGCGCTGGCACCCCCCTCTCTGACCCTCTAAGGATGGGCCAACTTCTGCCCTCTGCCTTGCACCCCACCTTCAGTCCGTCAGGTGTCTCTTTATTCATTTTCAGCTCAAGTTCCTGTGGGAGAGGAAGGGAAGAGGAGCAGCCATCAGGGCACTGGGGCACTGCTGTGAGATCTCTGCCTGGCTGGAGATCCTTGCCAGTGTCCCCTCCTGGCTGTCCTCGGGCACCGTGTCCCCTCTCCTACCCAGCCCTGCAGGCACTGAGGGGCAGGAAGAGGGACCCCTGGACCCAACTCCTCCATCTGGGCAACCATTCCTCCAGCTGCTGGAGCTCCAGACCCATGGGAAGGACACTCATAGGATCACAGAACCATAGAAGGGGTTGGGTTGGAAAGGCCCTTAAAGATCATCAAATTCCAGCCCCCCTGCCATGGGCAGGGACACCTTCCACTAGACCAGGTTGCTCCAAGGCCCATCCAGCCTGGCCTTAAACACTTCCAGGGATGGGGCACCCACAGCTTCTCTGAGCAGCCTGTTCCAGTGCCTCACCACCCTCTGAGTGAAGAATTTCTTCCTTGTATCTCATCTAAATCTACCCTCTTTTAGTTTGAAGCCATTACTCCTTGTCATGTATCACTGCGCTCCCCAGCTTTCTCCAGCTTTAGGTATTGCAAGGTTGTTACAAAGGTCTCCGTGGAACTTTCTCTTCTCCAGGCTGAACAGCCCCAATTCTCTCAGCCTGTCTTTGTAGCAGAGGTGCTCCAGCCCCTTGATCATCTTTGTGGTGCTCCGCTGGACTCATTCTAATACTTCCATGTCCTTCTGCTTCTGGGGGCCCCAAAGCTGAACACAGTGCTCCACATGGGGTCTCAGGAGAGCAGAGTAGAGGGGGACAATCGCCTCTCTCGACCTGCTGGCCACGCTTCTTTTGATACAGCCCAGGATACCGTTGGCTTTCTGGGCGGCAAGCGCACATTGCCGGCTCACGTCGAGCTTCTCATCCACCTAAACCCCCAGGTCCATCTCCTCAGGGCTGCTTTCAATCCATTTGCTGCCCAGCCTGTATTTGTGTTTGGGATTGCCCCAGCCCAGATGCAGGACATTGCATTTTGGTCTTGTTGAACCTCACGAGCCTGTCCGTGTCCTTCTGGATGGCATCCCTTCCCACCAGCGTGCCGACTGCACCACACAGCTTGATGCCATTGGCAGACTTGCTGAGGGTGCACTCAATCTCACCGTCCACATCACCGACAGAGATGTTAAATAGTGCCGGTCTCAATACTGACCCCTGAGGAACACCACTCGTTACTCATCTCCACCTGGACATCGAGTGGTTGACCACAACTCTTTGAGTGCGACCATCCCGCCAGTTCCTTATCCACCTAGTGCTCCATCCGTCAAATCCGTGTCTCTCCAATTTAGAGACACGGATGTCATGGGGGACAGTGTCACTTTTGTTGCTGTGGTCCAGGTAGATGATGTCAGTTGCTCTTCCCCTGTCCACCGGTGTTGTAACCTCATCACAGAAGGCCACCAGATTTGTCAGGCATGATCTGCCCTTAGTGAAGCCACGTTGGCTGTCACCAAGCACCTCCTTATTGCCATGTCACTCATCCCACCCAGTTGTCCCACAACTATATTGCTGTGCCTGCAGACCCACGCCAGGGTTCCCTGTGCAGCAAAGCCACCACAGACGGCCTGTGGGTAACTCAAGAGTTACTCCCTCCACTCCCTCCGTCCTCAACCCTGTATCCTGGAGTAAACGTCCTGCCCAGTCACGCTGCTGCCCTAGGCCACTGGGGGTGCATGGACCCAGCACTGCCCCTCTCCCCTCTCTCCCCCTTCTCTGTTAGGATGAGCCACATTCTCCCTTATATCTTGGTCTTTGCGACTGTCTTTTTCCCCTGCTCCAGTGTGTGCTTCTGTGAGAGAGATGGGGAAGAGGAGTAGCCATCAGGGCACTGAGGCACTCCTGTGAGCTCTCCACCTGGCAGGATATCCTTGCCATTCTCCTTGAATTTGTCATTGATAAGATCATCACCACCAGCCATCTCTTCCTACCTCAAGTCTTCTGTGATTCTGTGAGTCTGAGGGTCTGTGAACTCACCTTCACAGATGCCACCAACTCCTGAAGCTGGGCCATGCAACATTTCTGCAAAGAGGAGTGGGAGAGAGGCACTTAGCCCCTGACACTGCCCTAGCTGCCATAGCTGAGGGACACAGACAGAGGAGGGGACACCGACCTCTCTGGTGAGCTCCATCAGGTGCTCCTGGACCTCACAGGGCATTTCTTGGCTCCCTGGATAGCCATGAGAATCTCTGCCACCTGCAGGAATGAGGGTCCATCAGATTCCCCGTGCAGACACCCACCTCCCACGTGACACCATGGACCTCTGCCGCCTCCCTCTGCCACTGCCCGACGCCATCGGGATAGCACCGGCTGGCCAGCTCCTCTGCCAGCCGGGCGCTCTCAGCCTGCAGCGCCAGCAGCTCCCTATCCTTTGAGTCCTGCATCTCCGTCAGCTCCGGGTTGTGGGCCTACATGTGCTTCAAGACCCCTTCATTACCCCCCCTCGTGCCTGCACCTGCACCTGCACAGCGTGCACAGGGCTGCTCGACCCGTGGGCCTCTGTGAGGCCACCTCCAATGTCAGCATCCCACCCTGTGATGTTACCAGTGCCCACAGCCCCTGGGACCCCTTTCCTTTGGCCCTCCTGCCAGCCTCAGCAGCACACATGGCTGCCCCACACGGCCCTCCCTCGCGGCCCCAAGACAAGTAGAGGCCAGGCACTGCGCCCAGGCAGCTGGGGGGGCTCCTGCCTGCCCCTCACCGCTTGCAGCCTCACACAGAGCCCTGTTCACCCCCTCGCCCGCCTGCGGGCTGTGCGGTCTCTGGGGAGGTTACTCTGCCCTCACCCTCTTCTCCCAATTTCGCGGCCTTCCCCTGCGCGGCAGACATTGGATGGCTTGTCAGCACTCCCAAAAACCAGATGTAGCAGGACCGAGGCTCTCCTGCAGATAAGCTCCCCACCACAGGGAGCAGCCCTCTTTATACCCTTCGAGGCAGCTGTGTCACACTGACACACCGTGGTGACATCATGGTGACATGGCCACTGCTGCCCACTGGGACATGGCTGTCACTGCTCTGGGGCTGGTGCCAGAAGCTGGCACAGGATCCAACCATGGACAGCTGGGAGAGGAAACTGTCGCCCATGGCCTTGGCCAGGCAGCTGGAGGGCCCGAAGCAGCAGCTGGTCTCCAGCCCGCATCAAGCGGCTGCAAAAGTGAGAGCACCCTGGAGCACCTCCCTGAGCATCTCTGTCCCCCACTCCCCGGCCTCGTGATCCTCTGGGAATCACTCCCTCTCCCTGCAAGTAGCAGTCCCTGTTTGTGTATACCTGGCCGTGCTCCCCTGCGCAGAATGGGGCTGTGGAGGGGCCCTTCCCAGCCCTCCATTAGCACCCAGGGGTGGGTCATTGCCCCCCCCAACCTGGATTTACCCCAATAAATGCCCTGGTTCAAAGCGCATCCGTGCTGGCATCTCCTTCGGGCTGCGGGACACGAACAGAACCCAGCTGGGCTGTTTGAAATGCATCTTTTACTGTGCCTACAAGCCCTCCAAGCACCCCCTGTGTAGCTCCAGCACTGCCTGCCACAGCCTCCTCGTTCCATTCAATCCAGGGCCTTTGCTGGAAAGCTGCAACTGCAGGGGAAACATCTCCTCTTGGCCACCCATGGGGCAGGCTGTAGCGTGTGAATGTAGGGGGGATGAGGACAACCTGAATGCATGGGGACACCCCAGGCTGGCAGAGATGATTTCTGCTTGTACTGTTTATTATTACTGGGATGGAACAGAACAGATGTTTTTAGAAACAGAATCCTAGAATGCACTGCACTGCACTGCTTAAGACAAAAATTAGAAAAATCCACTGTGCACAATCTCAACAGACATGGTTTGGAAGTATATGGTGAGGATAAATATAATAAGTAAATTAACGGAGGCAGAAAACATATGGCACAAAAATATTCATTTTGAGCTGATAGAAGAGAATATGAAAATAGCAAATCAAACTAATTGCTGTGTCTGTGCACACCCATTTTAATGTATCTATTGAGGCAGAGGGTCAGGAATGGGAAATAGAAAATTTAGACTCCCAGGACGGATATGCTTTTAGCCTCACAAGGGAGGTGTGGGCTCACTCCTTCATACAAGTTCTTGTGTGTTATGTGGATCAGACAGGGCTCTGCAACTGCTGCTCAGAGTTAATGAATTTAAAGTACTAGAAAGGACATTAGTTTTTTGACTGACTTTTAGAGTAACACTCAACCCTTTATTGTTCTCCTCCTCCCTGTTAAAGGGGAACAAAGCTCCCCTTTGAGGCACATGCCTTTGCTCCCCTTTGAGGCATATGAAGGGCAAGAAAATCATCAGGAGCCTGCAGGGATTCACCAAGGGGAAGTAACACTCGATCAACTTGATAAACTCCTGCCTGAAAATGACCAGCCTGATATCCCGAGAGGTAGAGATTGTCTTCCTGGACTTCAGGAAGGCCTTTGCTACTGTCCCCCTCAAGATCCTCCTAGAGACGTGGCTGATGTATGGGCTGGATGGGCAGACCGTGAGGTGGGTCGAAAACAGTCTGCCTGGCCAAGCCCAGAGGATGATTGTGGGAAAGGAATTCGCAGGTGGCTTTGCGATATTTTGTGGAAACAAAAACTTGAGCAAGGTCGAGATAAAGTAAATTGGCTCCAGTGTTAAAGATGAGCTTTGGGCAGTGGCCAATTGCTGGCTGGCTCGAGGCGCGTGTCCGAGGGTCTCTAACCAATTGTATGACAGATTCGGGCACGTGGACGGCGCGTGGGGCTACAGGGAAAGTATATGCAGTAGTGAAAAAGGGCAATAAACATCTCGTGTTCAAGAGCCATCAGGAGTCCGTGTCTTGCATCCCTTTAGATGATGATCAGTGGTGCAAAGTCTAGGTGGAGGCCAGGAGCCCCAAGGGTCAATACTGGGTGCAGTCCCTTTTAACAGCTTCATTAAGGATCTGGATGATCGGGGAGGATGCACCCTCAGCAAGTCTGAAGATAACACATAAGTGGGAGGAGTAACCAGAGGGTTGCACGGCCATCCAGACAGCCCTCGACAGGCTGGAGAGGTGGGCTGACAAGAACCTCATGGAGTCCAACAAGGAGAAGCGCAGAGTCCTGCCCCTGGGGAGGAACAACCCAGGCACCCGGCCATGCTGGAGGCACCCAGCTGGAAGGCAGCTCTGCAGGAAAGGACCTGGGAGTCCCGGTGGACACCAAGTTGATCATGAGCCAGCCGTGTGTGCCCTTGCTGCTAAGCAAGCGCATGGTGTCCTGGGCTGCATTAGGAGCTTTGTTACCTGCAGGTCGAGGGAAGCAATCCTTCCCTTCTCCTCGGACCTGGTGAGGCCACACCCGGAGTACTCTGTCCAGTGCTGGGCTCCCCAGGGAGAGAGAGACATGGATGTACCGGAGAGGGTAAAACTAAAGCCTACAAGGATGATCAAGAGACTGGAGCATCTCTCCCATGAGGCAAGCCTGAGAGCTGGGGCTGCTCAGCAGAGAGAAGAGAAGGCTCTGGGAGGATCTCATCTCTGTGTATAAATACCTGGAGGGAGGGTGCAAGGACACCGCATCTAGGCTCTGTGATAAGATGGGAACTTGATAGTTAAAAAAGCCTTCCTTCTAAAAGCCTTCCTGGAGCACTGATCAGCTTTGGGCAGCCCTCTGCCACTGGGAGACAGTTTGGGGGCTCCTTTTTGCTCCTCACGGCTGCTCCAGAGAGCCCTTTGCCTTCTCTTAAGCAGCTCAAGGCATCTCTGAGCAACTCTTGACTCTTCGAAGCAATGCTGCACGACAGTGAGCAGCTCCCAGCCTCTTGTCAGAGACCCCAGGCCCTGCCCCCCCCCCCCCCCCAAGGGCACGGAGGAGGCAGGGTCTGTGCAGTGCTGGGATGAAGAGGTGCCCCATCACAGCTCCAGCAGAGGCTGGGCAGCACCCCGAGCCCCGTGAAGTCCGCAGCAGGGGGAAGAAGCGCAGACGGCTGGGTTGTCCATGTCTTCACTGCAGGAGATCATGGTTGTGCGGCTGATCAGAGAGACACCCCTGCTGTGGGCCCTTGTGAGGGAAGGGTCTGCACTGGGCAGTAGGAACTTTTGACTTCTCTGGCATGAAATGGTTCAGTATTTCCTTGTTTCCTGGGCTGGGGGTGCAGATGGGGTGTGGATTGTGGGACCCCCCGGGGAGAGGCACGACAGAGCCAAGAGAGATGTTCAGGCCCCCCATGTCCATGTGGAAAATGAGGAGTTTGGTCAAAGGCTCATCACTGCTGAGACAGAGAGTGGGTTGTGGGCAATTGTGTTGGTCAGTCCATCTTGGTACCTGGATGGGCTTCAGTGTGGAGACAGATCTTCCCAAGTGACCTGTGCAGTGACAGGATGAAGAGAGGAGCACTTTGGCAGAAGAGGCCTTTGCTCCCTCTGTACCGCTGGGAGAGGCTGGGTGGGATAGGAAAGCAAATGGAAATGCAGAAGATGCTCCGCTGCCCATAGCTAGTTAAAGAGCTCAGCTATTGGGTTGGGATCTCTCCAAACTGCCTCGAAGCAGGGGAAAATTTTGCCAGCTGTTACTGGGGCATTCTCCTTTGGGAAGCCCCGGCGGTGCTCCTCGTGCTTTCTCCAGTGGAGTGTCTTTATCTTCCAGGCAGTGTTAGCGGTGCCCGAAGCAGAGCACAAGTCTACCGGGTAAGAGCGCTTTCTTGACATGGAAGTTTTTCTGGGGATTTGTCTCAGCCAGCTGTGTGCTATTTTTGCACTCCCTTGCCTTGTTTCCAGGGCTCCCGACCTTTACCTGGGGTAGTGGAAAGGAGCCTTTTGTAAACCAGAGTAAGGGAAAAGGGGCTGAGGGGGTTCAGGGAGGGGGGAGGTAGCTGGCCCATGGGAGCCCTTTCCTCTGATGGGCTGCTGCTGGAAAGATCTGCTTTCCCTTTGCCTCCAGGACCTCACTGGTTTCAATTGACCAGAAAAGGCAGGAGCTAAAGGAGAAGGAAGCCCATGCATCTGCTGCAGTGGAACAATTTGTGCAGGCCGTGAGCGAGGTTCTGGAAGATAATCACATCCAATGGGAGAAGAGAGAGGTAAAGGTGCTCGGGGCGAGTCAGAGAGCTCGGTGCCCTCTGAGGGCTTCCTCCTGCTGGTTCCTCTTGGCCCTTTTCAGTGGTAGCTCTGTCATTGTGCTGCCTGCCCCACACCTGTAGTGGGTTTATTAGTTTATTAATCACTTATTAGCTGAGCCAATAAGTGATGTTGTTTTGCGCCTCTCTGAGAGCATATTTAAGACAGGGAAAAGAAAAAAGAAAAAAAAAAGCTGCGCCACACAGCAGCTGGGAGAGTGAGAGGCGTGAGGAACACCCTTGCAGGTGCCAAGGTCAGTGCAGAAGGAGGGGGAGAGGTGCTCCAGGCGCTGGAGCAGAAGTCCCCTGCGGCCTGTAGTGAGGACCACGGTGAAGCAGGTTGTCCCCTTGCAGCCCATGGAGTACCATGGTGGAGCAGGGTTCCACGCTGCAGCCCGTGGAGGAGACCACGGTGGAGCAGGTGGACCTGCACTGACAGAGGCTGCGGCCTGTGGAGGACCCCTGCCGGAGCAGATTCCGGGCCAGACCTGTAGCTCGTGGAGAGGAGACCACGCAGGAGCAGGTGACCTGGCAGGAGCTGCTGCCCGTGGGGGATCCAGGTTGGAGCAGTTTGCTCCTGAGGGATGGACCCCGTGGTACGGACCCATATCTGGAGCAGTTCTTGAAGAGCTGCTGCCTGTGGGCAGCCCACGTCGGATCAGTTCAGCAAGGACTGCATCCCGTGGGAGGGACCCCACAGCACAGGGGATGAGAGTGACCGAGAAGGAGCGGCAGAGAAGAAGCACTATAGAGTGACCATAACCCCCGTTCCCCCATTCCCCTGCGCCGCTCAGGGGGAGGAGGTGGAAGAGGGTGGAAGGGGGGGGGGGGGGAAGGTGCTTTTGGTTTCTTTCCTTTGCTTCTCGCTTCTCTAGCTTGTTAGTAATAGGCAATAAATCTTACTATCGCCCTATGCTGAGTCTGTTTTGCCCGTCACAATAATTACTGCGCGATCTCCTCGTCCTCATCTCAACCCTTGGGCTCTTTTCATCGTATTTTCTCCCCGTTCCTCTTTGAGGAGGGGCCGTGAGAGAGCGGTTGTGGTGGAGCTCGGCCGCCCACCCGAGTAAAACCACCACAACACCTGACCGCCAGGGTTCAGCTTTGCTTGTGGCTTGGAGCCGCTCTGAGCAGCGCTGTGAACTCCTCCCTGGGCTGGGTGTCCAGCCAGGCACCTGCTGGGCTTGGCTTGGCTTGGCTTTGGAGGCCCTTCCTAGAAACTTGCAGGTCAGGCTTCTTAGCTGGCAGGCGCACCCTCCAGGCCATCTGGAAGGGGGCCTCTGCATGCACCAGCTGGCTCAGGGCATGACTCCATCTCCGGGCTGGTCTGGAGAGTACACAGGGTTGGGAACATGGGGCTCAGGCTGAACCTGAAGGCAGTCTGTGCTGTGGCTCTGGACACTGGTGGCCTTTTTGAGGCTTCACTTGGTTCATCTGGGAATGCTCACAGTCTGGCACCTTTTCTGACAGGTCTTGCCTTGAATTTTCTGACACAGAGCCCTTCCTTAGCTCTCTGCTAGGAGTCAGTGCTCATGCAGAACTGCTGTGTCTCCATTCCCCCCCCCCTTTTTTTTTTTTCCAGAACATTCTGCACTTGACAACGGATGCATTTGAAAAGGTGCTTAAAATCGACACCTGGATGCGTGACTGGGCCCTGAAATCCATAGGTATGCAGACAGACAGTTCACTGCACTCAGCTTGTGTCTGACACTCCCCAAAGCAACAAGCTCTGCATTCAGCCCGAGAAACACATCATAATTCACTGCTTCTGCTAATCTCCTGCCTGTCCTAGTGAACTTCTTTCCATATTCATTTCAGGTGCCGCAATTGATATGGAGAGGACATCCAAGAGTTATGGTGGGGAAGGCATGAAGAAGGGGTGGATTTTTCCACTCTTTTCTTTTGCAAAACATCCAGAGACTATATTGCAGGTATGGCAAGAGAAATTGTGACAGCTGGTTTACTTTCTTGCTTTCTGGCTGGGAGACCATGCGTTTCTAGCACGGGTGGGAGTTCAGTGGGTGTGCCGAGCCATGGAAGCTGCAAGAGATGTTCTCTGGGCCCCCCAGCGCTGATCTGGTCAATCAAATCAGCCTGAAGAATGCCTGAAATGGTCCTCACAGGTCCAGCTCAGTTTTTGAAGGGTGATGGAGTGACATACATTAGGAACACCACCCTGACTCTGTAGCCTTTGAGAAAGCAGAAGTGGATTGCGAAAGGCGATTGGGCCTAGACACTCTCAAAACTTGTGCATCTTCACCTTCTGTTCATAGACTAGCGTTTACTTGTGAGATGAATTGCGACCTATAGAGAAGGCAAGGTCTGTGGCTCCTTGCTGAACAGCCAGATCTGTTGGCTCTCTGACTGCCCTGCCACTGACGGTCGCTGGCTTTCTCGTTTCAGCCCAGTATTTCCCCAGGCGACTGCTGGGCCTTCCGAGGATCTCAGGGACACGTCGTCATTCGGTTGCCGGTGAAAATCTGGCCAACAGCTTTCACCATCTGGCATATCTCCAAGCGAGTCTCTCCTTCCGGGGAAGTCAGCAGCGCCCCAAAAGAGTTTGCTGTCTCTGTAGGTCTCTGCCTGGCACTTCTTTCTGGGAGGCCCTGGCCCCAAGGAAAAGCAGTGCCAGAAAGCGTGGCGTGGCGTGTTCCCTCAGAGATTTGAGGATTGGTTGCTGCAGAGCACCGCATCCTATCGAGGGGCACTGGAGACACTTGAGCACTGTTAGACACGTCTGGAACCTTCTTCTGCGGTTCACAGACAAGGATCTGGGAGCAATTGCTCCGAGTGCCCTGACTTGGGTTCACTCTCACTTGTACTAGAATACTGCTAGAGCCAAGGAAGGTGGGAAAGGGTTCCCAGCTTTGGCCTCAGCATATTCTTTTTCTGATGGCCTGCTTGAGACTGACCTGCTCTCATCATCTCTTGTCTTTGAGGGAGTGGATGAGGACAAAGCGGAAACGCTGCTTGGGCTATTCATCTATGACATGGACAGAGTGATTGCTCAGACCTTCTATGTGCAGGTATGGCAAGTGCGTGTGGGCAGGATGGCAGGGAGGAAGGACAGGTTGTCTGCAAGTCTCTGGAAGAGAGGGTTCAGATGATCACCCAAGCCACCCTCTGCTCTCCCATGTGGCTAGCTCCTGCTGGGAAGACGAGGTGGTTAGCCCACCTTTGGAAGTGCTTTCCCTTTCTTTCTGGTAAAGCAGAAAAAGCAGCAGTGGGAAGGGGCTCTGGAAGGGAATTAGTCCCGTTTAGGGCGAGGAGGAAGAATTGCTGGTGGGAGGGAAGATTGCAGACATCTGTCTCCATCAGCAAGACTGTCCCAGTGTCCCAAGGCAGCCTAGGGAGCAGAGCAGCTTGGGTTTCCACAACTCCCCTCAGCAAGCCTCTGAGGCCAGGGCTTTGCTTTCTAGGCACAGAGGGCGCCCCTATGGCCCTGGCGAGAAAGGGCCTTCTGGTTTCCCTTGCTTCCTCCTCTGTCAGGGCTGCCATTTGGTCTGCAGCAAGGGGAGTGCTGGCAAAGAGAGCTACATGGTTGTGCCGGTGACCCCCAGTGGGTCGCCGGGCGGCCCAGAGGACCCACCCCGGTGACCCTGGCAGGCCCCGGTTCGTCCCGGAGGCCCTTCCCCGGTGACCCCGGCGGGCCCCTGGGCACCCCGGAGGACCCACCCCGGTGACCCCCGGCGGGCCCCTGGGCGCCCCAGAGGACCCACCCCGGTGACCCTCGGCAGACCCCTGGGCGCCCCGGAGGCCCCTCCCCGGTGACCCCGGCAGGCCCCTGGGCGCCCCGGAGGACCCACCCCGGTGACCCCCCGCGGGCCTCTGGGCGCCCCGGAGGACCAACCCCGGTGACCTCCAGCGGAACCCCGGGCGCCCAGGAGGACCCACCCCGGTGACCCCCGGCGGGTCCCCAGGCGCCACGGAGGACCCACACCGGTGACCCCCGGCTGGCCCCCGGGTGCCCCAGAGGACCGACCCCGGTGACCCCCGGTGGACCCCCGGTCGGCCCGGAGGACCCACCCCGGTGACCCCCGGCGGACCCCCGGGCGCCCCAGAGGACCCACCCCGGTGACCCCCGGCTGGCCCCCGGGCGCCCCAGAGGACCGACCCCGGTGACCCCCGGCAGGCCCCTGGGCACCCCAAAGGACCCATCCTGGTGAACCCTGGCGGTCCCCCAGCCGCCCCGGATGATCGATCCTGGTGACCCCCTTCGGGCCCCTGGGCAGCCCGGAGTACCCACCCCAGTGACACCTGGCGGGCCCCCGGGCGCCCCGGAGGACCCACCCCGGTGAGCCCCGGCAGGCCCCCGGGCGCCCCAGAGGAACCAAACCGGTTACCCCCGGCGGGCAACCAGGCGGCCCAGAACACCCATCCCAGTGACCCCAGGCGGACCCCCGGTCGCTCCGGAGGACCCACCCCTGTGACCCCCGGCAGGTCCCCGGGCACCACGGAGGACCCACCCCTGTGACCCCCGGCGGGACCCCAGGCGCTCCAGAGGACCCACCCAGGTGACCCTGGCGGGCCCCTGGGCGCCCCGGAGGACCCACCTCTGTGACCCCCGGCGGGCCCCCGGTCACCCTGGAGGACCCACCCCGGTGACCACCGGCGGTCCCCCGGTCACCCTGGAGGACCCACCCCAGTGACCCCCGACGGGCCCCCGAGTGCCCCGGAGGACCCACCCCGGTGACCCCCGGCGGGACCCCGGGTGCCCCGGAGGACCCACCCCGGTTACCCCTGGCGGGCCCCGGGGCGCCCCAGAAGACCCACCCTGGTGACCACTGGCGGACCACCGGGTGCCCCGGAGGACCCACCCTGGTGACCCCCGCGGGCCCCTGGGCAGCCCGGAGGACCCACCCCGGTGACCGCCAACTGACCCACGGGCGCCCCGGAGGACCCACCCTGGTGACGCCCGGCGGGCCCCGGGCGCCCCGGAGGACCCACCATGGTGACCCTGGAGGACCCCCGGGCGCCCCGGACGACCCACCCTGATGACCCCCGGCGGTCCCCCGGTCGCCCCGGAGGACCCACCATGGTGACCCTCGGCGGAGCCCCTGGGTGCCCTGGAGGACCCACCCCGGTGACCCCCGGCGGAGCCCCTGGGTGCCCTGGAGGACCCACTCCGGTGACCCCCAGCAGGCTCCCGGGTGCCTTGGAGGACCCACCTGGGTGACCCCCGGTGGGCCCCGGGGCGCCCTGGAGCATCCACGCCGGTGACCCCCGGTGGACCCCCGGGCGCCCCAGAGGACCCAGCCCGGTGACCCCCGGTGGACCCCCGGTCGGCCCGGAGGACCCACCCCGGTGACCCCCGGCAGGCCCCCGGGCGTCCCAAAGGACCCATCCTGGTGAACCCCGGCAGTCCCCCAGCCGCCCCGGATGATCAATCCCGGTGACCCCCGGCGGGCCCCTGGGCGGCCCGGAGGTCCCAACCCGGTGACCCCCGGCGGGCCCCCGGTCGCCCCGGAAGACCCACCCCGGTGAGCCCCGGCGGGCCCCCGGTCACCCAGGAGGACCCACCACGGTGACCCCCGGCAGGTGCACGGGCGCCCCGGAGGACCCACCCCGGTGACCCCCGGCGGGTGCATGGGCGCCCCGGAGGACCCACCACGGTGACACCCGGCGTGTCCCCGGTCGCGCCGGGGGACCCACCGCGGTGACGCCTGGCGGGCCCCCGGGCGCCCCGGAGGACCCGCCCTGGTGACCCCCAGCGGACGCCCCGGGCGCCCCGGAGGACCCACCCCGGTGACCCCCGGCAGGCCCCCGGGCGCCCCAAAGGACCCATCCTGGTGAACCCCGGCGGTCCCCCCAGCCGCCCCGGATGATCGATCCCGGTGACCCCCGACGGGCCCCCGAGCGCCCCGGAGGACCCACACCGGTGACCCCCGGCAGTCCCCCCGGGTTCCCCGGAGGACCCACACCGGTGACCCCCGCTGGGCCCCCGGGAGCCCCGAAGCTCCTGTTTTTCAGTTATCCCCCTATTTGCATACTGACACATTTTTTCTTTCTCCTGCTACTGCACTTAACCTGAGCACCAAATCTTTCCAGTACAACCAGGGACTTTCAGCATAAAAGCATGTTTTGAGCAGAAGAAGGCAGCACCAGCAGGCTAACATGGGTGAATTGTCTTAATTACTGCTTAACCTTCCAGTTTAGGAGTAATGAAATCAAAACAAAAGCGTTAATTATTACCTTTCTCTGTAGACAGTGTCACAGTTCTCACCACTGTCCGGACATTTTCCTTTTCCGGAGCAGGAAAAATCACGCACTTCGCTTTGTAGCATTAAGTGGTGAAAGGCACCCAGCCAGAGTTACAACATGAGAATTGTCATCTTCTGCCTGTATTTCAGGAGACAACCTAAGTAACTCTAACCTTCAACACTTACTTTTAGCTTCCTGTTCCTGAAATTGAGCTGCCTCTTTCCCTAGTGGTACAGTAGCAAAGAAGCCAGCAGTAGATGGGATGGCAGCTGCCTCCTTCCGAAGCTTCTCTTGTTGTTCTCTCAGTTGCCACTTCTCCCACAGTCTCTCGTCGATGCTCTTCACTTGAAATTTAGTACGAGTTGCACTCTGCTGAGTGGGCTAGAAGGAAAGAAAAGTAGTGCATGAATAGGACAAAAAAATCTGTGGAGATTTCATTACGAAAATCTGATCAGCAATCCCTCCAAAATGGTCTCGATGTGGAACAGCATATTAATATCGTTCAGGTTACTGTCATTTTTTTCCATAAAATTTTGCCTGTAACAAGAGCCATGCTTTACTATGGAAACAGTTTCACGTATCTGCAATTTCCAACATGGTAAGCTGCTTTAAACAGCTAGGGTGTTTTGCTGTACATCTATTCCATGCTTTTTAAGCAGCAGAAAGTCATACAAGTTCCCCTATACAGTAGCCACTGACAGATTGATTTCCTTGAACACAAAACTCTGGCCTTCTCTATTAAATCACTTCCCTCAGGATTTTTACAATATCCTTCATGTCTGACAGATTAAGTCGGTAAGAACAAAAAATTCCCTCCACATTAACTGTGTAGATTTCGACTGGTGCTAATGGGGTTTCTTATTCGTCGTGGCATAAACAGACTGATTCAAAGTTTGAGGATTACAATGTTGTCTGGAAATGCTATTGGCGATAGGATTTAGACTGCACTGCAGCTCCTACCAGACGCTGAAAGGTAAGAACACACTCAAGAGGGTGGCACATGGTGAGTAACAAAACTTGTCAGAATTTATCAGAAATTATATGAATGTATGCGTGTCTTCACAAAGGACTCACCTGTACATCAGGTACAGAGTAAAGTTTCGGAAAAGGCCGGTTCAATTCCACTGTCTTCTTTTCTTCTTTTTCAGGTGCTTTAAAACAAGCCCCCCAAAAAGTTTTGTCAACGGCAGAAATAAAGAAAGCTGGGTACTTGTTTTCTTTGTGCGTTTATTTCCTCGTGTCCCATGAGACAGAGAGAAAGGCTACAATGTGCAATCCATGCAGCCTTTAAGCCCTCCTTATCTCCCTCACACAATCTCATTTTACAAAGTTGATATAATCTTAACAACGAGGCCTTTGATCCTCTGGCATTTTTGACAGAAACTGGCCCCCCACATTAAGACGTTGATGCATGCTTTACAAACACATACACGTGTCAAGTTAAGCAACACATGCCAAAGAGGAAGGTGAACTTGAACTCAACACAGGGATGACTCCATACCATAAACAGATGGCAGAAAAAAAACAGAATACCAAAATTAGACTAAAAGCCCCTCAATGAGTTAATTTTCTAGCGGGAAATACAGAATACCATCACGTAATTAATGAAAACAGACACGGTTGCATATTCTGGCCCTTCCTTGCCTTTGAACTTTGTAGCCTTAAACTCTTTTATCCTCTGCACTTGAAGGGAAAAGCAAAGCAGATCCTGAGCAAACTGAACTTGCTCAATATGGGAAGCACCTCACCGGGGCAGGTATTAAAGCATCTTATTACCTGTTAGCTTTGTGTTCCATAACCATTTCTGCCCTGCTGGGGCAGGTCCAGGTTGTGCTGGGGGAGCTGGCACATTTCCTCCACTCTGCTGCATCCGCAGAGCTTTCTCGCGCTTGATTTCTTCCAAGGTTTTAACACGCACTTCTCCTTCTGGCTTGACTTTACCTGCCGGCTCCTTCGACTGCGCTTTGCTGGGCCCGGACAGAGTGAGCACACTCTGCTTCTTGGGCTCACCCTGAATTTTTATCTTGGGATGGAACTCTCCTGCTTTTTTCTTCTCTTCTACCAAGCGATTATTCTTTTTTTCAGCCAAGGCTTCAGAGAAAGTTTTGATGTGACCTGCAGGAGCGGGTCTTGCCCCTGCGCTGGGATCTTCGGTTTTACCATGCCATTCAGCCTGGGCTTTGGCTTGAGTTTCTCGTCTCTGAAGAGCTCTCTCACGACGGATTTCCTCCAGTGTTTTCACATGGATCTCTCCCTTTGGCTTAGCAGCCTTCCCTGTCATCATCAAGAAATGAGAAGCACCAACATTTCAAGAGAGTCCAACAATATTTTAAGTCTCCAGAATTTGTCACAGTACTAAGGAAAACTAATCCTGAGCGTTCCCAATAACGCATCTTAGGACAATATCCTAACATGCTCCTCTTCCTCTGAGCCACTTGTTGTAGTTTGAAGACCAGCCCTATCCAGAGAGAGTTGCTACACAGAAATGCTAGTTTACTTTATTACTTTTTCAGACTGCATTTCAAATTCCTGCTCCTGGCAGTGGTTCTATTCTAATTGTATATGATGGTTCACAGAAGCAGCTTAAAACCTTGACAAGGCACAAGTGGAAAATAAACACACACCTAGAGCCACATTTCTGATAGTGGCTGTCAGAAGAGCTTCAGCACTCAAGCAAGAGGAATCAGTTCTTTGTTTTCATTTCAATTAATTTCTAGGGCTGTATGAAAGCGGTCTAAGTTCACGGAAAGGAAGAAGGAGAAAGTATATTTAATATCCAGTTGCTACCTTTCGCAGTAGCTAGTCTGTTGAAAAGGTAAGCCTAGTCTCTCCTTCACAGACTTGGCAACTTGAACTGCAAAACAGAAAAAGAACAAATTAGGGAGGCTGCATAAACGGTCAACTTTGTGTTCACATTTGAAAACAAGACAGGAAAGGTAACTTTGAATCGCAGTGATTAAGACCTCAGCCAACATGCAAAAAGAAACCTCACAGGAAAAGGACAAACAGAAAGCCTAAATACAAAACCCGGGAATCAAATCCAGATGCCTGTTTAGTAGCTGTACCTCTCTTCGGTGCTTTGTCAGCATTTCCCGGCACCTCCGCCTTCTTCCCCAGCCTTTCAGCAAGGCTGCGCTTCACTGGAAGGGCGCTTACATCAGCTTCAGACAGAGAAAACAAGCAATATTTTAAGAACATTTCTTTGCAGGAAGATTTGAGAACAGTCAACCACAAGCTTCTATTTTTCAAGCATATTTTCATAAAATTGCCTTGCAGCTGCTAAATGGTTGTTTTTTTGCCATTTCTGCAGTCAACACAGATCTCCACTGCAATGCATTTTCCTCTCATACGTCAAAACTACTCTTTAATGCAGTCATATATAGAAGGCGGCACCTAAATAACAGCTCATAAAAAGTTCTTACCCACGGAGGCTTTCCGTTTTCCTTGTTTCTCAGCAAGATCTAGTCGAATCACAGGTTCCTCCCCTAAAACAAAAGTAAAATTTTTCTATTTCATAGAAACCAGTGGCCAATAGAAATATTATACTGTTAGCCCATGTCCAAAAAAAAAACCAGAAAGACACTGTTTTGACAGCTAAACCACACAAACTCATATTTCAACTACAATTAACTTAGAAAAAGTATTAATAGTCTCAGTGTTTGCTTCAAATTCCAGCTGAGATAGTAGAGAATGAATCTGAGTCTGCTTGACAGCTATACTTTGTGCAGAACAAAGCTGCATAAGCAAGCAGAATATTATTAGGTACAAATGCTGAGAAATATTCCTTTCTAAGGTGAATGTCTATGAGTAAAAGTACTTCTTCACTTCTTTCCCTTTAAAAGGAATTTGCACAACTCTAAACAATACAATTTATACACAGACTCCTATCACACTCCTGTCCACACCTGCCACTGTCAGCCTCTTTAAAGCTTCAGAAATTGCTTCTTACATAGCACTGTCTTCTAGAGCTCTTTCTTCTCGTTACTCTCCTGTTTTTCAGTTATCCCCCTATTTGCATCCTGACACCTTTTTTTCTTTCTCCTGCTACTGCACTTAACCTGAGCACCAAAGCTTTCCAGTACAACCAGGGACTTTCAGCATAAAAGCACGTTTTGAACAGAAGAAGGCAGCACCAGCAGGCTAACATGGGGGAATTGTCTTCATTCTTGCTTAACCTTCCAGTTTAGGAGTAATGAAATCAAAGCAAAAGCATTAATTGTTACCTTCCTCTGTAGACAGTGTCACAGTTCTCACCACTGTCCGGACATTTTCCTTTTCCGGAGCAGGAAAAATCATAGAATCGACGGGAGGAAGAGAAGATCTTGAAGGACCTTCTGTTCAGAGCAAGCAAAACATCAGGAAGTTTACCAAACATAAAAAACTACCACAAAGAACAAAAAACTTTAATTATTCATTACTGTCAAACATACAGTGACCAGAGCATGTAAATAAGAGAGGTGACTAATTGGCCTCTGGTTGCCCTTGCAATTCCCATCTAGAATACCAGCTGGCTGAGAATCAGGTTGCTCAATGCCCCCAGCTAAAAATGGAAGTCTATCCCTCAAGCAGCTCCCAGCCACCATCACCTGCCATTCCGAAGCCAATAAAATTTCACTGCTTTGGCAAATAGTTGTATTCACCAAAGCATAGCCAGCTACCCGGTATTACTGGAAGAATTTTTTTTTTTTTTTAAAAAGGACCATCAAACAGGATGAAGGTGAACAGGGTAAGAAAGTAGGGAATATTAACTCACCACCGTGTCTCTTAGTTTTTTCCTTCATTTTCTGCCATTTGATTTCTTCAAGTGTTTTTATTCCAAAATTCAGACCGTCCTCTGAAAACAGAAAACCGTTAATGAGACTAAGGCTTAGAGGCGCTCACTGAGGACCACAGATCCTCAGGCTTCTTAGTGCTCAGGGAACTTCCAGAAGTATTTAGAATAAACCCTGTCAACACTCCTCACAAGTGAAAGAACCATAGAATCAATGGCATTTTTGCCCCTCCTTTCAGCCTTCAGGGTAAAAATTGTAGTTTTAATTTTAATCCATTTACATGATATTAGATCCCTCTAGCGTTAGATATGGCTTTCAACAGTGGTTGCAAGGCTGCACGTGCAGCCATTTCAACTCCATGCTGTGGCCCTGTTTTGTTCTCCAAAAGTAAAGAAAAGGAGTTCACCTTTCTGACCCAATGGGCACATGATGGTATTAGGTAGGAATGAGATCATGGAAATAACCGAGTCCATTCAGCACCCCTACATTCTGTTGTGTTTTTAAGCCACATTGCTTTCGAGTTAATTGTCAAGTTCTCCTTCCGATTTATCCTACTACAGGTGCCGGAATACCTTGTTTAGCAGTAGTAGCACTGGCTTTCCGAGTGGAAATCATCCGTAATCCATTTTGGCCTTCCTCAGCTGGTTGCTGGACGGGAGTTTTACTTTCTTCTCCTTCCTCAGAAAGCTGGTCTGAAGGGGAAAAATCTATTCAGTTATGCATAGACCAGATTGTTCGTGATTATGTAGCTCATGCAATGACACTTCAGTCCATGGTTCATACAAAAAAGCTTTTTTTTTTTTTTTTTTCCTTAATACAGCTACACTGACCTGATGAACTCGTAAGTAGACTACACTAGGACAAAACATCTAGGACTCTAGATTCTCTCTGCAGCTTTAACTACTACACAACATATTACTCTTCAGACAGAACAAAAAGGAATTTCCTTCCTAGTTTCACATAGAGCTTTACACAACAGACCAGCTAAAGCCAGGAGTGGTTCTAAGCTTTCCTCCAACATTTCAGGTTCTGTCCACTGACTGCCAGACAAAGCCACCAGTGACCTGACCAGACTGCCTGCCCTATCGCTAGTCAGACCTCAGCTCATCTGTGATTTCTGCATTCATTTAGAGCACAAATTCCTTCCAAGAACCAAAGATTTACACAATCATTTACAGCACAAATTCCTTCCAAGAACCAAAACACGCTCACCATCATCATCTTCATCATCATCTGCAGCATTGAGTACAACTGGAGGGTGTGCAGGGCTTGGGACATTTTCAGAGTTTTCCACTTTCATCACCCCCCCTTAGCTATGGAGAGGGATTGGACTGGACAGAAAGTTTCTTTTGCTGCAGTGACATCTGAGCCACTTTCAAGCCATCGTCCGCGGACTCAGGTGGACTTGGCAGTGGAGCTAGAGGAAGAGGAGGATCATCAGTAATATGGCAGTTTAAAACTTTGACCACAATGCACGAAGATGGTAGGTAAGGCAGATAACCCACACAGGCAATGAATTCAGCATCTCCTTTTGCCCGTCCCGTCACTGTTTACACCGTGAACAATGACTTACCCTTCAAACAACAACACATCTCCCTACCACCCAGCAGAAGATGAAACAACAGAAAGCAAACTGCAAGGCAAATATCACACAAAGCAGAGAGAAGCTGAGCATGAAAGCAGAAAACAAATACCAGCGGTACACCACCAGTACACTCGGTTTAGCTGATGTCTGATGTCTGATGATAGTCTGCAGCTATGACTGCACTCCTGCACTCACAAATGAAGGGTTACCTGATGTCTCCTACAGTATTGGCACCCACTAAGTAATAGTCCAAATTAATTCTTCAATACTTAAAGAAAAAGGACCTAAACTCACTCTTGCTTGCTGGTAAGAAGACTCCATCGATGTAACGTCCCTTGGTGTGATGAAAAGCACAGTTGGCTTTCTGACAGCCTACTGGCTGCTTCTCCCAGTAGCAGGGAATCTCACTGCGCTTTTTCTGAAGACACAAAGAAAGACAAGCTCGTGATAACAGGCACCTAAGGTTTGCAAAGAGATGCACAGTTCCAGATCATGACAGCGATGATAGGGCTAGGATTATACTAGGATTATTCAGAGGGAAAAAGAACATCTTAAATTGCCTAGGTTAACTCTATCTAGAACTACTATCTAGAACTACTTCTTGGAGACTTCGATCTTCTGCACCTTTAACTTTCCCCACTGCTTCCTACCCCAGGCAGCTAGAACAGCATTATCTGAAGGACTCCGGGACACAAGAGACCTGATAGATCATTCTCAAGCCTGCTCTCAGGAGGCTAGTACAGCCTGTTTATTACCCCCCTGCTCCAGCAGGTTTTAGCAGTCTATTTAGCAGTTATTCTGCATCTGTTGAGAAAATACTGTCGGCATCTAATAAAAGAAAATCTTGCTAAGACATACCTAAGGCACTGATTTTATCTCCCTCTCCTTCCTCCCACCCCCTCTCCTGGTAACAGAGACCAGTGTAATTTCAAAGCAGATGAATCTATCCTGCAAAAGCACAAGCAGCACACCTACAGCACTGACAAATGCTTTTGTTGACTTATTTTGAGAACACATCTTTAGGCACTCACATCAATTTCCATGTGTCTGAATCGGCAGACATTCCTGAAACAACGACCCTCCTGCCACAGCGTGCAGACCGTCTCGTTCCCCAGAGCAGCTTCGCAGTGGCGGAAGGAACAGTTGTCTCCCTGTAACCAAAAGGAAACCAACAAGGAAAATATAGTACAGCCTCAAAAACGTCCATGCTACTGCCTCAGGTTGCTACAATTGAATTCAGAATCTAGCTGGTTATCAAGTTAACCAAAGACCAGTGTGCCTCCTCCTCCTTCTCTACCCCTTCCGGAAAAAAATGGAAAAAAAAAAAAAAAAAGCAAAGCAAAGCAAAAGAAACCCAGCCATACCTTGGTACAGGTAGAATAGAAATAGAAGTAGCAATCGTCTCCTTGTTCAGACATGCCGACAAGTTCTGATAACAAGCTCGGGTTCTCTCCACAGGGACTTCCTCTGCTCTTGGAGAGAGCTGTCTTCACCCTTGCTTGGACTGAAGGTCTTCTACTGGCTTGTGATCAGTGAAATCTTCTCTTTAAAAGTAACCCTAAAGAAAGTACCAACAAGTGAAAAATAATGAGGAACAAGCTTTTTTCCAGCTTTCTTCTGTGAATCAAATTAGTCTCTTGAGGAGAGCAATGCCTTGAAATCAGCTGTTACATGAACTAACACAGTATTAAATTAAAGTGCTGTAAAGCTGCCAGGAGCTTTGTCAGCAAGCGTTCTCTTCCACATCCTCAATAACACAACTTGGAGCACATCTGGAAGCCTGAAAATGGAGTCACTTCTTAAAAAACCACCTGATCATACATGCAAGGCAATGATCAACTATGGCTAATAATAACTTCTACCAGAACGCAGTATGACGCATTAAATAGAATAGCATGTTCCAGTCACTGTGGAATTTTCCTCCTCACTTTGCCAAGGGAACCTCTCATCCACAATTCAAACATAGCATGTGCTTTTAAACAGCTTATAACTAATGGAGGAAGCAAGTCCATTTGAATACTCTCTCAGACTGGAGACAGCCAGGGTTAGCCAGCTCTTCAAAAAATAAAAACCAAAAAAAAAACCACAAAACAAAACAAAAACAAAAAAAAACCAGTGCATTTAGAGATGAACTCGTGATTCAAAGTGGCTGCAAAAGTGAGGATCCATCTTCCACAGCTGGACAATTTAACTTTTTTTTTTTTTTTTAATTTAAAATTCAGTATGTTCCAATCTCTGGTCTTCAAGATTTCTTCACCTATTAAGAAAACACAAAAACCTTTCCCCGTCTTTATTACCTGTACAGCAAAAAACACACCAGTGCATATAAATACACAAATGTGCATATGCATACACACATATGTGTTTAGACACTCACGAGGAGTGAGTGATAGAAAGTTAGCGAGAGCGACAGTGGAAATCAGAAGTTTTGCCTTTTTGACACAGAGAGCGCGTAAAAACTCTCTCATTTTGAGGGAACTAGAAAAAAATGGAGGATCTACAAAATATTTTGATGAGTATGCCTTCGAGGCCAATGCTGTATAACATGAGTGATCTGGGGGCCAGCACACAAATATGCATATATATGTACATGCATACAGGATAAACATCTATACACACAAGCATGCACAGGATATGTTGTATGATATCCATATCGAGAACAACTCGTAGCCCTGATCAGACACGTAGAGTTGCAATCAATTAACAGCAGAAGACAGCAGATCAAGGATACAGCAAGCTTTGAGAGGCAGGGGAATGCTCACTTTGCCAGTGGCATGGCTGCATGATACCAAGAATTTTGAATTAGTTTGATTTTTTGGAAGCAATTTGTTTTCTTTCTGCGCTGTAGCAAATACCACAGGTTTGCCATCACGTGCTGTTCCCTAATCCATATATCCATCACCATCCATTGCTGCAAGATCATGAAAGGTTAGAAAAGATGACTTAGGTCCAATTTAACAGCCAATGATTTTTGAATGACCAGAGCTGCAACAGATTTTATTTAGCCGCAAGCAGGTTTTTTTTCTGATGTGAAGTCAGATATTTTGATTTTTTTTTTAAGACACTAGATGTCATAAAACCTGCAACCAGACCAGATAAAGTTCAAATTACAGTGATTCTGAATCCTTTCATTTAAATGCTGCACATTTCTGTGCAAATTATTTCTGACTCTT
The DNA here is from genome assembly GCF_013377495.2 of Cygnus atratus. Lineage (NCBI taxonomy): Eukaryota > Metazoa > Chordata > Aves > Anseriformes > Anatidae > Cygnus > Cygnus atratus. Next base: position 826,118 of record NC_066390.1, on the reverse strand, counting down.
CTGGACAAAAGTGGATGAAATAGTTCTTACAAATTAATAATAAAAGGTTGGAACCTTTTACTCACACAAACACTAGTGAATTTTCCAGGAGATATTTTTTTGGCAGGGAATTTTCCCAAATCTAAAATAAAGAGAGGAAAAGTTGGGTTCTCATAATAGTTATTGGTTTTGACTGCTTGACAAAGGGAATAAAAACAGTAGTTAAGCGCAAGGTTTCCTTCTCTTCTTTAGTACTGATAGGAATCGTCACTTCTGACCTTTAGCACCTTCAGAAACACACTTAGTGCCATGCAGGTTCCTCTGCATCTACTTCTAAAAATTACTGGTGCTCCTTAGCATGGAAGTTTGACTTGAAATATTGTCCAGATTTAGCTCTTTTGAATGCCCACGGAGCTCACCATTTTGCTTGTTGCCTTCCATTTTCCTGAACAGACCCAGAACGCTGTTCAGGATATGAATGGATCTGGTCTAAGGAATGGGAAGAAAGCAAAAACCAAGGATACCTCACAGCCCTAAATGCTATAAAAAGCAGTCTCATTTTAAAAAAGATCTCAACAGCTTTTTTTTCTTTTTTAAACTGACATCTGCTAACACGGCAATCCAAGTGCTGAACAGAAACCAACTGAACTAGCCCCTGAAAGCCTGAATAAAAATGAGTAACTCTGGTGCACTCAGCAGGTCTGTAATAGAAGTTGGCAAGATTTTTAGATTTCTTTTTTCTCCAGGGTGCTAGTAAAGTTTTTGCGTTACGAGATTTTGAACTCTTTTTGTACAAAAGAATCACAGATGCACTACAGTCACGGTAGCTGGGGGGTCTGGAAATACATGCCAACAAGTGTCATAAACTGTGCCTTTGCTGAAGGAAGATAAATAGTACAAAGAAAATCTGTCTAGTTTGTTTTACAGGCTTGTCTTTCTCAGTATGGAACAAACTGACCTCCCTGGTCTAACTTTCCAGTTGGCTATTCTGCCTTTGTCCTGGAGTGAAGAGCAAGAAGGGAACAAAATATTTTTGCACTCCAAAAAATGCATTAGAGAAGGATTATCACACCTACCTAAGGGGACTTTCTTGTTTGTTTATAAAGCACAAAGTATTTCTCTTGGACAGTCTCTGTTGCTGGCCTGTTTTGTGCCTTCCGTTTATAATAAAGATATTAAAGATGCTTAGCCCGTTTTGCGTTTATTTTTAGAACAGTGTAAGCGGACAGTCGGATGACAAGCAAGAAAGAACACCATAAACTACGTGTGTTAAAACCCTGCTTTTTAATCACCCAGCATCACCCTGGCTGCAAAAGAGTCTCCGCTGATTTACCTGCTTGTTAAAGCACCCCACAGGCTGTTGTGTGCTAGGTGTCAAATTATATTTAACGGTGCATAGGTAAACCATTCATCTTCCCATGGTCGAAGCACAGAACAGCCTCCTGCTAACACAGCTCATCCTTGCTGCTATGAGAAACCTCATCACCTGTAGGAAAACCTAAAGCTAAGAATTCCAAAGCAAAAGCAGCAAATACACGTTTTGTACTCTTTATATATGAGTGAATCCTAGCTGTTCAATGCTGCCTACATCTGCACTGAGAGCGCATTCTGAGGCTGGAGGGAAGGACACTCAATACCCACTGACAGCAGGAGAGCAAAGATGCCGGCCAAGAAGGCAAAGGTTAAAGCTGAACGCTGCCTCAGCCTCCTCCACCAGCGAGTTGGGGGTCACCTTTCACCGTGATCTCTGAGACTCAGAGCCACGAGTTACCACAGCCGCAAGGTACAGCTGCTCCTTGCTGGCCCAAGCAACTCTATTTGAAGACGTGCCACTTCAGGGACCTGGATTGCGACAATCTCAAGATCAAATCAATCTGTTCCTGAAAGCGCAGATTGTCCTGGTGTTTCTGTAGCTTTCAAAGAACAATCCTGAACTGAGGCACTCATCTGATCAGACAGTGCTTCAGCACAGATTTGTCTTTAGCTTGACACATCGATATGAAGAGGAAGCAATTCTTCAAAGCAACCTCTCAAGCAGGGATCTAATAAGGCGGCCAAGACGACGTGCTCACATCTGAGCACGCCACTCTGCAGAGAATCAGTTTCAAGCCTAAGCTGTTTCGCCCATCTCCCAGTCCCAGAGCAACAGCGACACCTTTACCCTGAAAGTCTGTTCTGCAAAGCCAGGAGGTGACCAATGACTCGACTGAGCAGTCTCCCCCAGCCACTAATGTCACAACCGTGAGACACCTGGGACCACTGGAACGAGCTGCGAATAGCCCCGTTCTCCCTCCCAGGAAGAGCTGCTCCATCTTCTGCTGTTCTAAAGAGCCCTTAACATATAAAAGGAAGAGAGAGGTCCACAGAGCGGCTATTTCCTGCTTCCAGAGATCCTGTGCAAGACGGTTCTTGTGCTGCAGTTCCTGAAGAATTTAATGTGCATTAGCAGAACAAGAAAGTAAAGCTCTTAAGCAATTGCTAACCTGTTCTCAGTGCTCACAAGTCCCAAATCACTAATTTTACAATATATATAAACCATGGCAGCTGGCACCTAGCACTGCACACGTTGGCAGCGTCGTCAGGAGCTAGATATCCAATGGGCATCACTGTTAATTAGCCTGTGGCAGGTTCAGGGTCCACGTATCAATGGTTGTGTGTGTTTTTCTTCACTTTCTCCAAACCTGTGAAAAAAATTTCTTATACAGCACTGTACAGTCACACGTTATAGATGGGGACCAACTGCATACTGCCAGTCTGTATCAACTTCCAATAAGACAGTGTTGGAAAAAGGTGCCTTCAATGGTCAGTAGCACAATAGCTCTGGTGATGTGTTATTTAAGTGCACTCTTACATCTGAGTTTCTTCGTAGCAGTATGTAGTTGAGAGTGTCCGAGTTTCCCAGGTAAGATTTATGTTTTCTCCTACCAAGCACCAGCTCAGTATACAATGCTGTGTTAATAACACCCAAGCATGTAGATGTTAAACCGTAACTGCTTTTAAACCTATTTGTTGGTAAGAAAAGAGCTCAGTACACCACCTTCACAGGGCAAAAATTCACATGGAAGAGCAGAAAAACCCAGAAGTGCTTCCTGAACTTCACGTTACCAACAGCACCATCGGATTTAGATCCTGGCCTGGCATCCAGGATGCACGGTCTGCAAGCACTGCTGCAATGTGGAAGTGCCAAGGCAGGTTTTTGGCCTGCCCTGACTAAAACACTGTTGTGGTTTAGCCCGGCTGGCAGCCAAACACCACACAGCCGTTCACTCACCCTCCCCCCCTCCCTCTCCGGGATGGGGGAGAGAAACGGGAAAGTGAAGCCTGTGAGTTGAGATAAAGACAGTTTATTAAGACAGGAAAAATAATAACAATAATAATAATAATAATAGTATTAATAATAATAATAATGTGTACGAAATAAGTGATGCACAATGCAATTGCTCACCACCCGTTGACCGATGCCCAGCCTATCCCCGAGCAGCTGGCCCCCCCCCACCCCGGCTAGCCACCCCTATATATTGTTCAGCATGACGTCAGATGGTATGGAATACCCCTTTGGCCAGTTTGGGTCAGCTGTCCTGGGTCTGTCCCCTCCCAGCTCCTGCTGCATCCCTAGCCTGCTCGCTAGCAGGACAGAGCGAGAAGCTGAAAAGTCCTTGGCTTGGTGTAAGCACTGCTCTACAACAATTAAAACATCAGCGTGTTATCAGCGCTCTTCTCATCCTAATCCAAAACATAGCACCCTGCCAGCTACTAGGAGGAAAATTAACTCTGTCCTACCTGAAACCAGGACAAACACTTTTTTTTTTTTTTTTTTTTTTTCACACAAACATTACAAAGAGTGTGCCAGGTACGCTGTAATGCCAATGTGCCAGGTCAATAGAGGATATCCAAACGACAGAGGCGTTTGTCCTAATTTCTGGCATGAAAACACTTTTACAGCATTCTTTTCACGAAGAAACCCCTCTCTATCTTCTCCATTGCTCCAGGACCTGCTGCAGCTGCAGCGGCTGCGCTGGTACAACCTGCATCTTTGACAAATCTTTTCAACAGTTCTGCTTTACCTCGGCACAGTTGAGGTCACTCCTCTTCCTCTTCCAGCTGAGGAAGCAGCCTGCGGGCTCTGCCACACGGTCGGTGCAGAAGCGAAAGCTGGGAACACAGCCGTCAAACTCTCACTGCTAACGAGTGGCTCTCCTCCATCGTTCTCTCTGTCTTTTTCCTCTGAGTGTCTGAGCAGGCACTGGGAATCGTTTCCAGAGGAAGGGTACTGCTGAAGCCACAACATTTACTCTCAGGGAAAAGAGAGTATGTGAAAGAATACATACTTCCTTTCTTTTTCCTTTTTTTTTTTTTTTAAATCTCTGAAATCAACGCTGCGGCCTGGCAGCAAATAACTATGGGAGTAATGATGATTCCTCATCCTCACTGTAACATTGTAGTTAATCTCATAAAGAACCAATTTCCCCAGGCAGTGGCCATTTGAGATGGGAAGGGGCAGTAAGAGGAAGTTTCCCTTAGACTAGCTCTTCCCCCAGAACACCTCGCCGTCCAGCAACAAATTCAATTCACCTGCTCCGCCTGATCAGTCAAACGCGCGTCCGACTCCAGCACACGCCACAGCGGTGGTTCTGATGTGGTTTGGGCATCACCTATCCGCAGAATATCTCGGGTTTGTACACTCAAATAACACCGTAGTTTCGAAATAAGGCCCAGAGCTCACACTCCGAGTGCAGCCTAACAGCACCAGAGGGCCGGTAGGCTAAACATTCCCATCCTGGCAACAGTACTGACCCGGGCAACAGTAAGCATCCCTTCTGCACTTTCATCGTGACCATCAGCATAAGGAAACAGAGACCTCCTCGAGCCAAGTTTTAAGAAACAAACACCAAGGTCACCCAAGCGGGTTGTTTCCAGCAAACTAAAGGAGAAATTAAGGTGACAACGGGGTGCATCCAGAGTTAGTCAGATCCTGAAGGCAGTTCCTTTGGGAAACGGAGGAGCAGCACGCCAGATGACAGCTACCTTACAGCGCACCCCTTAGAGGCACTGCTACGAAAGGAAGGCAGAAGGTTGGAACTCAAAAGAACTCACAAGGCGCCCGTTAACGGGGAAGCTTTAATTTCCTCAGCAGAACCTCCCCCCTGAAGGCAGCCCAGGGACTCTTTGCTTCCCTAGGGAGACGGCAGGGACGGGACGGGGCAGGGCGGTGGGACGGAGGGACACAGGGCCAGATGGACGGCCAGACGGCCCAAAAGGCCTGAGGAAGGGCTGAGGAGCGGGAGGGAAGGGCAGGGTGAGGGGAAGGGCGGCCCTGGGCCTGACAGGGGACCTTGGGCCTAACCCTGGGCAGCAGCTCCCCGTCTCACAGGGCCCAGGGGGGGCTGCCTGTAACAGGAGATGCGGGCAGGTGAATTTTACAAGCACTGCATCACAAATACCCTGCAACACCTGAACTACTGACTGGGGCAGCCTCCTTCCTCACCTCCTGAAAGCTCCAGCTGGCAAACCAAGGACAAAATGAAAGGCAGATGTGGAGGACCTCGTAAGATACTATTTTGTTCCCTATGTGCCCACTGCTGGTGACACGTAATGCCTCCTGTTCCCAAATGACATCGGCACGTTACATCTTTACTACATGCTGAAAGGAACTCAGCAACTTGAACACAACTTAGAATTACCGATCCCGGCAGCAGGCTGTACAGCTGAAGCTGCTTTAGCCAATCAAGTGTGTCATGCTGCCCCTCAAAGGTTTCTTCCTGGGAACGTCTGCTGTGACACTCCTGACGTATTACTTCTCAGAATGGCAGAACCGCGCTGGGTGGGCCCCACAGCAAGACTCGTAGTTCTGTCCTTCCCTTTCAGGAAAGGATCTCCCACCTTGAATTTATTAATTTTCATGATGATGATACACAGATTGAAGTTTTGAAAAACTGAATGCTGATTAACAGATTTCTAGCACAGCCTGTGCATCAAAATTCATTTCTCTCTATTCAGGTAATCTTAGTTTCTGAGTTACAGTTACAGTCAAAATTTTTCTTCTTTGTTTTTTTTTGTGATCAGAAAAACGAGGGGACTGGTTGTCCCAAGTCAGCCAGGGAACTTATCTTTGGTCGATGCACCAAGCAACTCAGCTCTCTTGGGGAAACTTAAATAGAACAGACAGATCTCCAAACGGATAAAAAAAAGAAATCAAACGATAAAAACCCAACCGATACATCTGATACCCCAGCTTATTGAACAGCACAAGGGTTTAATCTACAGGCTCTGTCCAAAGCAGCAAGAAGTGACAGATTTAATCCAAACCAGTTGCCCGCTCTCACTCTCTGATCTGGAGATGGTATTTGACAAGCATGCGTATCAGTAACACTTGTAAACGCTGGGTTACTGCACCACAGCACCAAATCCCTCACGGGCCCACTAAGATACTTTTACTGATTGATCCACAATAAACACTCCCAAAAAGATTCTCAAGAAGTTAAACCCTGTTTAGAAAGAATCTGAGGAACCTGTCACTGCAGCAACAAAGGGCTGCAATTGTATGCAAAATCTCCAACACCCTCCTTAGCACCCTGCTAGCTCAAGGACTGTGTGGGGCTTCCGTGCCCTGAACGAGTCCACCCTGGCCACATAATGCAGATGTAATGTTCAAGAAAGCACATATCGTTATCGAAATTTATCAGATCCACAGCAAAAAGAAAAGCCCACGCTTCTATATTTCTCCTCCTTCTCCATTCACAGAAGGAAGAGACTGAAAACAAGCAGATTTGTGTTTTACATTTACAGTTAATGTGAAAAATCGTGAATTATTGTGAATAATGTGAAATACATCACGTATTGTTTCAAGCTACAAAAATCTTGCTCCCACAAAGGAAGGACTTTTTACCGCAGCATGCAACCCCAGTTACAAATAACTTCCTACCTACCAGCGGGCCGCGTTCCCCTGGCACTCAGTCACTCCGCAGCACGGCAGCCACCTTTGTTCTAAGGATGGCAAATTCTAGTTAGAAACGCTCTGTAGAAGAGTGATGTTGTCCCCTTTTAACATGATCCGACCTGCAGCACAGAGAAGGGAAAGGGGGGATTAGAGAGAGCCCAGAATCTGAGAATAATCTCGTGTTTTCAGAAGGTATTTTGTGTGGTTGAGCAGGGTTTTGCCCATCACGCAGAGTCCTGTTCCTGCCAGCTGCCCCACACTCACAAGTCCCACTCCAGCCACCATCCCCGTTCCAGCAGCACGCTGTCCCTGCTGAAAACCCCAGCACTGGGCACACATCGTTGCTTCTGTCCACCAGCAGGTGGTAGATAAACACTGCCGCTACCGTGGCTCCCTGCTTTGACTCAGAGATCACAGCAAGTGTGAGAATCGCCCAGGGCCACCGGCTTTAGGTGCAGCTGAAAGGAGCTGTGACCAGACTCCTCCAGCCAGTGCAGGCCGCCTGGTATTACACGTTTCAAAGACCAGAACTGGTCTCAGGCAGGGACAGATTCTCCTTCATTCAGCAAAATCACCAGCTCAAAAATCATCAGGGACAGAGATGTAGCCAGTAATTGCTCACCGAACTTCAACATCAAGGCTCGTCACACGTTTGGTAGCTCTCAGTGCTGCTATCTAGGAGGCTCACCCGGGCAGGTTTCAGACCGCGCGTCACTCGGGTTGCACAGACGCACAACATACCCAGCTGTTTCCTTGATTTTGTCTTAGAGTGAATCTCCTCTGCGTCATCCAGCACCAAATTCATGTACTCGTCAAAGCCCTAGAAATCAGCAACAATGGCAATTAGTTCAGCAACAACACAAACCATCATCAGCTTTGCTGACCCAGGCTGGACAATGAAGACTAATTGTTAGAGAAGTACAATTTTTTTTTTTTCCCTTGTGCTAGTCTTTCTTGACAAGAAAAAATAGGATTGTGAATGAGGGAAAGCAAACTAACGACGTAACGCGGGGTCGTGCTGATACTCACGATGATGCAGCCTTCTACCCGCATGTTCACTTGCTCGTAAAGCCACACCTGGATCCTCGACCTCTGCAGAATGAAGGATGGAGAGTAAACTGGAACACAAACACCACGAGCAGTTTTGTTCTCTCTCGTGTGTTCAGAAATACCCGCTAACCATAGCCGCTATAGCTCTCAAACACTCCAAGGAGCAACTCTCAGGGGCAGTTTCAATTAACAGTCTGACATTTTAGAGTGTTATATGATTGGGTGAATACTACACGTTTGCTGAAGAACACGTTTCCAGTCACAGGGGAACACTCCTGCACGCCCGGCTGCACGATCCCACTCCCGTTAACACGAGGGGGAAACGCCGGGCTGCGCAGCAGCTCCTTGTACCCACCAGCACGCCGCACAGCTCTCCATTCCCCACAAACCTGCCCCGAGCAACGGGTGGGAGCCGAAAACTCAGCGAGGGGGATCCCCGGACCCTCCCCGCTCCCCCCACCCCCCCCAAATCCCCATCCCCATTCCCTCCCCGTCCTCTCCCCACGCTATTCACGTTCTGCAGGTAGCGGAAGATGAGGTTCTGGGGCGCTGCGTTAAGGGCTCAGCACGGGGACAAGAGCTCCAGGCCCGGGACAAGGCCTCAGGACAAAGCCTCAAACCCTGGAACGAGGCCCCAGCGCCCCGGGACAAAGCCTCAAGGCCCGGGCCGAGACCCCTGAGGCCCGGGCCGCCCCCCGCCCGCTCCCCGGTCGCCCCCCGGCCACAGGAAGGCTACGATGGGCTGCACCATCACCTTCTGCACCTTCTGGCCCTGCCCGCGGTACGCCATGGCTGCCGCTGCCTCGCTGCTCCCGCCGCCCCTGCTCTGCCGCCGCCGGAAGCCGCTGAGGCCGGGCGAGAGCGCGCAAGAGACGCTGGGATGCTGGAGGACTGTGGGGGGCTGCTCTAGCAGGTCGGGAGGACCACGTCTCTACGGTCGCAGGCAGGTGTCCCTGCACCAGCTTTACTGGTGAGCAGCGAGGCTGGGGGGGGGCAAGACAGCCTTAAATAAAATACAAATATAAAAAGTCTTATAAATGACTGAGTCCCAAATAGGATTACAATCAAAGTTTACAATTGATTGAACGAATAGAGGCAAGCAAACAGCGCTGGGTGCGCCGGGAGTCTCTGCTCCACCAGCACGCACACCTGTTACGTAAGGCGGCTGGTTTTTATGCTCCCAGGCTAATACATATTCATTACTACTTCTAGAAGAGGCAGGGTTATTATAATTGGTTTCCGGAATCCAAAACCCTCCCAGGGGCGCCTGTGTATCAGTCTCTGGTGGTCTCTTGGGGGTTGCTCGGGCTGAAGGCTGGTGGTCTTCCTCCCAGGCTTTTGTCCTTCAATTGTCCTTCAGCTCCCCCTTCCTCCTTATTTGGTAGCCTCTGGGCCGGATTTCAGAAACTCTCGCAACATCCCGTGCAGTAGTCAGCAGTTTTCCCTAAAAACCCCTTTGTTCTCTTATCACCTAGACCCGGGCCTCAATGTTAACCCTTCAAATCCCTTAGTGACACGAATTGCTGGGCCATGCCTTACAAAAGGAAGGATAAAATATGTACAGGAGCAATGGCACACGTGAAAGCCCAGCGCCACGGGCAGAAGCAGCAAAGGTTGACGGCAGAACAGTGCTCGGTTTGAACACAGAGAGGGAAAGCGAGGGGAAGGTGGCCGAAGCCAGCCGCAGTCTCTGAGCTCTCCTCCTGCTGAACTGTTTTCTCTCAAAGCCATTTCTGTCTGTGTGCGGGCACCCGGGGCCGGCAGAAGTCCCCGTGAAGTCCTTCGGCAGGACGGAGGGCTGCGTGGGCTCCAGTGAGAGAGGGAGTTAGGAGAATCTTATCAAGTAGAGACAGAGCGCTGACAGCATTAAACTAGGATGCTACTTAGTGTCTTTGCTAACTATGGTGCGTTGCGCAAATTAACTAAAGCAAGAAGCCTTGGGCCCCTTACCAAGGTCAGTCTCCTAATAAGGGAGTGAGCCTATCTTAAGAAACTGGTAGAAACTGGTCCTGCAGATGGACAAGAGCCAAGGAGCAACTGAGTCTGTGCAAAGACAAGAGGTCAGCTAGCGGTGACGAGGAAGAGTCATCAATCTTCATCCCCACGACCCCCGACGACCACCACCAGAATACACTGCGCAAGTGTATACACCAGAACACACTGCGCAAGCGCAGATGGGAGGAGTTTATGGCAATGACTCCTTGGAACTAATTTTAATACGAAGCGGGGACAGGTAGATACCCCCCTTTTCTTGGGAGTTCAAAAAATAATAATTTGCCACTGTTTGGAGCTTGATTACTTTTATACCTGTCTAACAATGGTATACAAATTAGGCCCTATCCATTTTCTATTTAAAAACTCTTATACTACTTCAGCTCCCCAGCATGCTTTATTATGTTCTCCAGATACCATTCAATTTAATATGGTGTCACAATTCTCCCATCATTTATTTACATTAAACCTGTAGGTTACATTTTCTGTTTACATCTTAGAATATTCTACTTCATTTTCTAAAGCTTTTGTTAATGCCTGATTTTCTGTTCTTGGTACTAGTGCCAAAATTTGACTCTCAGGTGCCCGTTCTGCCACCCCTTTGGCTCCTGCATCAGCCAATCTATTTCCCTCTTCAATATCAGTATCCCCTAGTTGATGTCCTTTAATGTCAACTTTAGTAGGCAGGTATACTGCTTGGAGTAATTTCAGTATCTCTTCTGCATGTTTAATTGAGGAAGATAAAAGTCCTCTCTCTCCTTCCAAATTGCACTGTGTGCATGCACCACACCAAAGGCATGTTTCAAATCTGTCCAAATGTTTGCCAGCTCAAAAGCTCTTATCAAGGCGATGATTTCCACCTTTTGGGCTGATGTTTGTTACCACATATCCTGTGAGGTGAAGTCCCTGGCGGACGAAGCTGCTGCCGTCTATATACCAATCCTCTGCATCTTCTAGGGGTGTATCCTTTAGGTCTGGTCAGCTGGAGTATACGGTGTCCATGTCCATTAGTAAACTAATAGTCCGTTATACACATTCCTTTTCTTCTTCGTATTGTGACAGTGTCCCCATTTCCCGAAGGGGACTTTCAAGCTTCAAGATCACAGGCTAGTTGTTTCCTGAATATGGTGGGGCTATTCTTGAACCCCTGTGGTAACACTGTCCAAGTAAGCTGAGTTTTCCGTCCTCTATTAGGATTTTTCCCATTCAAAGGCAAAGAGTTTCTGGCTTTCAGTTGCCACGGGCAGGCAGAAAAAGGCACCCTTTAAATCTAGTACCATGAACCAAACTTGACTGTTTTTCTCAGTTTGTAATTCCAATCATTTTTCCCATTTAAATTTCAAGCATTGCAAAAAAAAAAAAAAAAAAAAAAAAAAAAAAAGCCTTTTCCTGTTGGCTAGTTGCTCCTATTACATTTACAGTCTAATTAACACAGAGAAAGAAGCTCCCGTAACCAACAAAAATTCAAGCCTCTCTCTTCGTTTCCTAGCTTTATTTCAACTAGTGGACCTGCTAGGGTAGATGCCCCATGTCCCCGTCATTCCTGACTGTTGTAAGTTTATCCTGCAGCCTAGGACAATTTCCTTCTGATATCAGGGGTCGATTGCCCTAGGAAGAGGCTAGCCAATTGCCTCTGTTTGTTTTCTGAAGCCAGGTCCAAATTTTTGTCTGTTTTTTTTAGTTTTTTTCCTCTTCATCGCATTTCAAAGTTGGTCCCAAAATTCAAAAATTCCATAGGGGTTTCTTTTGGACCTTGTTGGAACAGATTCTCAATTCCCAGTTTAACCAGATTTTGGTATTTCCGGGGTGATTAGGGTCTCAGTGGGGGGGGTCGGTTAGGGGAATGCAATCGTTGACAGTTCCCTGAGCGGTCCCATTGGCAATCTGAGCTCACACATGAACTCAGGTTGCTTTAAGAGTTAGCTGCTTTTCTGTTTCCACGACAACTCTCTCGGACCCATCACGGTCCCTCTGCCCCAGAGGGCTCACACCCGCGATTTAGAGGTCTCAGCCTCGGGTTGAGGCGGAACTATTAACATTCCTACATCCTCTTTCCCTGCTCATTCAACTTCAAACAGCTCTGTTAAATACTACACGCCACACAACCTTTAACACCTTCAACGACCCTTTTAACACTTCCTTTATCTTTCTCCAGCCTGTACTTTTCTAATGCCAACACCAAAGGCTCAGTCAGGGGCCAACTTCATTCCATACCTTTTCCCTCCACGATGCTGAAACAAAGTATCAGTATACAACATTTCATCCTATTTTCCTTCTCTCCTCAAAAACAACATTAATTGCAAGACACTGTTATAGTCGATTGATCCATAAAGTGGCCATTTAGTTTATATAGTGGCCACCATTGACTGCAATACTTAGTGAAAGTCCTCTTGCTTTCTGTGCCCCCATTTCTAACAATATCCTTCCAATGTGCCAATATGCACCCAAGGAGGCTTTCTTTAAAACGTCTTTGCTTTGGATATTACCCATTTCCTTGATTTCCCATTCCCTTTTATTTATTTATATTAGTTACTGTCCCTTGTTTCAATTTCCACACAAACCTTTTTATTGCAGGTTTGTACTATCTTTTCTTAATCTTCTTCCCAAATGTCCCAATTCTCTGGGATTAAACTCTTCTTTCCACATACAAACTTTACTATTTCAGATTATTAATGAGCCCCGTTCCAATCATAAATCCACAGGACTTCGGAAAAACACCTGCAGCACTCAGCCTTCCGTCTTCTAGACAAACAATAACATCTTTTCCACAAAATTTACATTTCAACAAGACCGAATTTCAAGCCAAATGCTAATTTTTCTCATGCACTTTGTTAGTAAGCCCACACAAAACAAGGAATCACTCCTGTGTATCCGCCAAGATGGGTGTTTAAAAGGTATTTAGGCCTAAATAAATTCGCTCTCCCCCTTCTTATCAAATTCCCAGGGCTCAGGCCTGAACCACCAAAGAAGTGACTCTCCATTCTACCGCTTTGATAATCAGTCAGCCCTCCTCCCCCCACACTTGGGAAACTTACCAAACACCACCGCGAATATACCAAAACTTTTAAACTGTTACTTAGATAATGCTCCCACCTTCCTCCTTGTCAGACTCAAAACATTTAAGAACGAAATAGGATTACAAGATGCACCGCCGGGCCCGTATATTGGGCACCACCAATCAACACTTGGATAAAACAGCACTTCTTTTCGGTCTGTCATGCACTTGGTTCGTCTCCGGCCGCTCCCCTCGTGGAGAATACGGAACCGCGGATCGGAACTCCGCACTCGCTTCGCAGCAATGCTGCATCTCACTCACACAGCACAATCACACAATCACACAGAGAGGCCCCTTGCACCTCTCGCTCATACCACAAGAATATATCACTTAAAACAATAACCAAACTTGTTTGGATTGTCTCTGGCCGTGTTCCTTGTGGAGTAATTCACTTCACAATACTTTGTCTCAAACACATACACAAATGCTTTCAACATGAGATACCCAGACATCCACAAATAAGACATACAATTATCAACACTCCAATTATTATCCCTCCAGCAGCTGCAAATATTACCCAGATAACCTTGTCACAATTTTGAGAGGCCCGCTTACCCTTCTCCTGCTTCGTATACAGTCATTAGCAGGTCCGTCCTGGCTCCCAAAACTGGGATGCAGCGGTAACCTCGGATTTGCTTGATGTACTCCCAAGATTGCTAGCGGCTGCTCTATCAGTCAGCAAATCCCCCTTGATTCTATCGGTCAGCAAATACCCCTTGACCACTCCATCGGTCACCAAATCTCCCATGACCGCTCTATCGGCCAGCCTGTAGGGTACCCTCCTCCCACATGGGGACTATGCTGCATGCCAGATGTCTCTGCGCGATTTACCAGCTGCCCCGGCCACGTGTATGACTTACAGGCCCTTCCTGTACTGTAAAACATACCGTTTGTCCGCAGCTTCAGGATGTCCTTGTCTGCTCCCACGGTGAGCGGCTGACAGTGGAGGATCTTCCGAGGAAAATACTCAGGGTGCACCTAGGGGCATCCGCTCCGTAGTTGATCCCGCAGCCGAGCAGAGCGTCTCCTGCCTGGCTCGCCAAACTGACTTGCGGAAAACAGACTCCACAATCAGTAAGATTGTAAAGTAGGTATGTTTATTCAGCTCTGGGCAGCACGGGGGGTAGTCCCACCAAAGTCATGCGTGCCTGACGCGGCAACTTGCCTTGGTTATATGCAGTAAAGAGTTACATCTGCATGAAGTTTCACAATACGCCTATACATATTCATAACCTGTCCCCGCTTCGTATTAAAATTAGTTCCAAGGAGTCATTTCCATAAACTCCTCCCATCTGCGCTTGCGCAGTGCATTCTGGTGTATACACTTGCGCAGTGTATTCCGGTGGTGGTCGTCGGGGGTCGTGGGGATGAAGATTGATGACTCTTCCTCGTCACCGCTAGTTGACCTCTTGTCTTTGCACAGACTCAGTTGCTCCTTGGCTCTTGTCCATCTGCAGGACCAGTTTCTACCAGTTTCTTAAGATAGGCTCACTCCCTTATTAGGAGACTGACCTTGGTAAGGGGCCCAAGGCTTCTTGCTTTAGTTAATTTGCGCAACGCACCATAGTTAGCAAAGACACTAAGTAGCATCCTAGTTTAATGCTGTCAGCGCTCTGTCTCTACTTGATAAGATTCTCCTAACTCCCTCTCTCACTGGAGCCCACGCAGCCCTTCGTCCTGCCGAAGGACTTCACGGGGACTTCTGCCGGCTCCGGGTGCCCGCACACAGACAGAAATGGCTTTGAGAGAAAACAGTTCAGGAGGAGGAGAGCTCAGAGACTGCGGCTGGCTTCGGCCACCTTCCCCTCGCTTTCCCTCTCTGTGTTCAAACCGAGCACTGTTCTGCCGTCAACCTTTGCTGCCTCTGCCCGTGGCGCTGGGCTTTCACGTGTGCCATTGCTCCTGTACATATTTTATCCTTCCTTTTGTAAGGCATGGCCCAGCAATTCGTGTCACTAAGGGATTTGAAGGGTTAACATTGAGGCCCGGGTCTAGGTGATAAGAGAACAAAGGGGTTTTTAGGGAAAACTGCTGACTACTGCACGGGATGTTGCGAGAGTTTCTGAAATCCGGCCCAGAGGCTACCAAATAAGGAGGAAGGGGGAGCTGAAGGACAATTGAAGGACAAAAGCCTGGGAGGAAGACCACCAGCCTTCAGCCCGAGCAACCCCCAAGAGACCACCAGAGACTGATACACAGGCGCCCCTGGGAGGGTTTTGGATTCCGGAAACCAATTATAATAACCCTGCCTCTTCTAGAAGTAGTAATGAATATGTATTAGCCTGGGAGCATAAAAACCAGCCGCCTTACGTAACAGGTGTGCGTGCTGGTGGAGCAGAGACTCCCGGCGCACCCAGCGCTGTTTGCTTGCCTCTATTCGTTCAATCAATTGTAAACTTTGATTGTAATCCTATTTGGGACTCAGTCATTTATAAGACTTTTTATATTTGTATTTTATTTAAGGCTGTCTTGCCCCCCCCCAGCCTCGCTGCTCACCAGTAAAGCTGGTGCAGGGACACCTGCCTGCGACCGTAGAGACGTGGTCCTCCCGACCTGCTAGAGCAGCCCCCCACAGTCCTCCAGCATCCCAGCGTCTCTTGCGCGCTCTCGCCCGGCCTCAGCGGCTTCCGGCGGCGGCAGAGCAGGGGCGGCGGGAGCAGCGAGGCAGCGGCAGCCATGGCGTACCGCGGGCAGGGCCAGAAGGTGCAGAAGGTGATGGTGCAGCCCATCGTAGCCTTCCTGTGGCCGGGGGGCGACCGGGGAGCGGGCGGGGGGCGGCCCGGGCCTCAGGGGTCTCGGCCCGGGCCTTGAGGCTTTGTCCCGGGGCGCTGGGGCCTCGTTCCAGGGTTTGAGGCTTTGTCCTGAGGCCTTGTCCCGGGCCTGGAGCTCTTGTCCCCGTGCTGAGCCCTTAACGCAGCGCCCCAGAACCTCATCTTCCGCTACCTGCAGAACGTGAATAGCGTGGGGAGAGGACGGGGAGGGAATGGGGATGGGGATTTGGGGGGGGTGGGGGGAGCGGGGAGGGTCCGGGGATCCCCCTCGCTGAGTTTTCGGCTCCCACCCGTTGCTCGGGGCAGGTTTGTGGGGAATGGAGAGCTGTGCGGCGTGCTGGTGGGTACAAGGAGCTGCTGCGCAGCCCGGCGTTTCCCCCTCGTGTTAACGGGAGTGGGATCGTGCAGCCGGGCGTGCAGGAGTGTTCCCCTGTGACTGGAAACGTGTTCTTCAGCAAACGTGTAGTATTCACCCAATCATATAACACTCTAAAATGTCAGACTGTTAATTGAAACTGCCCCTGAGAGTTGCTCCTTGGAGTGTTTGAGAGCTATAGCGGCTATGGTTAGCGGGTATTTCTGAACACACGAGAGAGAACAAAACTGCTCGTGGTGTTTGTGTTCCAGTTTACTCTCCATCCTTCATTCTGCAGAGGTCGAGGATCCAGGTGTGGCTTTACGAGCAAGTGAACATGCGGGTAGAAGGCTGCATCATCGTGAGTATCAGCACGACCCCGCGTTACGTCGTTAGTTTGCTTTCCCTCATTCACAATCCTATTTTTTCTTGTCAAGAAAGACTAGCACAAGGGAAAAAAAAAAAATTGTACTTCTCTAACAATTAGTCTTCATTGTCCAGCCTGGGTCAGCAAAGCTGATGATGGTTTGTGTTGTTGCTGAACTAATTGCCATTGTTGCTGATTTCTAGGGCTTTGACGAGTACATGAATTTGGTGCTGGATGACGCAGAGGAGATTCACTCTAAGACAAAATCAAGGAAACAGCTGGGTATGTTGTGCGTCTGTGCAACCCGAGTGACGCGCGGTCTGAAACCTGCCCGGGTGAGCCTCCTAGATAGCAGCACTGAGAGGTACCAAACGTGTGACGAGCCTTGATGTTGAAGTTCGGTGAGCAATTACTGGCTACATCTCTGTCCCTGATGATTTTTGAGCTGGTGATTTTGCTGAATGAAGGAGAATCTGTCCCTGCCTGAGACCAGTTCTGGTCCTTGAAACGTGTAATACCAGGCGGCCTGCACTGGCTGGAGGAGTCTGGTCACAGCTCCTTTCAGCTGCACCTAAAGCCGGTGGCCCTGGGCGATTCTCACACTTGCTGTGATCTCTGAGTCAAAGCAGGGAGCCACGGTAGCGGCAGTGTTTATCTACCACCTGCTGGTGGACAGAAGCAACGATGTGTGCCCAGTGCTGGGGTTTTCAGCAGGGACAGCGTGCTGCTGGAACGGGGATGGTGGCTGGAGTGGGACTTGTGAGTGTGGGGCAGCTGGCAGGAACAGGACTCTGCGTGATGGGCAAAACCCTGCTCAACCACACAAAATACCTTCTGAAAACACGAGATTATTCTCAGATTCTGGGCTCTCTCTAATCCCCCCTTTCCCTTCTCTGTGCTGCAGGTCGGATCATGTTAAAAGGGGACAACATCACTCTTCTACAGAGCGTTTCTAACTAGAATTTGCCATCCTTAGAACAAAGGTGGCTGCCGTGCTGCGGAGTGACTGAGTGCCAGGGGAACGCGGCCCGCTGGTAGGTAGGAAGTTATTTGTAACTGGGGTTGCATGCTGCGGTAAAAAGTCCTTCCTTTGTGGGAGCAAGATTTTTGTAGCTTGAAACAATACGTGATGTATTTCACATTATTCACAATAATTCACGATTTTTCACATTAACTGTAAATGTAAAACACAAATCTGCTTGTTTTCAGTCTCTTCCTTCTGTGAATGGAGAAGGAGGAGAAATATAGAAGCGTGGGCTTTTCTTTTTGCTGTGGATCTGATAAATTTCGATAACGATATGTGCTTTCTTGAACATTACATCTGCATTATGTGGCCAGGGTGGACTCGTTCAGGGCACGGAAGCCCCACACAGTCCTTGAGCTAGCAGGGTGCTAAGGAGGGTGTTGGAGATTTTGCATACAATTGCAGCCCTTTGTTGCTGCAGTGACAGGTTCCTCAGATTCTTTCTAAACAGGGTTTAACTTCTTGAGAATCTTTTTGGGAGTGTTTATTGTGGATCAATCAGTAAAAGTATCTTAGT
Organism: Cygnus atratus; assembly: GCF_013377495.2. NCBI lineage: Eukaryota > Metazoa > Chordata > Aves > Anseriformes > Anatidae > Cygnus > Cygnus atratus. The sequence goes on along the minus strand of NC_066390.1, from coordinate 808,071 downwards.
GGGCCCGTGAGGGATTTGGTGCTGTGGTGCAGTAACCCAGCGTTTACAAGTGTTACTGATACGCATGCTTGTCAAATACCATCTCCAGATCAGAGAGTGAGAGCGGGCAACTGGTTTGGATTAAATCTGTCACTTCTTGCTGCTTTGGACAGAGCCTGTAGATTAAACCCTTGTGCTGTTCAATAAGCTGGGGTATCAGATGTATCGGTTGGGTTTTTATCGTTTGATTTCTTTTTTTTATCCGTTTGGAGATCTGTCTGTTCTATTTAAGTTTCCCCAAGAGAGCTGAGTTGCTTGGTGCATCGACCAAAGATAAGTTCCCTGGCTGACTTGGGACAACCAGTCCCCTCGTTTTTCTGATCACAAAAAAAAACAAAGAAGAAAAATTTTGACTGTAACTGTAACTCAGAAACTAAGATTACCTGAATAGAGAGAAATGAATTTTGATGCACAGGCTGTGCTAGAAATCTGTTAATCAGCATTCAGTTTTTCAAAACTTCAATCTGTGTATCATCATCATGAAAATTAATAAATTCAAGGTGGGAGATCCTTTCCTGAAAGGGAAGGACAGAACTACGAGTCTTGCTGTGGGGCCCACCCAGCGCGGTTCTGCCATTCTGAGAAGTAATACGTCAGGAGTGTCACAGCAGACGTTCCCAGGAAGAAACCTTTGAGGGGCAGCATGACACACTTGATTGGCTAAAGCAGCTTCAGCTGTACAGCCTGCTGCCGGGATCGGTAATTCTAAGTTGTGTTCAAGTTGCTGAGTTCCTTTCAGCATGTAGTAAAGATGTAACGTGCCGATGTCGTTTGGGAACAGGAGGCATTACGTGTCACCAGCAGTGGGCACATAGGGAACAAAATAGTATCTTACGAGGTCCTCCACATCTGCCTTTCATTTTGTCCTTGGTTTGCCAGCTGGAGCTTTCAGGAGGTGAGGAAGGAGGCTGTCCCAGTCAGTAGTTCAGGTGTTGCAGGGTATTTGTGATGCAGTGCTTGTAAAATTCACCTGCCCGCATCTCCTGTTACAGGCAGCCCCCTCTGGGCCCTGTGAGACGGGGAGCTGCTGCCCAGGGTTAGGCCCAAGGTCCCCTGTCAGGCCCAGGGCCGCCCTTCCCCTCACCCTGCCCTTCCCTCCCGCTCCTCAGCCCTTCCTCAGGCCTTTTGGGCCATCTGGCCGTCCATCTGGCCCTGTGTCCCTCCGTCCCACCGCCCTGCCCCGTCCCGTCCCGTCCCGTCCCGTCCCTGCCGTCTCCCTAGGGAAGCAAAGAGTCCCTGTGCTGCCTTCAGGGGGGAGGTTCTGCTGAGGAAATTAAAGCTTCCCCGTTAACGGGCGCCTTGTGAGTTCTTTTGAGTTCCAACCTTCTGCCTTCCTTTCGTAGCAGTGCCTCTAAGGGGTGCGCTGTAAGGTAGCTGTCATCTGGCGTGCTGCTCCTCCGTTTCCCAAAGGAACTGCCTTCAGGATCTGACTAACTCTGGATGCACCCTGTTGTCACCTTAATTTCTCCTTTAGTTTGCTGGAAACAACCCGCTTGGGTGACCTTGGTGTTTGTTTCTTAAAACTTGGCTTGAGGAGGTCTCTGTTTCCTTATGCTGATGGTCACGATGAAAGTGCAGAAGGGATGCTTACTGTTGCCCGGGTCAGTACTGTTGCCAGGATGGGAATGTTTAGCCTACCGGCCCTCTGGTGCTGTTAGGCTGCACTCGGAGTGTGAGCTCTGGGCCTTATTTCGAAACTACGGCGTTATTTGAGTGTACAAACCCGAGATATTCTGCGGATAGGTGATGCCCAAACCACATCAGAACCACCGCTGTGGCGTGTGCTGGAGTCGGACGCGCGTTTGACTGATCAGGCGGAGCAGGTGAATTGAATTTGTTGCTGGACGGCGAGGTGTTCTGGGGGAAGAGCTAGTCTAAGGGAAACTTCCTCTTACTGCCCCTTCCCATCTCAAATGGCCACTGCCTGGGGAAATCGGTTCTTTATGAGATTAACTACAATGTTACAGTGAGGATGAGGAATCATCATTACTCCCATAGTTATTTGCTGCCAGGCCGCAGCGTTGATTTCAGAGATTTAAAAAAAAAAAAGGAAAAAGAAAGGAAGTATGTATTCTTTCACATACTCTCTTTTCCCTGAGAGTAAATGTTGTGGCTTCAGCAGTACCCTTCCTCTGGAAACGATTCCCAGTGCCTGCTCAGACACTGGGGAGGAAAAAGACAGAGAGAACGATGGAGGAGAGCCACTCGTTAGCAGTGAGAGTTTGACGGCTGTGTTCCCAGCTTTGGCTTCTGCACCGACCGTGTGGCAGAGCCCGCAGGCTGCTTCCTCAGCTGGAAGAGGAAGAGGAGTGACCTCAACTGTGCTGAGGTAAAGCAGAACTGTTGAAAAGATTTGTCAAAGATGCAGGTTGTACCAGCGCAGCCGCTGCAGCTGCAGCAGGTCCTGGAGCAATGGAGAAGATAGAGAGGGGTTTCTTCGTGAAAAGAATGCTGTAAAAGTGTTTTCATGCCAGAAATTAGGACAAACGCCTCTGTTGTTTGGATATCCTCTATTGACCTGGCACATTGGCATTACAGCATACCTGGCACACTCTTTGTAATGTTTGTGTAAAAAAAAAAAAAAAAAAAAAAAGTGTTTGTCCTGGTTTCAGGTAGGACAGAGTTAATTTTCCTCCTAGTAGCTGGCAGGGTGCTATGTTTTGGATTAGGATGAGAAGAGCGCTGATAACACGCTGATGTTTTAATTGTTGTAGAGCAGTGCTTACACCAAGCCAAGGACTTTTCAGCTTCTCGCTCTGTCCTGCTAGCGAGCAGGCTAGGGATGCAGCAGGAGCTGGGAGGGGACAGACCCAGGACAGCTGACCCAAACTGGCCAAAGGGGTATTCCATACCATCTGACGTCATGCTGAACAATATATAGGGGTGGCTAGCCGGGGTGGGGGGGGGCCGTCTGCTCGGGGATAGGCTGGGCATCGGTCAACGGGTGGTGAGCAATTGCATTGTGCATCACTTATTTCGTACACATTATTATTATTATTAATACTATTATTATTATTATTATTGTTATTATTTTTCCTGTCTTAATAAACTGTCTTTATCTCAACTCACAGGCTTCACTTTCCCGTTTCTCTCCCCCATCCCGGAGAGGGAGGGGGGGAGGGTGAGTGAACGGCTGTGTGGTGTTTGGCTGCCAGCCGGGCTAAACCACAACAGTGTTTTAGTCAGGGCAGGCCAAAAACCTGCCTTGGCACTTCCACATTGCAGCAGTGCTTGCAGACCGTGCATCCTGGATGCCAGGCCAGGATCTAAATCCGATGGTGCTGTTGGTAACGTGAAGTTCAGGAAGCACTTCTGGGTTTTTCTGCTCTTCCATGTGAATTTTTGCCCTGTGAAGGTGGTGTACTGAGCTCTTTTCTTACCAACAAATAGGTTTAAAAGCAGTTACGGTTTAACATCTACATGCTTGGGTGTTATTAACACAGCATTGTATACTGAGCTGGTGCTTGGTAGGAGAAAACATAAATCTTACCTGGGAAACTCGGACACTCTCAACTACATACTGCTACGAAGAAACTCAGATGTAAGAGTGCACTTAAATAACACATCACCAGAGCTATTGTGCTACTGACCATTGAAGGCACCTTTTTCCAACACTGTCTTATTGGAAGTTGATACAGACTGGCAGTATGCAGTTGGTCCCCATCTATAACGTGTGACTGTACAGTGCTGTATAAGAAATTTTTTTCACAGGTTTGGAGAAAGTGAAGAAAAACACACACAACCATTGATACGTGGACCCTGAACCTGCCACAGGCTAATTAACAGTGATGCCCATTGGATATCTAGCTCCTGACGACGCTGCCAACGTGTGCAGTGCTAGGTGCCAGCTGCCATGGTTTATATATATTGTAAAATTAGTGATTTGGGACTTGTGAGCACTGAGAACAGGTTAGCAATTGCTTAAGAGCTTTACTTTCTTGTTCTGCTAATGCACATTAAATTCTTCAGGAACTGCAGCACAAGAACCGTCTTGCACAGGATCTCTGGAAGCAGGAAATAGCCGCTCTGTGGACCTCTCTCTTCCTTTTATATGTTAAGGGCTCTTTAGAACAGCAGAAGATGGAGCAGCTCTTCCTGGGAGGGAGAACGGGGCTATTCGCAGCTCGTTCCAGTGGTCCCAGGTGTCTCACGGTTGTGACATTAGTGGCTGGGGGAGACTGCTCAGTCGAGTCATTGGTCACCTCCTGGCTTTGCAGAACAGACTTTCAGGGTAAAGGTGTCGCTGTTGCTCTGGGACTGGGAGATGGGCGAAACAGCTTAGGCTTGAAACTGATTCTCTGCAGAGTGGCGTGCTCAGATGTGAGCACGTCGTCTTGGCCGCCTTATTAGATCCCTGCTTGAGAGGTTGCTTTGAAGAATTGCTTCCTCTTCATATCGATGTGTCAAGCTAAAGACAAATCTGTGCTGAAGCACTGTCTGATCAGATGAGTGCCTCAGTTCAGGATTGTTCTTTGAAAGCTACAGAAACACCAGGACAATCTGCGCTTTCAGGAACAGATTGATTTGATCTTGAGATTGTCGCAATCCAGGTCCCTGAAGTGGCACGTCTTCAAATAGAGTTGCTTGGGCCAGCAAGGAGCAGCTGTACCTTGCGGCTGTGGTAACTCGTGGCTCTGAGTCTCAGAGATCACGGTGAAAGGTGACCCCCAACTCGCTGGTGGAGGAGGCTGAGGCAGCGTTCAGCTTTAACCTTTGCCTTCTTGGCCGGCATCTTTGCTCTCCTGCTGTCAGTGGGTATTGAGTGTCCTTCCCTCCAGCCTCAGAATGCGCTCTCAGTGCAGATGTAGGCAGCATTGAACAGCTAGGATTCACTCATATATAAAGAGTACAAAACGTGTATTTGCTGCTTTTGCTTTGGAATTCTTAGCTTTAGGTTTTCCTACAGGTGATGAGGTTTCTCATAGCAGCAAGGATGAGCTGTGTTAGCAGGAGGCTGTTCTGTGCTTCGACCATGGGAAGATGAATGGTTTACCTATGCACCGTTAAATATAATTTGACACCTAGCACACAACAGCCTGTGGGGTGCTTTAACAAGCAGGTAAATCAGCGGAGACTCTTTTGCAGCCAGGGTGATGCTGGGTGATTAAAAAGCAGGGTTTTTAACACACGTAGTTTATGGTGTTCTTTCTTGCTTGTCATCCGACTGTCCGCTTACACTGTTCTAAAAATAAAACACAAAACAGGCTAAGCATCTTTAATATCTTTATTATAAACGGAAGGCACAAAACAGGCCAGCAACAGAGACTGTCCAAGAGAAATACTTTGTGCTTTATAAACAAACAAGAAAGTCCCCTTAGGTAGGTGTGATAATCCTTCTCTAATGCATTTTTTGGAGTGCAAAAATATTTTGTTCCCTTCTTGCTCTTCACTCCAGGACAAAGGCAGAATAGCCAACTGGAAAGTTAGACCAGGGAGGTCAGTTTGTTCCATACTGAGAAAGACAAGCCTGTAAAACAAACTAGACAGATTTTCTTTGTACTATTTATCTTCCTTCAGCAAAGGCACAGTTTATGACACTTGTTGGCATGTATTTCCAGACCCCTCAGCTACCGTGACTGTAGTGCATCTGTGATTCTTTTGTACAAAAAGAGTTCAAAATCTCGTAACGCAAAAACTTTACTAGCACCCTGGAGAAAAAAGAAATCTAAAAATCTTGCCAACTTCTATTACAGACCTGCTGAGTGCACCAGAGTTACTCATTTTTATTCAGGCTTTCAGGGGCTAGTTCAGTTGGTTTCTGTTCAGCACTTGGATTGCCGTGTTAGCAGATGTCAGTTTAAAAAAGAAAAAAAGCTGTTGAGATCTTTTTTAAAATGAGACTGCTTTTTATAGCATTTAGGGCTGTGAGGTATCCTTGGTTTTTGCTTTCTTCCCATTCCTTAGACCAGATCCATTCATATCCTGAACAGCGTTCTGGGTCTGTTCAGGAAAATGGAAGGCAACAAGCAAAATGGTGAGCTCCGTGGGCATTCAAAAGAGCTAAATCTGGAAAATATTTCAAGTCAAACTTCCATGCTAAGGAGCACCAGTAATTTTTAGAAGTAGATGCAGAGGAACCTGCATGGCACTAAGTGTGTTTCTGAAGGTGCTAAAGGTCAGAAGTGACGATTCCTATCAGTACTAAAGAAGAGAAGGAAACCTTGCGCTTAACTACTGTTTTTATTCCCTTTGTCAAGCAGTCAAAACCAATAACTATTATGAGAACCCAACTTTTCCTCTCTTTATTTTAGATTTGGGAAAATTCCCTGCCAAAAAAATATCTCCTGGAAAATTCACTAGTGTTTGTGTGAGTAAAAGGTTCCAACCTTTTATTATTAATTTGTAAGAACTATTTCATCCACTTTTGTCCAGAAGAGTCAGAAATAATTTGCACAGAAATGTGCAGCATTTAAATGAAAGGATTCAGAATCACTGTAATTTGAACTTTATCTGGTCTGGTTGCAGGTTTTATGACATCTAGTGTCTTAAAAAAAAAATCAAAATATCTGACTTCACATCAGAAAAAAAAACCTGCTTGCGGCTAAATAAAATCTGTTGCAGCTCTGGTCATTCAAAAATCATTGGCTGTTAAATTGGACCTAAGTCATCTTTTCTAACCTTTCATGATCTTGCAGCAATGGATGGTGATGGATATATGGATTAGGGAACAGCACGTGATGGCAAACCTGTGGTATTTGCTACAGCGCAGAAAGAAAACAAATTGCTTCCAAAAAATCAAACTAATTCAAAATTCTTGGTATCATGCAGCCATGCCACTGGCAAAGTGAGCATTCCCCTGCCTCTCAAAGCTTGCTGTATCCTTGATCTGCTGTCTTCCTGCTGTTAATTGATTGCAACTCTACGTGTCTGATCAGGGCTACGAGTTGTTCTCGATATGGATATCATACAACATATCCTGTGCATGCTTGTGTGTATAGATATGTTTATCCTGTATGCATGTACATATGTATGCATATTTGTGTGCTGGCCCCCAGACCACTCATGTTATAAAGCATTGGCCTCGAAGGCATACTCATCAAAATATTTTGTAGCTCCTCCATTTTTTTCTAGTTCCCTCAAAATGAGAGAGTTTGTACGCGCTCTCTGTGTCAAAAAGGCAAAAATTCTGATTTCCACTGTCGCTCTCGCTAACTTTCCATCACTCACTCCTCGTGTGTGTCTAAACACATACGTGTGTATGCATATGCACGTTTGTGTATTTATATGCACTGGTGTGTTTTTTGCTGTACAGGTAATAAAGACGGGGAAAGGTTTTTGTGTTTTCTTAATAGGTGAAGAAATCTTGAAGACCAGAGATTGGAACATACTGAATTTTAAATTAAAAAAAAAAAAAAAAGTTAAATTGTCCGGCTGTGGAAGATGGATCCTCATTTTTGCAGCCACTTTGAATCACGAGTTCATCTCTAAATGCACTGGGTTTTTTTGGTTTTGTTTTGTTTTGTGTTTTTTTTTTGTTTGTTTTTATTTTTTGAAGAGCTAACTAACCCTGGCTGTCTCCAGTCTGAGAGAGTATTCAAATGGACTTGCTTCCTCCATTAGTTATAAGCTGTTTAAAAGCACATCCTATGTTTGAATTGTGGATGAGAGGTTCCCTTGGCAAAGTGAGGAGGAAAATTCTTCCTACCCCTTTATTATTAATTCACGGATTCAGTGTTGGTTCGGCCTACAGGAGAAGTTAACTGGAAGTCTTTGAAGATCGATAACTTTGCTGAGGTTGTCCAGGTAGGTGAACTCGAAGACCCACAGTGACTGGAACATGCTGTTTAACGCGTCATACTGCGTTCTGTAGAAGTTATTCGTAGCCATAGTTGATCATTGACTTGCATGTATGATCAGGTGGTTTTTTAAGAAGTGACTCCATTTTCAGGCTTCCAGATGTGCTCCAAGTCATATTATTGAGGACGTGGAAGAGAACGCTTGCTGACAAAGCTCCTGGCAGCTTTACAGAACTTTAATTTAATATTGTGTTAGTTCATGTAACAGCTGATTTCAAGGCATTGCTCTCCTCAAGAGACTAATTTGATGAACAGAAGAAAGCTGGAAAAATGCTTGTTACTCATTATTTTTCACTTGTTGGTACTTTCTTTAGGGTTACTTTTAAAAAGAAGATTTCACTGATCACAAGCCAGTAGAAGACTTTCAGCCCAAGCAAGGGTGAAGACAGCTCTCTCCAAGAGCAGAGGAAGTCCCTGTGGAGAGAACCCGAGCTTGTTATCAGAACTTGTCGGCATGTCTAAACAAGGAGACGATTGCTACTTCTATTTCTATTCTACCTGTACCAAGGTATGGCTGGGTTTCTTTTGCTTTGCTTTTCTTTTTTTTTTTTTTTCCATTTTTTTCAGGAAGGGGTAGAGTAGGAGGAGGAGGCACACTGGTCTTTGGTTAACTTGATAACCAGATAGATTCTGAATTCAATTGTAGCAACCTGAGGCAGTAGCATGGACGTTTTTGAGGCTGTACTATATTTTCCTTGTTGGTTTCCTTTTGGTTACAGGGAGACAACTGTTCCTTCCGCCACTGCGAAGCTGCTCTGGGGAACGAGACGGTCTGCACGCTGTGGCAGGAGGGTCGTTGTTTCAGGAATGTCTGCCGATTCAGACACATTCTCAAAATAAATCAACAAAAGCATTTTTCAGTGCTGTAGGTGCGCTGATTGTGCTTTTGCAGGATAGATTCATTTGCTTTGAAATTACACTGGTTTCTGTTACCAGGAGAGGGGGTGGGAGGAAGGAGAGGGAAATAAAATCAATGCCTTAGGTACGTCTTAGCAAGATTTTCTTTTATTAGATGCCGACAGTATTTTCTCAACAGATGCAGAATAACTGCTAAATAGACTGCTAAAACCTGCTGGAGCAGGGAGATAATAAACAGGCTGTACTAGCCTCCTGAGAGCAGGCTTGATAATGATCTATCAGGTCTCTGCTGTCCCGGAGTCCTTCAGATAATGCTGTTCTAGCTGCCTGGGGTAGGAAGCAGTGGGGAAAGTTAAAGGTGCAGAAGAACGAAGTCTCCAAGAAGTAGTTCTAGATAGAGTTAACGTAGGCAATTTAAGATGTTCTTTTTCCCTCTGAATAATCCTAGTATAATCCTAGGTGTATTAGTTTAACCCACCCTAAACTGATGTCTGAGAGTGCCTGTCTTCTCAAACTGAATGATGACAAAGCTAAACGTGCATAGTGGTTACAGCTTATGCAAAGTTTGTGAATATGCCCGGAAATACTATACTTAAGTGATAAACTGACCTTTGGAATGATGTTTCAGCACTGTATTGTGACAGCCCTATCGCTGTCATGATCTGGAACTGTGCATCTCTTTGCAAACCTTAGGTGCATGTTATCACGAGCTTGTCTTTCTTTCTGTCTTCAGAAAAAGCGCAGTGAGATTCCCTGCTACTGGGAGAACCAGCCAGTAGGCTGTCAGAAAGCCAACTGTGCTTTTCATCACACAAAGGGACGTTACATCGATGGAGTCTTCTTACCACCAAGCAAGAGTGAGTTTAGGTCCTTTTTCTTTAAGTATTGAAGAATTAATTTTGAATATTACTTAGTGGGTGCCAGTACTGTAGGAGACATCAGGTAACTGTTCATTTGTGAGTGCAGGAAAAGGTCTGCAGTCACAGGTGGTCAGCTAAACCGAGTGTACTGCTGGTGTACCGCTGGTATTTGTTTTCTGCTTTCATGCTCAGCTTCTCTCTGCTTTGTGTGATATTTGCCTTGCAGTTTGCTTTCTGTTGTTTCATCTTCTGCTGGGTGGTAGGGAGATGTGTTGTTGTTTGAAGGGAAGTCATTGTTCACGGTGTGAACAGTGACGGGATGGGCAAAAGGAGACGCTGAATTCATTGTCTGTGCAGGTTATCTGCCTTACCTACCATCTTCGTGCATTGTGGTCAAAGTTTTAAACTGCCATATTACTGATGATCCTCCTCTTCCTCTAGCTACACTGCCAAGTCCGCCTGAGTCCGCGGACGATGATTTGAAAGTGGCTCAGATGTCACTGCAGCAAAACAAACTTTCTGTCCAGTCCAATCCCTCTCCATAGCTAAGGGGGGGGTGATGAAAGTGGAAAACTCTGAAAACGTCCCAAGCCCTACACACCCTCCAGTTGTAATCAATGCTGCAGATGATGATGAAGATGATGATGGTGAGCATGTTTTGGTTCTTGGAAGGAATTTGTGCTGTAAATGATTGTGGAAATCTTTGGTTCTTGGAAGGAATTTGTGCTGTAAATGAATGTATAAATCACAGATGACCTGAGGTCTGACTAGCGATAGGGCAAGCAGTCTGGTCAGGTCACTGGTGGCTTTGTCTGGCAGTCAGTGGACAGAACCTGAAATGTTGGAGGAAAGCTTAGAACCACTCTTAGCTTTAGCTGGTCTGTTGTGTAAAGCTCTATGTGAAACTAGGAAGGAAATTCCTTTTTCTTCTGTCTGAAGAGTAATATGTTGTGTAGTAGTTAAAGCTGCAGAGAGAATCTAGAGTCCTAGATGTTTTGTCCTAGTGTAGTCTACTTACTAGTTCATCAGGTCAGTGTAGCTGTATTAAAAACAAAAAAAAAAAAAAAAAAAAAGCTTTTTTATATGGACCATGGACTGAAGTGTCATTGCATGAGCTACATGATCATGAACAATCTGGTCTATGCATAACTGAATAGATTTTTCCCCTTCAGACCAGCTTTCTGAGGAAGGAGAAGAAACTAAAACTCCCGTCCAGCAACCAGCTGAGGAAGGCCAAAATGGATTACGGATGATTTCCACTCGGAAAGCCAGTGCTACTACTGCTAAACAAGGTATTCCAGCACCTGTAGTAGGATAAATCGGAAGGAGAACCTGACAATTAACTCGAAAGCAATGTGGTGTAAAAACACAACAGAATGTAGGGGTGCTGAATGGACTCGGGTTATTTCCATGATCTCATTTCTACCTAATACCATCATGTGCCCATTGGGTCAGAAAGGTGAACTCCTTTTCTTTACTTTTGGAGAACAAAACAGGGCCACAGCATGGAGTTTAAATGGCTGCACGTGCAGCCTTGCTACCACTGTTGAAAGCCATATCTAGTGATAGAGGGATCTAATATCGTGTAAATGGATGAAAATTAAAACTACAATTTTTACCCTGAAGGGTGAAAGGAGGGGCAAAATGCCACTGATTCTATGGTTCTTTCACTTGTGAGGAGTGTTGACAGGGTTTATTCTAAATACTTCTAAAAGTTCCTGAGCACTAAGAAGCCTGAGGATCTTCGCTCCTCAGCGAGCGCCTCTAAGCCTTAGTCTCATTAACTGTTTTCTGTTTTCAGAGGACGGTCCGAATTTTGGAATAAAAACACTTGAAGAAATCAAATGGCAGAAAATGAAGGAAAAAACTAAGAGACACGGTGGTGAGTTAATATTCCCTACTTTCTTACCCTGTTCACCTTCATCCTGTTTGATGTTCTTTTTAAAAAAAAAAAATTCTTCCAGTAATACCGGGTAGCTGGCTATGCTTTGGTGAATACAACTATTTGCCAAAGAAGTGAAATTTTATTGGCTTCAGAATGGCAGGTGATGGTGGCTGGGAGCTGCTTGAGGGATAGACTTCCATTTTTAGCTGGGGGCATCGAGCAACCTGATTCTCAGCCAGCTGGTATTCTAGATGGGAATTCTAAGGGCAACCAGAGACAAATTAGTCACCCCTCTTATTTACATGCTCTGGTCACTGTATGTTTGACAGTAATGAATAATTAAAGTTTTTTGTTCTTTGTGATAGTTTTTTATGTTTGGTAAACTTCCTTATGTTTTGCTTGCTCTGAACAGAAGGTCCTTCAAGATCTTCTCTTCCTCCCGTCGATTCTATGATTTTTCCTGCTCCGGAAAAGGAGAATGTCCGGACAGTGGTGAGAACTGTGACACTGTCTACAGAGAAAGGTAATAATTAATGCTTTTGTTTTGACTTCATTACTCCTAAACTGGAAGGTTAAGCAGTAATTAAGACAATTCACCCATGTTAGCCTGCTGGTGCTGCCTTCTTCTGTTCAAAACATGCTTTTATGCTGAAAGTCCCTGGTTGTACTGGAAAGATTTGGTGCTCAGGTTAAGTGCAGTAACAGGAGAAAAAAAAATGTGTCAGTATGCAAATAGGGGGATAACGGAAAAACAGGAGAGTAACGAGAAGAAAGAGCTATAGAAGACAGTGCTATGTAAGAAGCAATTTCTGAAGCATTAAAGAGGCTGACAGTGGCAGGCGTGGACAGTAGTGTGATGGGAGTCTGTGTATAAATTATATTGTTTAGAGTTGTGCAAATTCCTTTTAAAGGGAAAAAAGTGAAGAAGTACTTTTACTCATAGACATTCACCTTAGAAAGGAATATTTCTCACCATTTGTACCTAATAATATTCTGCTTGCTTATGCAGCTTTGTTCTGCACGAAGTATAGCTGTCAAGCAGACTCAGATTCATTCTCTACTATCTCAGCTGGAATTTGAAGCAAACACTGAGACTAGTAATACTTTTTCTAAGTTAATTATAGTTGAAATATGAGTTTGTGTGGTTTAGCTGTCAAAACAGTGTCTTGCTGGGTTTTTTTGGACATGGGCTAACAGTATAATATTTCTATTGGCTACTGGTTTCGATGAAATAGAAAAATTTTACTTTTGTTTTAGGGGAGGAACCTGTGATTCGACTAGATCTTGCTGAGAAACAAGGAAAACGGAAAGCCTCCGTGGGTAAGAACTTTTTATGAGCCGTTATTTAGGTGCCGCCTTCTATATATGACTGCATTAAAGAGTATTTTTGACGTATGAGAGGAAAATGCATTGCAGTGGAGATCTGTGTTGACTGCAGAAATGGCAAAAAAAACATTTAGCAGCTGAAAGGCAATTTTATGAAAATATGCTTGAAAAATAGAAGCTTGTGGTTGACTGTTCTCAAATCTTCCTGCAAAGAAATGTTCTTAAAATATTCCTTGTTTTCTCTGTCTGAAGCTGATGTAAGCGCCCTTCCAGTGAAGCGCAGCCTTGCTGAAAGGCTGGGGAAGAAGGTGGAGGTTCTGGGAAATGCTGACAAAGCACCGAAGAGAGGTACAGCTACTAAACGGGCATCTGGATTTGATTCACGGGTTTTGTATTTAGGCTTTCTGTTTGTCCTTTTCCTGTGATGTTTCTTTTTGCATGTTGGCTGAGGTGTTAATCACTGGGATTCAAAGTTACCTTTCCTGTCTTGTTTTCAAATGTGAACACAAAGTTGACGTTTATGCAGCCTCCCTAATTTGTTCTTTTTCTGTTTTGCAGTTCAAGTTCCCAAGTCTGTGAAGGAGAGACTAGGATTACCTTTTCAACAGACTAGTACTGCGAAAGGTAACAACTGGCTATTAAATATACTTTCTCCTTCTTCCTTTCCGTGAACTTAGACCATTTTCATACAGCCCTAAAAATTAATTGAAATGAAAACAAAGAACTGATTCCTCTTGCTTGAGTGCTGAAGCTCTTCTGACAGCCACTATCAGAAATCTGGCTCTAGGTGTGTGTTTATTTTCCACTTGTGCCTTGTCAAGGTTTTAAGCTGCTTCTGTGAACCATCATATACAATTAGAATAGAACCACTGCCAGGAGCAGGAATTTGAAATGCAGTCTGAAAAAGTAATAAAGTAAACTAGCATTTCTGTGTAGCAACTCTCTCTGGATAGGGCTGGTCTTCAAACTACAACAAGTGGCTCAGAGGAAGAGGAGAATGTTAGGGTATTGTCCTAAGATGCGTTATTGGGAACGCTCAGGATTAGTTTTCCTTAGTACTGTGACAAATTCTGGAGACTTAAAATATTGTTGGACTCTCTTGAAATGTTGGTGCTTCTCATTTCTTGATGATGACAGGGAAGGCTGCTAAGCCAAAGGGAGAGATCCATGTGAAAACACTGGAGGAAATCCGTCGTGAGAGAGCTCTTCAGAGACGAGAAACTCAAGCCAAAGCCCAGGCTGAATGGCATGGTAAAACCGAAGATCCCAGCGCAGGGGCAAGACCCGCTCCTGCAGGTCACATCAAAACTTTCTCTGAAGCCTTGGCTGAAAAAAAGAATAATCGCTTGGTAGAAGAGAAGAAAAAAGCAGGAGAGTTCCATCCCAAGATAAAAATTCAGGGTGAGCCCAAGAAGCAGAGTGTGCTCACTCTGTCCAGGCCCAGCAAAGCGCAGTCGAAGGAGCCGGCAGGTAAAGTCAAGCCAGAAGGAGAAGTGCGTGTTAAAACCTTGGAAGAAATAAAGCGCGAGAAAGCTCTGCGGATGCAGCAGAGTGGAGGAAATGTGCCAGCTCCCCCAGCACAACCTGGACCTGCCCCAGCAGGGCAGAAATGGTTATGGAACACAAAGCTAACAGGTAATAAGATGCTTTAATACCTGCCCCGGTGAGGTGCTTCCCATATTGAGCAAGTTCAGTTTGCTCAGGATCTGCTTTGCTTTTTCCTTCAAAGCAGAGGATAAAAGAGTTTAAGGCTACAAAGTTCAAAGGCAAGGAAGGGCCAGAATATGCAACCATGTCTGTTTTCATTAATTACGTGATGGTATTCTGTATTTCCCGCTAGAAAATTAACTCATTGAGGGGCTTTTTAGTCTAATTTTGGTATTCTGTTTTTTTTCTGCCATCTGTTTATGGTATGGAGTCATCCCTGTGTTGAGTTCAAGTTCACCTTCCTCTTTGGCATGTGTTGCTTAACTTGACACGTGTATGTGTTTGTAAAGCATGCATCAACGTCTTAATGTGGGGGGCCAGTTTCTGTCAAAAATGACAGAGGATCAAAGGCCTCGTTGTTAAGATTATATCAACTTTGTAAAATGAGATTGTGTGAGGGAGATAAGGAGGGCTTAAAGGCTGCATGGATTGCACATTGTAGCCTTTCTCTCTGTCTCATGGGACACGAGGAAATAAACGCACAAAGAAAACAAGTACCCAGCTTTCTTTATTTCTGCCGTTGACAAAACTTTTTGGGGGGCTTGTTTTAAAGCACCTGAAAAAGAAGAAAAGAAGACAGTGGAATTGAACCGGCCTTTTCCAAAACTTTACTCTGTACCTGATGTACAGGTGAGTCCTTTGTGAAGACACGCATACATTCATATAATTTCTGATAAATTCTGACAAGTTTTGTTACTCACCATGTGCCACCCTCTTGAGTGTGTTCTTACCTTTCAGCGTCTGGTAGGAGCTGCAGTGCAGTCTAAGTCCTATCGCCAATAGCATTTCCAGACAACATTGTAATCCTCAAACTTTGAATCAGTCTGTTTATGCCACGACGAATAAGAAACCCCATTAGCACCAGTCGAAATCTACACAGTTAATGTGGAGGGAATTTTTTGTTCTTACCGACTTAATCTGTCAGACATGAAGGATATTGTAAAAATCCTGAGGGAAGTGATTTAATAGAGAAGGCCAGAGTTTTGTGTTCAAGGAAATCAATCTGTCAGTGGCTACTGTATAGGGGAACTTGTATGACTTTCTGCTGCTTAAAAAGCATGGAATAGATGTACAGCAAAACACCCTAGCTGTTTAAAGCAGCTTACCATGTTGGAAATTGCAGATACGTGAAACTGTTTCCATAGTAAAGCATGGCTCTTGTTACAGGCAAAATTTTATGGAAAAAAATGACAGTAACCTGAACGATATTAATATGCTGTTCCACATCGAGACCATTTTGGAGGGATTGCTGATCAGATTTTCGTAATGAAATCTCCACAGATTTTTTTGTCCTATTCATGCACTACTTTTCTTTCCTTCTAGCCCACTCAGCAGAGTGCAACTCGTACTAAATTTCAAGTGAAGAGCATCGACGAGAGACTGTGGGAGAAGTGGCAACTGAGAGAACAACAAGAGAAGCTTCGGAAGGAGGCAGCTGCCGTCCCATCTACTGCTGGCTTCTTTGCTACTGTACCACTAGGGAAAGAGGCAGCTCAATTTCAGGAACAGGAAGCTAAAAGTAAGTGTTGAAGGTTAGAGTTACTTAGGTTGTCTCCTGAAATACAGGCAGAAGATGACAATTCTCATGTTGTAACTCTGGCTGGGTGCCTTTCACCACTTAATGCTACAAAGCGAAGTGCGTGATTTTTCCTGCTCCGGAAAAGGAAAATGTCCGGACAGTGGTGAGAACTGTGACACTGTCTACAGAGAAAGGTAATAATTAACGCTTTTGTTTTGATTTCATTACTCCTAAACTGGAAGGTTAAGCAGTAATTAAGACAATTCACCCATGTTAGCCTGCTGGTGCTGCCTTCTTCTGCTCAAAACATGCTTTTATGCTGAAAGTCCCTGGTTGTACTGGAAAGATTTGGTGCTCAGGTTAAGTGCAGTAGCAGGAGAAAGAAAAAAATGTGTCAGTATGCAAATAGGGGGATAACTGAAAAACAGGAGCTTCGGGGCTCCCGGGGGCCCAGCGGGGGTCACCGGTGTGGGTCCTCCGGGGAACCCGGGGGACTGCCGGGGGTCACCGGTGTGGGTCCTCCGGGGCGCTCGGGGGCCCGTCGGGGGTCACCGGGATCGATCATCCGGGGCGGCTGGGGGACCGCCGGGGGTCACCAGGATGGGTCCTTTGGGGCGCCCGGGGGCCTGCCGGGGGTCACCGGGGTGGGTCCTCCGGGGCGCCCGGGGCGTCCGCTGGGGGTCACCAGGGCGGGTCCTCCGGGGCGCCCGGGGGCCCGCCAGGCGTCACCGCGGTGGGTCCCCCGGCGCGACCGGGGACACGCCGGGTGTCACCGTGGTGGGTCCTCCGGGGCGCCCATGCACCCGCCGGGGGTCACCGGGGTGGGTCCTCCGGGGCGCCCGTGCACCTGCCGGGGGTCACCGTGGTGGGTCCTCCTGGGTGACCGGGGGCCCGCCGGGGCTCACCGGGGTGGGTCTTCCGGGGCGACCGGGGGCCCGCCGGGGGTCACCGGGTTGGGACCTCCGGGCCGCCCAGGGGCCCGCCGGGGGTCACCGGGATTGATCATCCGGGGCGGCTGGGGGACTGCCGGGGTTCACCAGGATGGGTCCTTTGGGACGCCCGGGGGCCTGCCGGGGGTCACCGGGCTGGGTCCTCCGGGGCGCCCGGGGACCTGCCGGGGGTCACCGGCGTGGATGCTCCAGGGCGCCCCGGGGCCCACCGGGGGTCACCCAGGTGGGTCCTCCAAGGCACCCGGGAGCCTGCTGGGGGTCACCGGAGTGGGTCCTCCAGGGCACCCAGGGGCTCCGCCGGGGGTCACCGGGGTGGGTCCTCCAGGGCACCCAGGGGCTCTGCCGAGGGTCACCATGGTGGGTCCTCCGGGGCGACCGGGGGACCGCCGGGGGTCATCAGGGTGGGTCGTCCGGGGCGCCCGGGGGTCCTCCAGGGTCACCATGGTGGGTCCTCCGGGGCGCCCGGGGCCCGCCGGGCGTCACCAGGGTGGGTCCTCCGGGGCGCCCGTGGGTCAGTTGGCGGTCACCGGGGTGGGTCCTCCGGGCTGCCCAGGGGCCCGCGGGGGTCACCAGGGTGGGTCCTCCGGGGCACCCGGTGGTCCGCCAGTGGTCACCAGGGTGGGTCTTCTGGGGCGCCCCGGGGCCCGCCAGGGGTAACCGGGGTGGGTCCTCCGGGGCACCCGGGGTCCCGCCGGGGGTCACCGGGGTGGGTCCTCCGGGGCACTCGGGGGCCCGTCGGGGGTCACTGGGGTGGGTCCTCCAGGGTGACCGGGGGACCACCGGTGGTCACCGGGGTGGGTCCTCCAGGGTGACCGGGGGCCCGCCGGGGGTCACAGAGGTGGGTCCTCCGGGGCGCCCAGGGGCCCGCCAGGGTCACCTGGGTGGGTCCTCTGGAGCGCCTGGGGTCCCGCCGGGGGTCACAGGGGTGGGTCCTCCGTGGTGCCCGGGGACCTGCCGGGGGTCACAGGGGTGGGTCCTCCAGAGCGACCGGGGGTCCGCCTGGGGTCACTGGGATGGGTGTTCTGGGCCGCCCGGTTGCCCGCCGGGGGTAACCGGTTTGGTTCCTCTGGGGCGCCCGGGGGCCTGCCGGGGCTCACCGGGGTGGGTCCTCCGGGGCGCCCGGGGGCCCGCCAGGTGTCACTGGGGTGGGTACTCCGGGCTGCCCAGGGGCCCGAAGGGGGTCACCAGGATCGATCATCCGGGGCGGCTGGGGGACCGCCAGGGTTCACCAGGATGGGTCCTTTGGGGTGCCCAGGGGCCTGCCGGGGGTCACCGGGGTCGGTCCTCTGGGGCGCCCGGGGGCCAGCCGGGGGTCACCGGGGTGGGTCCTCCGGGCCGACCGGGGGTCCACCGGGGGTCACCGGGGTGGGTCCTCCGGGGCACCCGGGGACCTGCCGGGGGTCACCGGTGTGGGTCCTTCTGGGCGCCCGGGGGCCCGCCGGGGGTCACTGGGCTGGGTCCTCCGGAGCGTCCGGGGGCCTGCCGGGGGTCACCGGGGTGGGTCCTCCGGGGCGCCCTGCAGCAAGGGGAATGCTGGCAAAGAGAGCTACATGGTTGTGCTGCGGCTCTTCCCACCTGAGTAATGATGCTTCCCATTGTTTTCTTTGCAGAAGGAGCCTCCCAGAACGTTCCGCCATATCAAATTGGAGGTGCGAAGCAACTGGGGAAACCCAGAATACACCTGCATCTATCGAGTGCAGGTTCATGGGCAGACAGAAAATCCATAAGAATTTCTTAAAAAAAAATTCTTGAACAAGAATAATAACATTATAAAGATGTGGCAGCTCAGTTTCATGTGTTTCAGCCAACTTTGAGGGTGGTACCTAAAGCTATGTACTGGGTCGAGGAGCATTAGGGAGAGTGAGAGGGAGATAGATTGGTGGAGCCAGTCCCTAGCAGCCCTGAGGCTTAGGCAGCCAGCAGAGGCTCCATGAGAAGCACATCACCCCCTAGCGCCTTGCGAGCAGGTAATAGGAGGGGACCAGCAGGCAGACAGAGCTCCTGCCACAGAGAACCCCCTCTCCTCTCCTGGCCTCTCCTCTCCTCCCTTTGTGGGGGTGCAGAGCCTTCATCACCCTCAGGCGCGAGGCAGAGCTGAGGCAGGGCCGGGCTGGGTGGGCGGGGCCGCTCTGGAAGGTTCCGTGCTGTGGGGCATGCTGAGAGGGGGCACTGGTGTGGGGGGGTGTCATTAAGGTCAGTGGTCATTAAGGTCCCCTCCAACCCAAAGCATTCTAGGATTCTGTTTCTAGAAACATCTCTTCTGTTCCATCCCAGTAATAATAGATAGCACAAGCAGAAATCAGCTCTGCCAGCCTGGGGTGTCCCCGTGCATTCAGGTTGTCCTCATCCCCCCCACACTCACACCCTACAGCCTGCCCCATGGGTGGCCAAGAGGAGATGTTGCCCCTGCAGTTGCAGCTCTCCAGCCTGGGGTCACCGGGGTGGGTCCTCTGGGGTGCCCGGGAGCCCTCCGGGGGTCACAGGAGGTGGTCCTCCAGGGCGCCCAGGAGCCCTCGGGGGGTCACTGGGGTGGGTCTTCAGGGGCGATCGGGGGTCTGCCGGGGGTCAACGGGGTGGGTCCTCTGGGGAACCCGGGTGCCCGCCAGGGGTCACAGGGGTGGGTCCTCCAGGGCGATCGGGGGCCCGCCAGGGGTCACCGGGGTGGGTCCTCCGGGCTGCCCGAGCGTCAGCCGGGGGTCACCTGGGTGGGTCCTCCGGGGCGCCCTGGGGCCCGCCGGGGGTATCCGGGGTGGGTCCTCGGGGGTGCCCAGAGTCCGCCGGGGGTCACCGGGGTGGGTCCTCCGGGGCGCCCGTGGGCCCGAAGGGGGTCACCGGCGTGGGTCCTCCGGGGCGCCCTGGGGCCCGCCGGGGGTCTCCGGGATGGGTCCTCCAGGGCGCCCGGGGGTAAGCCGGGGGTCACCGGGGTGGGTCCTCCAGGGCGTCCGGGGGTCCGCCGGGGGGTCACCAGGGTGGGTCCTCCGGGGCGCCCGGGGGCCTGCCGGGGGTCACCGGGGTTGGTCGTCTGGGGCACCCGGGGGTCCTCCGGGGTTACAGGGGTGGGTCCTCCGGGGCGCTCGGGGGCCCGCCGGGCGTCACCAGGGTGGGTCCTCCGGGGCGCCCGTGGGTCAGTTGGGGGTCACCGGGGTGGGTCCTCCGGGCTGCCCAGGGGCCCGCGGGGGTCACCGGGGTGGGTCCTCCAGGGCGCCCGGGGACCCGCCGGGGGTCACCGGGGTGGGTCTTCCGGGGCGCCCCAGGGCCCGCCAGGGGTAATCGGGGTGGGTCCTCTGGGGCGCCCGGGGGCCTGCCGGGGGTCACCGGTGTGGGTCCTCCGGGGCGCTCGGGGGCCCGTCGGGGGTCACCGGGGTGGGTCCACCAGGACGACCAGGGGCCCGCCCAGGGTCACCGGGGTGGGTCCTCCGGCGGGATCGAGGGTCCGCCGGGGGTCACCGGGGTGGGTCCTCTGGGGCGCCCTGGGGCCCACGGGGGGTATCTGGGGTGGGTCCTCGGGGACGCCCAGAGTCCGCTGGGGGTCACCGGGGTGGGTCCTCCGGGGCGCCCGTTGGCCCGAAGGGGGTCACCGGTGTGGGGCGTCTATGCGCCTGCCTGGAGTCACCGTGGTGGGTCCTCCGGGGCGACCGGGGGCCCGCCGGGGGTCACTGGGGTGGGTCCTCCGGGGCACCCGTGTGCCTGCCAAGGGTCACCGTGGTGGATCCTCTGGGGCGACTGGGGGCCCACCGGGGGTCCTCCGGGGTGGGTCCTCAGGGGCGCCCAGGGGTCCGCTGGGGGTAATCGGGGTTGGTCGTCCGGGGTGCCTGGGGGTCCGCTGGGGCTCACCGGGGTGGGTCCTCCGGGGCGACCGGGGGGCCGGCTGGGGTCACCGGGGTGGGTCCTCCGGGGTGCCCGGGGGCCCGCCGGGGGTCACCGGTGTGGGTCTTCCGTGGCGACCGGGGGTCCGCCGGGGGTCACCGGGGTGGGTCCTCCAGGGTGCCCGTGGGCCCACCGGGGGTCACCGGGATGGGTCCTCCGGGGTGCCCGTGGGCCCGCCGGGGGTGTTTTGCTTTAGCCCGGCTGGCAGCCAAACAGGAAGGTGCTTGGGTTTTTCAGGGAGGTGTTTGGGTAGCGTAAGGGGATACAGTTTGGCTCCAAGAACCTTCTTGTTTGACACAACTACACATTTTTTGATGTGCAAGGAGCCTTGGGGCGTTAGGAAGCTGTAGGGATGCCTTGGATTGATGCCTTCGTGGAGTTCGTGGAGGCTGCTGTTCTCTATCTGCAGCTCCTTGATTTTGGGGGAAGAAAAGCGCCTTTGCCCCATCTCTCCGCTCCATTTTGCTGGATTTGGGGGGGGCAGGGGGTGGGGGGTGGGGGCTGGGCCTGCACAGCGCCCTCATAGTGCTGCAGAGCCTCTGTCAGCTCCTGGGTGCGGCACGCCATCTGCGGATCCAGGGGGAACGGGGACATATTCGGGGTACTGGGGGTGGCTCCCATCCCTTTTGGGGTCCCGGGGAGGGGCATTTCTTTGGGGGGGGTCACGTTGCTCGCCTTGGCGAGGGCAGATCGCAGCAGGAGAGGGAGGCTTCGCAGCAACGCACCAGGGTTGGAGGCCAAGGCTGCGTTGGCCTCTGCAGGTGGGAGTAATGGGTGAGGGGGTCCAGGGGGGGTTGCCTGCAGCCTGGACAATTCGGCACACACACTAAGTGGAGCCATCCCCTGCACGTCTGGCGCCGCAATTAAAGAATGCCTGCCTTCGGAAACTCCGATTTGCGTCTCAGAGAGTTTCTTTGACTGACTTTTACAGTAACAGGTGGGCCTGCGCCCAGGTGCGGCACTGGCTGCACTGGGAGCGGGGATAATGGGGTTCTGGGAGCACTGGGATCAGGACATAGGCACTAGAAGGGACACAATGGGGATCACGCGATGGAGAACAATGGGGATCACGCGATGGAGACAAGGTAGAACTGGGAGCACTGGGAATGGGGATAATGTGTGCACTGGCGTGAAACCGGTGAGGACAGTGGGAGCACTGACATGATGACAATGGGGCACTGGGATGGGGCTGAGAGCACCCATAGGTGGCCCTGGAGCACACTGGGACATACTGGGACACAGCGGGCCCTGCTGCACCCCCAATGCTTCATGCCCCCCCTCCCCAAACACTTTGTGCACCCCTACCCCGCTCAAAGCCCCGCCCAAATGACCCTCCCATAGGGGCCCCCCATTCACGCTGTGTGACACGGGGCAGTGCTAGGCACAGCTTTATTCCTCCTTTTTGGGGGGCGGAACATACAGAGCCTCCCCCAGAAGTGGGGTACCGTGGGGGAGGGGGACTTCACCGGGGGCATTTGTGCGCACCCCCTTTCCCCATGGCACAGCGGTCAGTAGCTTCCGTGGGGGCGGTCCCGTGCTACGCAGGGGGAGCTAAGACCTGGAAAAAGCAGGGGGGTGTTACTTTGGGGGCTGGGACTGCAGGATGGGGGGGCTGGGCTGGGGAAACGACCTGGTGCCGTGACTCCCAGCCTGGCCAATGCAGGGCAACTATAGGGCGGGGGGGCATTTAGTGTGCCCCAAGCACCGTGCTCTGTCCCACAGCCCACCCACGCTTTGCCCTACAGCCCCACACGCCACTCCATAATTCCCCCCTCCACCCCATTTCCCCTTTCCCCCCTAACCCCGCTCCACACTCACTCTACCCCACAGCCCCACGCGCTGCTGTACCCGCTATGGGGCTTGGGCTCCCACGTGCCCCACAGCAGGGTCCGGTCGCTTTACCTGGGGCTTCTCACAGTGGGGGGGATCTCAGGTAGCTCAGCTCCAGCCATGGGGCGATGTGGTGCAGGAGGCAGAGCAGTGCCAGCAGCAGCACCAGCAGCAGGTGTGGGAGGAGCCTGCAGGGGCACTCAGTGATCTGGGGGGAGATCTGGGGGGTGCAGCACCCCTCCGAACCTCCAGGGCTTTTCCTGGCCCACAGTGTGGGGTGCTGCGACCCACGGCAGCGGGAGCCCCGCTTACCACCATGTGCGCCAGCAGTTCTGGTCTGCACGCTGGGAGGGCTGTGGGGAACATGGTGATTTGAGGGGGCGGTGACATGGCTGTGCCTCCTCTGCCCCCCACTGGACATTTTCTGGGGGAGAAGATGTGATTCTGGCGATTCCTACCTCCCTCCATGGCTCCGTGCTGAGCGGCTGTGCCTCAGGCTCTGGGGCTCGCCTGTGGGAGGAAGAGGCTGGGGGGGCTGGAAACTGGGGCAGCGATTGGCATTGGGGGGGTGGGGGTGATGGGCACTGCGGGATGCAGGGAGGGCTGGGAAGCGGGGGGGGGAAATGGGCAGTACGGGCAAGGGGTAGATGGGAAGTCTGGGGGACCCAAAGCGCCACGTGCCCTCACTCCGAGCCAACGCAGGTTTGCAGGGGCCACACTTGTGTCCACGCTCTTTGCATGCCCACATTTACCCCGTTTTTCTTTTTTATTACCATTTTACCCATTTTTTTCCCTCCCACCTTCCTACTCCTTAAGATTCTGACAGCCCCGATTTCCAGCATCCTGCCCCAAAAAGCAGCTGGAGGCCGTCTGCCCTGACCTCCGCCTCACAGATATGTGCGGCGGTTGAGGCCGAGCTAGAAGGAAGGATGAAAACGCAGATTTGGGAGTTCTATAGGGGCATTTTCAGCCAGTGAGAGCCCTGTGGCCCCCCAAGCACCCACGGCACCTACGTGGCCACAGCCTCCAGTGTCTGCCTCAGCAGTTTGTGGAGGCTGCTGATCTCCATCCGTAGCTCCTTGATTTTAGGGGAAGAAAAAGACTTTGTTAGGGTTTCTCCCATCTCTCCTCTCCATTTTGCTGGATTTGGGGGCTTTGTGGGAGCCGTGCCCACACAGCGCCCTCGTAATGCTGCAAAGCCTCCATCGGGTCCTGCATGCCGCACATCTTCTGCAGAACTGGGGGGAACAGGGATGAATTTGGGGTGCCGGTGGTGGCTCCCGTCCCTTTGGAGTCCTGCGGGAGTATTTACTTGAGGAGAGGGATCACGTTGCTCACCTTGGCGAAGGCAGATCGTGGCAGGAGACCGCAGCAACGCAACAGGGCTGGAGGCCATGGCCACACTGGCCTCCACAGATGGGCGTGATGGGGGAGGGGCCGCCAGCCCCACGTGTTGTTGTCCCCCCCCCCAGCTGAGGGAGCTGGTTCGTTAGCATTTGACGAGGCTCGGCTGCCTCTTACCTGCAGGATAGCATCCTTCTTTGCCTCCAGTGCCTGAAGATTCTCCTTCCTTCCCTTGGCCTCAGCAAGCAGCGTTGAGTTCTGCTCCGGAGGAAAGTGGGTTGATACCCAGCGAAATTGGACTAAAAGCTGCTGGTGGTGCATTGGGGTGGGGGCACAGTGCTGCGGGGCACCCCTGGCTCTTCGTGCGCGTCCTCACCGTCTCCTGAAGGCCGGTGACTTCCTCCACAAGGCCATGCTGCTCCCTTTCCTGGAGGGGAAAGAGTGTGCCGTTAAGTTGCTGGGGGCAGCCCCATAAGTTGCTGGGGGCAGCCCACTAGTTGGGGGGCATGCGACCGGAGGCTGCACACCACCAGGTCTGGCCCTGCTGAGGCCAACGCAGCCTCACTGCCCAAGGCAGGGCAAAGGCCAGCGGCCAGCAGCCAGGAGTCACCGCATCACCTTGGCATTGTTTTAAGAGGAAAAAAAGGGAAAATGAGCAACAGAGTTGCCGAGCAGCTGGGGGGGGCACTCACCAGACGCTGATTTTGTTCTGTCAGGCCTCTCTTCTCCTCCTGAAGCCTCCTCACCTCATCCTCCAGGTCCTCCAGCTTTTGGCTGGTTGCCCAGCCATGCTCCAATGCCTGCTGGGCACTGCGAGAGACAGATGGCCGCTGGTCGTCACCCGGCAGCACTGCTGCAGAGACGCAGCTGCAGCTGCCCGCATGTCCCTGTCCCCCGTTCCCAGCACCTATGGGTGCCCCCTGACCGGTGGAGCTGCGCCGTCAGCCCTGCCACCTCCTCAGCCAGCTGGGCATTCAGCTCCTCGGCTGACTCCAGGGCACAGCGCAGCGTGGCGTTCTGGCTGGCCAAGTGCTGGTTGGAGCGCTCCAGCTCCTCCTCGATGCTCCTGCTGTCCCTGCAGTGAGAGGAGGCTCATTAGCACCGCTGAGGTGTGTTTTGGGAGCCCGATGATGCCGGTACCTACAAGGTCACGCTCTCTCTTTCGCCGCCATAGCCCTCAAGATCCAATGCGGCTGTGAGCACACGAGGTCCTGGGAGAGTAGAGAGAGATGGGTCTCCGCATCCATGGAGCCCCAGCAACAAAACCACAGTGCCACTGATGCCGTGAGCGTCTGTGAGTCTGCCCCACCGCTCTGAATTGCCGCCCCACTCCTCCAATTGCTGCCCCACGTCTCTCAGTTTCTGCCCCGCTACTCTCCTTTCCACCCCACATTGAGGCGTTATGGCTGGGCGCGGGGTGGCTCAGTGGTTTGTGTGCGATTGCGTTTTCCACCAGAGCCTGCACCCCGTGCGCAGGAAAGAAGGAGGTGTCGCTCAGCTGGGACTTCGAATTAGCAGCGCTGCCAGCAGGCGCAGCATGGCTGGAGCGGGCACTGATCTGTTTTCCGGTGCGCACACCTACCGCCTGTTACATCCAGCTCCTCAGCAGGCTGCGATGCCCTGGGGAAAGAAAAGCATTGAGGCGTTGGTGGGAATCAGTGAGCTGGGCACGTGGCACGGCAACTCTCTGCCACACTTCCCACCGGGGCTCCTGAAACAATCGGTGTCAGGGCGCGGAGCCAGAATTCCAGTATTTGGCTCCTGAAATGCCACTGTTGGGGCACGGAAATGTAATTCCATTATCTAGCTCCAGAAACGCCCGGTGTTGGGCTGCAGAGCCCGAATTCCCACGTTGAGACAGGTGTTGCAGGCGCAGAGCTGAAATGCCCACATTTAGCTTGAAACGCCCAGTGTCACGGCACGGAGCCGTAATTCCGTTGTATGCTCCAGGCACGGAGCTGTAATGCCGCCATCTGAAGCACTGCCCCCGCATGCCTCTGTTTCCCCAGGCGCTCACCCGTCCCACTGACAGTGGGCGATCCACTCGCGCATGACGGCGCGGAAGGTGGGCAGATCCAGGGCCCCCCCCGCTGCCGTCAACTCCAGCATCTGCCTGAGCTCCTGCAGCTGCTGCTCCTCGCCGCTACGCCCCGTCACCGCCCGCAGGTACTCCACGATGCGCCAGGCTGGCACCGCGCCTGCCATCAGAGGCAAAGCTCACCACACGCCCCGCGTCTCTCGGGCAGCGCGCGCGTCCATCGGGCTGCCTGTGCATCCACCCCTTGGGCTCCAGCCCCCCGCGCGTCTTCCCGCGGCGTCCCCCAGCTTCCGCGCGCCATTCGGAAGGTGGAAACAGGCAGCACGGAGCGAGAAGGAGGCCACGGGGTGGAATCGGGGTCCCGGCACCGCTACCTGTCTGCTCCGTGTCACAGGCAGCGAAGGCGCAGTCCAGCAGGGACTCCTCCAACCAGCCACCCTCAGCCCCGCCTGCGGGAGGGCAACGGGAGAGGTTACGGGGCCCGACGGGGCGCTGCCTGCTACGGCAGGACGCCATGCGCCCTTTGGGGCCATGCTGGGGCCCCCCAGCTCATTCTCTGGGGGGCCGCCTAACGCCCTCTGGGCAACAGGCAGTACGTACTGGCTGCGCTTTCTCTGCTCTCCATGCTCCCACGGCACTGAGGGGACACGGGGGGACCTGCTTCTCCTCACAGCTCCTCACAGGGAATGGGTGCGAGCCCCGCCCACTTCCCGCCCTCTCGGGGAAGGGGGCGGGGCCACGCTCAGCCCCCTCCAGGCGCAGCCCCGCCAGGGCTTGGAGCAAGGCACCAGCGCTGTGCCGAGCTTGCGAGGCCTCGGGCCTGCAGCCTGCTTGGGCTGAGCTTCTCCGCTGCAGTGGGAGGCCTGGTTTCTCCTTTCTTTAGTCGGAACAGCAGTCCCTCTACTGAGGAGGTGGCGCTCTCCAGCTTTGGCTTCCCGTTGTTTGCTACAAGGCCACCTGGAGGCCGCCTGCCCCGATCTCCGCCTCGCAAACGTGTGCAGTGGCTGGAGGCCGAGCCAAGAGGGAGGACGAAAGCGCAGGCTTGGGGGCATTTTCAGCCAGTGGGGCCCCCGTGTCCCCCCCTGTCCCCACAGCACGTACATGGCCACAGCCTCCGCTGTCCTCCAGTTCGTGGAGGCTGCTGTTCTCTATCTGCAGCTCCTTGATTTTGGGGGAAGAAAAACACCTTTGCCCCATCTCTCCGCTCCATTTTGCTGGATTTGGGGGGGGCAGGGGGTGGGGGGTGGGGGCTGGGCCTGCACAGCGCCCTCATGGTGCTGCAGAGCCTCTGTCAGCTCCTGGGTGCGGCACGCCATCTGCGGATCCAGGGGGAACGGGGACATATTCGGGGTACTGGGGGTGGCTCCCATCCCTTTTGGGGTCCCGGGGAGGGGCATTTCTTTGGGGGGGGTCACGTTGCTCGCCTTGGCGAGGGCAGATCGCAGCAGGAGAGGGAGGCTTCGCAGCAACGCACCAGGGTTGGAGGCCAAGGCTGCGTTGGCCTCTGCAGGTGGGAGTAATGGGTGAGGGGGTCCAGGGGGGGTTGCCTGCAGCCTGGACAATTCGGCACACACACTAAGTGGAGCCATCCCCTGCACGTCCGGCGCCGCAATTAAAGAATGCCTGCCTTCGGAAACTCCGATTTGCGTCTCAGAGAGTTTCTTTGACTGACTTTTACAGTAACAGGTGGGCCTGCGCCCAGGTGCGGCACTGGCTGCACTGGGAGCGGGGATAATGGGGTTCTGGGAGCACTGGGATCAGGACATAGGCACTAGAAGGGACACAATGGGGATCACGCGATGGAGACAAGGTAGAACTGGGAGCACTGGGAATGGGGATAATGTGTGCACTGGGATGAAACCGGTGAGGACAGTGGGAGCACTGACATGATGACAATGGGGCACTGGGATGGGGCTGAGAGCACCCATAGGTGGCCCTGGAGCACACTGGGACATACTGGGACACAGCGGGCCCTGCTGCACCCCCAAAGCTTCATGCCCCCCCTCCCCAAACACTTTGTGCACCCCTACCCCGCTCAAAGCCCCGCCCAAATGACCCTCCCATAGGGGCCCCCCATTCACGCTGTGTGACACGGGGCAGTGCTAGGCACAGCTTTATTCCTCCTTTTTGGGGGGCGGAACATACAGAGCCTCCCCCAGAAGTGGGGTACCGTGGGGGAGGGGGACTTCACCGGGGGCATTTGTGCGCACCCCCTTTCCCCATGGCACAGCGGTCAGTAGCTTCCGTGGGGGCGGTCCCGTGCTACGCAGGGGGAGCTAAGACCTGGAAAAAGCAGGGGGGTGTTACTTGGGGGGCTGGGACTGCAGGATGGGGGGGCTGGGCTGGGGAAACGACCTGGTGCCGTGACTCCCAGCCTGGCCACTGCAGGGCAACTATAGGGCAGGGGGGGCATTTAGTGTGCCCCAAGCACCGTGCTCTGTCCCACAGCCCGCCCACGCTTTGCCCTACAGCCCCACACTCCACTCCATAATTCCCCCCTCCACCCCCTTTCCCCTTTCCCATTGGGTGGTGCATTGGGGTGGGGGCACAGTGCTGCGGGGCACCCCTGGCTCTTCGTGCGCGTCCTCACCGTCTCCTGAAGGCCGGTGACTTCCTCCACAAGGCCATGCTGCTCCCTTTCCTGGAGGGGAAAGAGTGTGCCGTTAAGTTGCTGGGGGCAGCCCCATAAGTTGCTGGGGGCAGCCCACTAGTTGGGGGGCATGCGACCGGAGGCTGCACACCACCAGGTCTGGCCCTGCTGAGGCCAACGCAGCCTCACTGCCCAAGGCAGGGCAAAGGCCAGCGGCCAGCAGCCAGGCTTTGACTTGCCGAGGCGACCGGCTCCGGGGCAGACGCGTGCTGCAGCGGAGCGCGGGATCGGGACAGGCAGGGCTATTTTTCGGGCATCGAGCCTACGTGAGGGAGCCGCCAGGCACCGGCAGCCCTCGTGAGGGAGGCTGACGAGGCGTAGGCGGAGCCAGCAGCGTCAGCGACAGCTCCTCCCCCCGGCCGTTCAAAGGCAGCCCTTAGGGAGCGCGAGCGACCAGGAGCGCGGCGAACAGGGTCGGCAAACAGGGAGTGACGCGGCAGTTAGCGAGGCAGTTAGCGCGGGCAGGAAGGGCGGAGCGCTCACACCCGCCCATAGGGACACCTCCTCTAACGGCACTCTCCCGTCAGCTGGGCTGCAATGGTCTCCACCAGGCACGGTGCTTTCTCTAGGAAGTCAGTACACACCCAGACCGACTGCCCATCCAAACATGCGGGCAGTTCAGGTCTCCGGATGCGGGGAGTGTCTGAGCCTCTTGCTGCCATCGGCGGGAGGCAGAGGGACTGCTTGCGTGAGGTGCGAGCAGGTGGACGACCTGGTCCGCATGGTGGCGGAACTCAAGGAGGAGGTGCAGAGGTTGAGGGATATCAGGGAGTGCGAGCGGGAGATAGACTGGTGGAGTGACTCCCTGCAGGACCGGAGGGAGAGGGACCGGGGTGAGACGCCCCAAAGGGGGGTGGACCCCCTGCCCTGTTGCCATCGGGCAGAGGGAGGGGACCCGCGAGTTGAGGAGGAATGGAGACGGGTCCCCTCTCGACCTCGCAGGAGATGCCCTCCCCTTCCGGCGCTGCCTTCCCAGGTGCCCTTGAACAATAGGTTTGAGGCCCTGGAGCTTGAGAGACCGGTGGGTGAGGACGATGTAGGAAGCCTGCCCAGGAGGATGCCTGAGGTGAGGAAGTTGACTCCATGCCTCAGGACTGCCTCCACCAAGAAAGAAAGAAGGGTGATTGTTGTGGGCGACTCCCTCCTCAGGGGAACGGAGGGCCCTATTTGTCGGCCTGACCCCACGCATAGGGAAGTCTGCTGCCTCCCTGGGGCCAGGGTCAGAGACGTTACCAGGAAGCTTCCAAACCTGGTTCGCCCCTCTGACTATTACCCGCTTTTGATAGTCCAGGCTGGCAGTGATGATCTTGAAAAGAGAAGCCTCAAGGCTATCAAACAGGACTATAGGGGGCTGGGACGATTGGTGGAGGGAGCGGGAGTGCAGGTGGTGTTTTCGTCTATCCCTATGGGGGAAGGGAGAGGCACGGAGAGGACATGGAAAGCTCACGTGGTTAATAGGTGGCTCAGAGACTGGTGCCGGCACAGAAATTTTGGGTTTTTTCACCATGGGGAGCTTTACTCGGCACCCGGCCTGATGGCCTCAGACGGGTCCCTATCTCCAAGGGGAAAACGGATCCTAGGCCAGGAGCTGGCGGGGCTCATAGAGAGAGCTTTAAACTAGGCGAGAAGGGGGACGGGGCTCAAACAAGGCTTGTTGGAGCCGTGCCGGGGGAAACAATGGCTAGGCTGGGGAAGAAGGCGATGGCCCAGCTGAAGTGCATCTACACTAATGCACGCAGCATGGGTAACAAACAGGAGGAGCTGGAAGCCATCGTGCAGCAGGAAGGCTACGACTTGGTTGCCATCACGGAGACGTGGTGGGACCGCTCCCACGACTGGAGTGCTGCAATGCCTGGCTATCGGCTCTTCAGGAGGGACAGGCAGCACAGAGGGGGTGGTGGCGTGGCTCTCTACATTAGAGAATCTTTTGATGTTGTGGAACTCCAGGCTGGGAATGATAAGGTTGAATCCCTGTGGGTTAGGATCCGCGGGAAGGCCGGCAAGGCTAGCGTCCTGGTCGGGGTCTGTTATAGACCGCCGAACCAGGATGAGGAGACGGATGAGGAGTTTTATAGGCAACTGACAGAAGTTGCAAAATCGTCGGCGCTTGTCCTCGTGGGGGACTTCAACTTCCCGGATATATCCTGGAAACACAACACGGCACGGAGAAAGCAGTCTAGGAGGTTTCTGGAGAGCGTGGGAGATAGCTTCCTGACGCAGCTGGTCAGTGAACCCACCAGGGGTGGTGCCCCGCTAGACCTTCTCTTCACAAACAGAGAAGGACTGGTGGGAGATGTGGTGGTCGGAAACTGTCTTGGACAGAGTGACCACGAAATGGTAGAGTTCTCTATTCTTGGCGAGGCCAGGAAGGGGACCAGTAAAACTGCTGTCTTGGACTTCCGGAGGGCTGACTTTGAGCTGCTCAGGACGCTGGTTGGCCGAGTCCCTTGGGAGGCGGTTCTGAAGGGCAGAGGAGTCCAGGAAGGCTCGGCGCTCCTCAAGAAGGAAATCTTAACGGCACAGGAGCGGTCCGTCCCCACGTGCCCAAAGATGAGCCGGCGTGGAAGAAGACCGGCCTGGCTCAACAGAGAGTTGCGGCTTGTGCTTAGCAGAAAAAAGAGGGTTTATAATCTTTGGAAAAAAGGGCGGGCCGCTGAGGAGGACTACAAGGATGTAGCGAGGCTGTGCAGGGAGAAAATTAGAAAGGCCAAAGCTCATCTGGAGCTCAACCTGGCTACTGCCGTTAAAGACAACAAAAAATCCTTTTACAAATATATCAATGCGAAACGGAGGACTAAGGAGAATCTCCATCCTTTACTGGATGCGAGGGGAAACCTAGTTACTAAGGATGAAGAAAAGGCTGAGGTGCTTAATGCCGCCTTTGCCTCAGTCTTTAGCGGCAATACTGGTTGTTCTCTGGATACCCAGTGCCCTGAGCTGGCGGAAGGGGATGGGGAGCAGGATGTGGCCTTTGCTATTCATGAGGAAATGGTTGGCGACCTGCTAAGGAGCTTGGATGTGCGCAAGTCGATGGGGCCGGATGGGATGCACCCGAGGGTACTGAAAGAACTGGCGGAGGAGCTGGCCGAGCCGCTTTCCATCATTTATCGGCAGTCCTGGCTATCGGGGGAGGTCCCAGTTGACTGGCGGCTAGCCAATGTGACGCCCATCTATAAGAAGGGCCGGAGGGCAGACCCGGGGAACTATAGGCCTGTCAGTTTGACCTCAGTGCCAGGAAAGCTCATGGAGCAGATTATCTTGAGGGTCATCACGCGGCACTTGCAGGGCGAGCAGGCGATCAGGCCCAGTCAGCATGGGTTTATGAAAGGCAGGTCCTGCTTGACGAACCTGATCTCCTTCTATGACAAAGTGACGCGCTTGGTGGATGAGGGAAGGGCTGTGGATGTGGTTTACCTTGACCTCAGTAAGGCTTTTGACACCGTTCCCCACAACATTCTCCTCAAGAAACTAGCTGCTCGGGGCTTGGACTGGCGTACGCTTCGCTGGGTTAGAAACTGGCTGGATAGCCGGGCCCAGAGAGTTGTGGTGAATGGAGTCAAATCTGGTTGGAGGCTGGTCACTAGTGGTGTCCCCCAGGGCTCGGTACTGGGGCCGGTCCTCTTTAATATCTTTATCGATGATCTGGACGAGGGCGTCCAGTGCACCCTCAGTAAGTTTGCAGATGACACCAAGCTAAGTGCGTGTGTCGATCTGCTCGAGGGCAGGAAGGCTCTGCAGGAGGATCTGGATAGGCTGGAGCGATGGGCTGAGGTCAACTGTATGAAGTTCAACAAGGCCAAGTGCCGGGTCCTGCACCTGGGGCGCAACAACCCCAAGCAGAGCTACAGGCTGGGAGATGAGTGGCTGGAAAGCTGCCTGGCCGAGAAGGACCTGGGAGTATTGGTTGATAGTCGGCTGAATATGAGCCAGCAGTGTGCTCAGGTGGCCAAGAAGGCCAACAGCATCCTGGCCTGTATAAGAAGCAGTGTGGCCAGCAGGTCTAGGGAAGTGATTGTCCCCCTGTACTCGGCTCTGGTGAGGCCGCACCTCGAGTACTGTGTTCAGTTTTGGGCCCCTCGCTACAGGAAGGACATGGAGGTGCTTGAGCGAGTCCAGAGAAGGGCGACCAAGCTGGTGAGGGGTCTGGAGAACAAGTCTTACGAGGAGCGGCTGAGGGAGCTGGGCTTGTTCAGCCTGGAGAAGAGGAGGCTCAGGGGCGACCTTATCGCTCTCTACAGTTACCTTAAAGGAGGCTGTAGTGAGGTGGGGGTTGGTCTGTTCTCCCACGTGCCTGGTGACAGGACGAGGGGGAATGGGCGAAAGTTGCGACAGGGGAGTTTTAGGTTGGATGTTAGGAAGTACTTCTTTACCGAAAGGGTTATTAAGCATTGGAACGGGCTGCCCAGGGAGGTGGTGGAGTCACCATCCCTGGAGGTCTTTAAAAGACGTTTAGATGTAGAGCTTAGCGATATGGTTTAGTGGAGTACTTAGTGTTAGGTCGGAGGTTGGACTCGATGATCTTGAGGTCTCTTCCAACCTAGAAATCTGTGTCTGTGTCATCTCAAGTGTCCACAGACCTCACATTGATTTCTTAATTCTTGTGTGGTGAATCCAAGCAGGTTGTTCTTTAATCTTAACTGTGGTGTATGATGTAAGGAGCACCTGAAAGGGTCCTTTCCATTGGGGTTCCAGAGTCTTTTCTGCAAGAGACTTTACATGTATATAATCTCCAGGTTGTACATTGTATATAGGTCCGTCCAAACCCCTACTCCGGGTTCCAGCTACATGTTTTCCAATTTTGTCTAGTTGTCTCCCTAATGCCACCATATAGGAGGTCATAATTTTGTCTCCGGCTTGTGTGGACATTCCCTTCTGTATTCCATAGGGTCATCTATACAGGATTTCAAAAGGGCTCAGTCCCTCCTTCACTCTCAGTCTCGTTCTTATGCGTAAGAGAGCCAGAGGAAGAGACTGAGGCCAGGCCAGATTAGCTTCCTGTCCTAACTTGACAATCTGTTTTTTGATCAAGTGGTTCATCTTTTCTACCTGGCCACTCGACTGAGGGCGATATGGGATATGAAGTTGCCAATCTATACCTAGATGGTGACTGATCTGTTGCACTATTCTTGAGATAAAATGCGGTCCCCTGTCAGAGGATATAGTAGCTGGTACCCCAAAGCGTGGTATTATTTCCTGTATTAATATTCTTACCACCTCCCTAGCCTTGGCTGTTCTGGTACGAAATGCCTCTAGCCAACCTGAAAAGGTGTCAGTTAATACCAACATATATCGGTACCCCCCTTTTCTTGGGAGTTCTGAAAAATCAATCTGCCATTGTTGTCCAGGCCCATTACCCTTTCCAATTTGGTCTATCTCTAATTTTGGAGTATTTTTGGGATTAGTCTGGAGGCAAAGGTCACACTGCTGAGTCACTTGTCTCACAGTGGTGTATAGGTTCCTTGCTACAATTTCTCTGATCAAATGTTTATATAAGGCTTCTGCCCCCCAATGCCTCTTTCTATGTTCCTCCAATGTGTTAGTATACATCCTAAGGGGCTTTTCCACAGGATTTCTTTGCTTTGGCTTTGTCCCATTCTAATCTACAGCAGTTAATGTTCCACCGTCTTCCCAGAAGCTGGTTGCTAGTCTATCCAAATCCCTCCAAAATCCACAATATATACAAATAAAATCAGGCCACCCCAAGTTAACTGCCTGTAGACGATTACACTGAGGACATTTAAGCCTGACGGACCGATAATATGCCTGGGCAAATTTAGTTCCCTTCAGCATACACACCAATAGCAGTTCTTATATTACATTACCTTATATTTACATATCTTTACATATGTTTAAAAGAATACTTTAACAACAAATGCCCGGGCCTTTACAGATACAACATACAATTATTATTCCAATTAGAATTATTCTCCCAGCAGCTGCGAACACCATGCCAGTTACCATTAAAGCTCGCTTACCCTCCTCCTGTCTCTTCCACAATCTTTAGGAGGTTCCTTGTGGTTCCTAGAACCAGGGTATAGCGGCTTCTACTCCAACCCCTTTTGTCTGCTCTATCGGCCTCCAAATCCTTTTTGGCCGCTCTATCGGCCACCTCCCAGGATGCCCTCGGGGCTCATGTCGCACGCTAGACGTCTCTATGCGGCTTATCGACCTCCCCGGCCAATTGGCTTACCTTTATTAAGGTGTACCATTTGTCCACAACCACAGGATCTTCCTCTATCCCCGCAGTGAGTGGCTGGGAGAGGAGCTCCTCCGAAAAAAAAAAAAGGCTCGGGGTGCGCCTAGGAGGTCCGCTCCACAGTTGATTCCACAGCCGAACAGAGTCCTCCTGCCTGGCTCGCCAAACTGACGTGTGGAAAAGACTCCACAACCATAGG
Source organism: Cygnus atratus (assembly GCF_013377495.2). Lineage (NCBI taxonomy): Eukaryota > Metazoa > Chordata > Aves > Anseriformes > Anatidae > Cygnus > Cygnus atratus. The sequence continues at coordinate 773,007 of NC_066390.1, read as the reverse complement.
GTTGTAAAGTAGGTATACTTTTTGGGGCCTGTCTGTAGAGTTTAGGGCCTGTGTCTGGGGTTTGGGGCCTGTCTAGTGTTCGTGGCATGCATCTTGGGTTTGAGGCCTATGTCCAGGCTTTGGAGCCTGTCTGTAGCATTTGCAGCCTGTGCCTAGGCTTTTGGTGCTTGTCTGTAGCATTTTGGGCCTGTGTCTTGGGTTAGGGTCCTGTCTGTAGTGTTTGGGGTCTGCATCTGGAGTTTGGGACCTATCTGTAATGTTTGGGCCTGCCCATAGTGTTTGGGCCTGGTTCGTCATGTGTCTGGAGTTTGTGGCCCATGTCTGTGGGTGTTTGGGGCCCGTGTCTGTGGGCGTTTGGGGCCTGCGTCTGTGGGCTTTCCCTGTAGGCTTTTGGGCTTGCATCTGGGGTTTGGGGCCTGTCTGTGGCTTTTATGGCCTGCCTCTAGGGTTTTGGGGCCTGCCTGTAGCATTTGTGGACTGTGTCCGGGCTTTTGGTGCTTGTCTGTAGCTTTTTGGGACTGTGTCTGGGGTTCGGGGCCTGTCCATAGTGTTTGGGCCTGAGTCCTGTGTTTTGGGGCCTATCCATATCATTTGGAGCCTGCCTCTGGGATTAGGTGCCTATTGCATTTGGGGCCTTTGTCTGGGCTTTTGAGCCCTTTCTGTAGTGTTTTGAGCCTGCATTGTGGATTTGGGGCCTGTCTGTATCCTTGTTGGCCTGCGTCTGGACTTCTGAGGCTTATCTGTAGCCTTTGAGTCCTGTTGACACGCAGAAATGACTCTGCAACCATAGAGTTGTAAAGTAGGTATACTTTATTGCGGTGCACCGGGCGCACTGGGAATAGCTTCCCTCAAAAAGTGCGCACCTTCCCGGTCGACTCTCACAGTTTTATACATGAATACTGTTACATATTACATGAGCTCTAATACATATTCATTCTTTTCCCCGAAAAGGCGGACCTCTTCCAAGTACTCATTTCCATACTCCCCGCCCTTAGGTCCTCCTGGTTGTGCCTGCGCAATGTAGCCTGGTGGTCGCGGGCAGGGGTCTTTCAGGATGAAGGCAACGAGGAAGAGGAGGTTAAACATTTTACCTTTCTGGACTTTGACCTTCTGTTGGACAGTATTTAGGAGTTTTTTGCTTATCTTTGCCTTGTTTCCTGCCAACAAGTTGTACATCCTTCCCTAACGAGTTGTTCGTCCTTCCCTCATCCGTTGGCCTTGAGCGATATCTTCCTTTTTACATCTGCGTCTCATAAGGTTCTGTAAGGAATGGTCCAGCAATTCGTGTCATGAAGGGATTTGAAGGGTTAACATGGAGGCCCGAGTCTAGGTGATAAGAGAACAAAGGGGTTTTTAGGGAAAACTGCTGACTACTGCATGGGATGTTGCGAGAGTTTCTGAAATCCGGCCCAGAGGCTACCAAATAAGGAGGAAGGGGGAGCTGAAGGACAATTGAAGGACAAAAGCCTGGGAGGAAGACCACCAGCCTTCAGCCCGAGCGACCCCCGAGAGACCACCAGAGACTGATACACAGGCGCCCCTGGGAGGGTTTTGGATTCCGGAAACCAATTATAATAACCCTGCCTCTTCTAGAAGTAGTAATGAATATGTATTAGCCTGGGAGCATAAAAACTAGCCACCTTACGTAACAGGTGTGCGTCCTGGTGGAGCAGAGACTCCTGGCACACACAGTGCTGTTTGCTTGCCTCTATTCGTTTAATAAATTGTAAACTTTGATTGTAATCCTATTTGATACTCAGTCATTTATAACAGTTCTCATCTACATCCCCGATAATTAGGATATTTTACCACATACGTAGCTAAATGTTAATTCAGATAAGTTTTAGCATCTTCCCCATCTCACTGTGTCTGGGAGTTGGGACCTGTCTGCAGACATTTGGGGCCTGCATCTTGCATTTGCGGTGTGGCTGTAGAGTGTGCAGTGTGCATATGGGTTTTTGGCCTTTCTGTAGTTTTTGGGTCTTGTGTCTGGGCTTTTGGGTTCTGTTTGTGGCATGCGTCTTGGGTTTGAGACCTGTCTGTAGCCTTTGGGGCTTATGCCCAGGCTTTGGGGCCTGTCTGTAGACATTTGGGGCCTGCGTCTAGGGGTTTGCGGCCTGTCTGTAGACGTTTGGGACCTGCGTCTGAGGCTTGGGGCCTGTCTGTAGTGTTTGCAGCCTGTGTCTAGACTTCTGGTGCTTGTCCGTAGCATTTTGGGTGTGTGTCTCTGGTTCAGGGCCTGTCTGTAGTATTTGGGGCCTGTCTGGAGTTTGGGGCCTGTCTGGAGTATTTGTGCCTGCGTCTAGGCTTCTTGGGCCTTTCTGTAACATTTGGAGCCTGTGTCTGGGCTTTTGTGTCCTGTCTGTAGCGTTCGTGGCATGTGTCTGGGCTTTGGGGCCTGTGTCTTGTGTTTGGGGCCTGTCTGTAGACGTTTGTGGTCTGTGTCTTGGGTTTGGGGCCTGTCTGTAGAGTTTGGGGCCTGTCTCTGGGCTTTTGTGGCCTTTCTGTAGCGCTTGGCACCTGTGCCTAGGCTTTTGGTGCTTGTTTGTAGCATTTTGTGCCTGTGTCTGGGTTTTGGGGCCTTTCTGTAGTGTTTGGGGTCTGCGTCTGGAGTTTGGGACCTATCTGTAATGTTTAGGCCTGTGTCCATGCTTCTGGGGTGTTTCTGCAGTGTTTGGGGACTTCGTCTGCGGTTTTGTCCTGTCTGTAGCGTTTGCGGCCTGTGTTGTGGGTTTGGGGCCTGTCTGTAGTGCTTGGGGCCTATATTCACACTTTTGGGCCTGTCTGTAGTGTTGGTGGCCTGCGTCTGGGGTTTGTGGCCTGGCTGTAGCATTTGGGGCCTGCTTCTGGCTTTTGGGGCCTGTCTGTAGTGTTTGGGGCATGTGTCTGGTGTTTGGGACTGTCAATAGCATTTTGAGCCTGCATTCAGGTTTTTTGGGACTGTGTCTGGGTTTTTGGGCCAGTCTGTAGTGTTTGGGGACTGTCTGGAGACTTTGGGGGCTTTGTCTAGGCTTTTGAGGCCTCTCTGAAGCCTTTGGTACTGGCATCTGGGACTTGGGGCCTGTCTATAGCATTTTGGACTGTCTGGTATTTTGGGACTTGTCTGTAGCATTTGGGGCCTGCATCTTGGGTTTGTTGGCTTTTCTGTAGCATTTGGGGCCTGCATTTTGGTTTTGGGATGTGTCTGGAGCTTTTGGGGCCTAACTGTAGCATTCTGGGCCTGTGTCTGGGGTTGTGACTTTTCTGTAGTGTTTTGGGCCTGTGTTTGGGGTTTGGGGCCTGTCTGTAGCGTTTGGGACCTGTATCCAGGGTTTTGTGTTTTGTAGTTTTCATCTTTGCGTCTGTGTGTTTGTTTCTTTGTTCCTTGTCTGGGGTTAGGGGCAACTTGGGGTTTGGATTAAGGTGACTGTCATTAGCGTTAGGGGGTTGACGTTAAGGGTTAGGGTTGTGGTTAGAGTTGTTAGGGTTTAGGGGAATAAGGATTTCAGGGTAAGGGCGGCAAGGAGTTAGGGTTTTAAGGTTTTGGGGTTAGGGCACTAGGGCTGGTTTTCAGGGTTAGGGTTTTAGGGTTAGGGTTTTAAAGTTTTTAGGCTTAGGGTTTTAAGGGTTAGGGTTTTAGGGTTTTGAGGGTTGTTTTTTTTGGGGGGGATTAAGGGTTTTGGTGTGGCTAGGGCGGTTGGGGTTTCAGGGCAGTTGGGGTTTCAGGGCGGTTGGCGTTAGGGACGAGGCTCCGGCCCGTATTTGGGTTATATTGGGCCCAGGCCCAACCCCAACCCCATATTTAGGGTTAGGGTTACGGTTAGGGTTGTTTGGAAAGAGAGAAAGCGAAGAGCCCTGTTTTGTGTGGGGTTGCGTAAAGGCTCCCCAAGGGAGTTCAGGTGTACCCAAAGGCTTCCGTTGGGAGCACTTTTTCAAGAAAATTAACACTGTTTATCTGAAATATCCAAGATAATATCCACCCCTTATTCGATACCATTTACAACATGCTCAGGTCCCACGTTTTCTGTGACATCCTAATTAATCACCACCTTTCTGGCCTTTTGATAACCTACACAGAGCTATCATTCCTTTAGTCTATGGGCCATCCCTCTAAAATGTCTGTTGAGTTCACTTAGTCCATGACTTTGGGCTCCATTTGTCCTAACAGCCCTTCAGGGCAGAGGAGGTGGTGAGTGGTTTTGTATTGTACTTGTTGAGGCCAGCTCTGGTTCCATCACTGCTGTGCTTCTTCAGTTCTATCACCGCGGCACTTTGTTCAGCTCCATCAGAATTAATTCTTCATCAATCTGTGTGACTCTTACTGTAATACAGTTGCAGTGACACATAACAACTGCTGTAATGACGGCATAAAGCATTACATAGCAATTGACATTTGCTACTTGGCCAATACATAGCCACTCTTTTATTGATCATCAGAAGCTGCAGGAGCTCAGGCAGATGCCTGACTGCTGTTCCGACTAAAGAAAGGAGAAACCAGGCCTCCCACTGCTGCGGAGAAGCTCAGCCCAAGCAGGCTGCAGGCCCGAGGCCTCGCAAGCTCGGCACAGCGCTGGTGCCTTGCTCCAAGCCCTGGCGGGGCTGCGCCTGGAGGGGGCTGAGCGTGGCCCCGCCCCCTTCCCCGAGAGGGCGGGAAGTGGGCGGGGCTCGCACCCATTCCCTGTCAGGAGCTGTGAGGAGAAGCAGGTCCCCCCGTGTCCCCTCAGTGCCGTGGGAGCATGGAGAGCAGAGAAAGCGCAGCAAGTACGTACTGCCTGTTGCCCAGAGGGCGTTAGGCGGCCCCCCAGAGAATGAGCTGGGGGGCCCCAGCATGGCCCCAAAGGGCGCATGGCGTCCTGCCGTAGCAGGCAGCGCCCCGTCGGGCCCCGTAACCTCTCCCGTTGCCCTCCCGCAGGCGGGGCTGAGGGTGGCTGGTTGGAGGAGTCCCTGCTGGACTGCGCCTTCGCTGCCTGTGACACGGAGCAGACAGGTAGCGGTGCCGGGACCCCGATTCCACCCCGTGGCCTCCTTCTCGCTCCGTGCTGCCTGTTTCCACCTTCCGAATGGCGCGCGGAAGCTGGGGGACGCCGCGGGAAGACGCGCGGGGGGCTGGAGCCCAAGGGGTGGATGCACAGGCAGCCCGATGGACGCGCGCGCTGCCCGAGAGACGCGGGGCGTGTGGTGAGCTTTGCCTCTGATGGCAGGCGCGGTGCCAGCCTGGCGCATCGTGGAGTACCTGCGGGCGGTGACGGGGCGTAGCGGCGAGGAGCAGCAGCTGCAGGAGCTCAGGCAGATGCTGGAGCTGACGGCAGCGGGGGGGGCCCTGGATCTGCCCACCTTCCGCGCCGTCATGCGCGAGTGGATCGCCCACTGTCAGTGGGACGGGTGAGCGCCTGGGGAAACAGAGGCATGCGGGGGCAGTGCTTCAGATGGCGGCATTACAGCTCCGTGCCTGGAGCATACAACGGAATTATGGCTCCGTGCCTTGACACTGGGCGTTTCAAGCTAAATGTGGGCATTTCAGCTCTGCGCCTGCAACACCTGTCTCAACGTGGGAATTCGGGCTCTGCAGCCCAACACCGGGCGTTTCTGGAGCTAGATAATGGAATTACATTTCCGTGCCCCAACAGTGGCATTTCAGGAGCCAAATACTGGAATTCTGGCTCCGCGCCCTGACACCGATTGGTTCAGGAGCCCCGGTGGGAAGTGTGGCAGAGAGTTGCCGTGCCACGTGCCCAGCTCACTGATTCCCACCAACGCCTCAATGCTCTTCTTTCCCCAGGGCATCGCAGCCTGCTGAGGAGCTGGATGTAACAGGCGGTAGGTGTGCGCACCGGAAAACAGATCAGTGCCCGCTCCAGCCATGCTGCGCCTGCTGGCAGCGCTGCTAATTCGAAGTCCCAGCTGAGCGACACCTCCTTCTTTCCTGCGCACGGGGTGCAGGCTCTGGTGGAAAACGCAATCGCACACAAACCACTGAGCCACCCCGCGCCCAGCCATAACGCCGCAATGTGGGGTGGAAAGGAGAGTAGCGGGGCAGAAACTGAGAGACGTGGGGCAGCAATTGGAGGAGTGGGGCAGCAATTCAGAGCGGTGGGGCAGACTCACAGATGCTCACGGCATCAGTGGCACTGTGGTTTTGTTGCTGGGGCTCCATGGATGCAGAGACCCATCTCTCTCTACTCTCCCAGGACCTCGCGTGCTCACAGCCGCATTGGATCTTGAGGGCTATGGCGGCGAAAGAGAGAGCGTGACCTTGTAGGTACCGGCATCATCGGGCTCCCAAAACACACCTCAGCGGTGCTAATGAGCCTCCTCTCACTGCAGGGACAGCAGGAGCATCGAGGAGGAGCTGGAGCGCTCCAACCAGCACTTGGCCAGCCAGAACGCCACGCTGCGCTGTGCCCTGGAGTCAGACACAGACACAGACACAGACACAGACACAGACACAGATTTCTAGGTTGGAAGAGACCTCAAGATCATCGAGTCCAACCTCCGACCTAACACTGACTACTCCACTAAACCATATCGCTAAGCTCTACATCTAAACGTCTTTTAAAGATCTCCAGGGATGGTGACTCCACCACCTCCCTGGGCAGCCCGTTCCAATGCTTAATAACCCTTTCGGTAAAGAAGTACTTCCTAACATCCAACCTAAAACTCCCCTGTCGCAACTTTCGCCCATTCCCCCTCGTCCTGTCACCAGGCACGTGGGAGAACAGACCAACCCCCACCTCTCTACAGCCTCCTTTAAGGTAACTGTAGAGAGCGATAAGGTCGCCCCTGAGCCTCCTCTTCTCCAGGCTGAACAAGCCCAGCTCCCTCAGCCGCTCCTCGTAAGACTTGTTCTCCAGACCCCTCACCAGCTTGGTCGCCCTTCTCTGGACTCGCTCGAGCACGTCCATGTCCTTCCTGTAGCGAGGGGCCCAAAACTGAACACAGTACTCGAGGTGCGGCCTCACCAGAGCCGAGTACAGGGGCACAATCACTTCCCTAGACCTGCTGGCCACACTGCTTCTTATACAGGCCAGGATGCTGTTGGCCTTCTTGGCCACCTGAGCACACTGCTGGCTCATATTCAGCCGACTATCAACCAATACTCCCAGGTCCTTCTCGGCCAGGCAGCTTTCCAGCCACTCATCTCCCAGCCTGTAGCTCTGCTTGGGGTTGTTGCGCCCCAGGTGCAGGACCCGGCACTTGGCCTTGTTGAACTTCATACAGTTGACCTCAGCCCATCGCTCCAGCCTATCCAGATCCTCCTGCAGAGCCTTCCTGCCCTCGAGCAGATCGACACACGCACTTAGCTTGGTGTCATCTGCAAACTTACTGAGGGTGCACTGGACGCCCTCGTCCAGATCATCGATAAAGATATTAAAGAGGACCGGCCCCAGTACCGAGCCCTGGGGGACACCACTTGTGACCAGCCTCCAACCAGATTTGACTCCATTCACCACAACTCTCTGGGCCCGGCTATCCAGCCAGTTTCTAACCCAGCGAAGCGTACGCCAGTCCAAGCCCCGAGCAGCCAGTTTCTTGAGGAGAATGTTGTGGGGAACGGTGTCAAAAGCCTTACTGAGGTCAAGGTAAACCACATCCACAGCCCTTCCCTCATCCACCAAGCGCGTCACTTTGTCATAGAAGGAGATCAGGTTCGTCAAGCAGGACCTGCCTTTCATAAACCCATGCTGACTGGGCCTGATCGCCTGCTTGCCCTGCAAGTGCCGCGTGATGACCCTCAAGATAATCTGCTCCATGAGCTTTCCTGGCACTGAGGTCAAACTGACAGGCCTATAGTTCCCCGGGTCTGCCCTCCGGCCCTTCTTATAGATGGGCGTCACATTGGCTAGCCGCCAGTCAACTGGGACCTCCCCCGATAGCCAGGACTGCCGATAAATGATGGAAAGCGGCTCGGCCAGCTCCTCCGCCAGTTCTTTCAGTACCCTCGGGTGGATCCCATCCGGCCCCATCGACTTGCGCACATCCAAGCTCCTTAGCAGGTCGCCAACCATTTCCTCATGAATAGCGAAGGCCACATCCTGCTCCCCATCCCCTTCCGCCAGCTCAGGGCACTGGGTATCCAGAGAACAACCGGTATTGCCGCTAAAGACTGAGGCACAGGCGGCATTAAGCACCTCAGCCTTTTCCTCATCCTTAGTAACTAGGTTTCCCCTCGCATCCAGTAAAGGATGGAGATTCTCCTTAGTCCTCCCTTTCGCGTTGATTGACGGGACCAAATAAGTTGAAATTGAAAAGGCAACATGTATAGATTTGGGGCATTGCTTGCAATTATTGTATCGGCTCAAGCATGGAAGGAAAACTCGTATGTAAACATAACTGAAAGAGTGGCCTAATCCTTAAATTTATATGACTGTTGGATATGTACTGCACTTCCGAGGGGCAATATGGAAATCCCGCTGTACGGGATACCCTCAGGAAACTGGACTAATGCATTATATAATAATCAGACGTGGTCCGCTAAACGCTGGGGAATGGAACAGGTAAATTATACCCTCCCTAAGGGACTGAAATTTGCTTTACAAGCATGGGGAAATGTTACTGTTAAAAGTCGATGTATGGGGGACAATGATAGCAGCGAACAAAAGATCTCGTGTGATTTGGGGCTTAGCTTTGGTCAGGAACCTGGTTGTTCATAAATGGTAAATGCAGGTGGATATAATCTAGCCAATTTAAGGTCATTTTGTAACATTACTATCCAAGTAGCATAGGACCCAGATAAGGAGTCAGGGGTGGACGGATCTTCAGAAAGTGGGTGCAAATTAGGAACAGGGTATTGGTGGCTATGTGGTGATGGGAGGGCAAGGAAGAATTTACCACCTAATTGGAAGGGTCACTGTATAGGGGGATATTTGGCACCTCCCAATTCCTTTTACAATGGGCCTGCAGTACCTATGGGAATCTTAAGGTCCCCATGGAAACGCGTAACTCGAGCAATCCCACTAAATCCTTTGGTAGAAAGACCTACAGGATATCATAGTTTCATTAGATGATTAATTCCTAGCTTAGGAGTAAGCAAATTGGAAAAGGCAATAGTAAATATTTCAGCTGAATTAGAACAGATAGAGAATTCCAACACAGACATGATAAAAGCACTACAGGTAGAAGTCTCATCTCTCAGTAAGGTGGCTTTACAAAATCGAATGGCATTAGATTTATTAACAGTGAAGGGAGGGGGAGTGTGCACTGTAATAAATCAGAGTTGCTGTACGTATATTGATCAATTCCAAAGAGTAGAAACTGATTTAGAGGGGATATTGAAACATACTCACTTATTGCATGAGGTGTCACGGGATGACACCTCGCTTAGGTTTACTGAATTATGGGAAAAACTAACCAGTTGGTTACCAAATTTGACATGGTTAAAACAATTGTTTACTACGTGTGCGGTTCTGTTATTTTTCGGAATATTTGTTTGCCTATATTATTTACAATATTTCAGAGGAATATGCGCTCACAAATAGGTATAGAAAGGGGGCCGGAAATAAGTAGTAAGTAAAGGAATTTACTTAATTTAGAAGAAAAAGGGGGAATTGAGATGGGGAAGATGCTAAAACGTATCTGAATTAATATTTAGCTACATATGTGGTAAAATATCCTAATTATCAGGGATGTAGATGAGAACCTGATGTAAAAAGGAAGATATCGCTCAAGGCCAACGGATGAGGGAAGGACGAACAACTCGTTAGGGAAGGATGTACAACTTGTTGGCAGGAAACAAGGCAAAGATAAGCAAAAAACTCCTAAATACTGTCCAACAGAAGGTCAAAGTCCAGAAAGGTAAAATGTTTAACCTCCTCTTCCTCGTTGCCTTCATCCTGAAAGACCCCTGCCCGCGACCACCAGGCTACATTGTGCAGGCACAACCGGGAGAACCTAAGTGTTGGTAATGGAAGATGAAATATACAGTATTGCTTAATATGTGTTACATTTGCGATGTACTGTTCCGGGGCTGCGCTTGGAAGATACAAAATATATGTGCAAGGATAGCATGAGAGAATGCACCGATTCATGATGCGGAGTAAGGAGGAGGACTAAAAGAATGCCCAATTTGCAAGACATCTAGATAACTGGGGCCTCTCGGACTCCGCGAACTGGATCAAACCAACCTTGCAGTTTGGACTGAGACCAAGGGCTCAGAGCATGCGTAAGAAGAAAAGGTTAAAAAGTTCAACTCTGATGAAGACATCTTACTTCATCCCGACGACCACCCGGATGACCACCAGAGAGTAATACGCAAGCACAGAAGGACTGATAAGATAATTAGCATACGAAGTGGGGCTAGGCGGAGCTAGGAAATGAATATGCATAGGTGTGTTGTGAAACCTAATGCATATGTAATATTTTAGGAGATAAAAGAGAACTGAGTGAACAAATTGGACAAAGTTAGATTTGGGCAGGCATGCCCCTAACTTCTGGCGCCTAATAAAGCACCTTCATATAATCACTTTGTGGATTATGTGTCTTCATGAATGCTAACATAAGGGCGGGGAGTATGGAAATGAGTACTTGGAAGAGGTCCGCCTTTTCGGGGAAAAGAATGAATATGTATTAGAGCTCATGTAATATGTAACAGTATTCATGTATAAAACTGTGAGAGTCGACTGGGAAGGTGCGCACTTTTTTTGAGGGAAGCTATTCCCAGTGCACCCGGTGCACCACAATAAAGTATACCTGCTTTACAACCCTATGGTTGTGGAGTCATTTCCGCACGTCAGCCCCAAACGCTACAGACAGGCCCTAAAGCCTGGATGTGGGCTCCGAAGTCTACAGACAGGTCCCAAACCCAGGACGCAAGCCACAAATGCTAAGACAGGACACAAAAGCCCAGACGCAGGCCCCAAAGGCTAGATAAGCCTCAGAAGTCCAGACGCAGACCAAAAAGGATACAGACAGGCCCCAAATCCAGGACGCATGATCCAAATGCTACAGAGAGGCCCAAGAAGCCTAGATGTAAGCCCAGACACTACAGATAGGTCCGAAACTCCAGATGCAGACCCCAAATACTACAGACAGGACCCTAACCCAAGACGCAGGCCCAAAATGCTACAGACAAGCACCAAAAGCCTAGGTGCAGGCTGCAAATGCTACAGACAGGCTCCAAAGCCTGGACATAGGCCTCAAACCCAAGATGCATGCCACAAATGCTAGACAGGCCCCAAACCCCAGACACAGGCCCCAAAAGCATAGACACAGGCTCTAAACTCTACAGACAGGCCCAAAAAACCAGACAAAGGCCCCAATGGCTCCAGACAGGCCCCATATCCCAGACACAGGCCCCAAAAGCATAGACACAGGCTCTAAACTCTACAGACAGGCCCAAAAACCCAGACAAAGGCCCCAATGGCTCCAGACAGGCCCCATATCCCAGACACAGGCCCCAAACACTAAATAAAGGCCCAAAAAGTACTGATGCAGGCACCAAATGATACAGACATGCCCAAAAACCCAGGTGCAGGCCCCAGATACTCAAGGCTAAGATGCAACGTGGCTTCATGGATTGATGGAAAGCAGCCTTCATCCTTAATGAGGTGTGTGCAGGCTCTACAGGATGGGGCTTCAGGCACCACTTCACCTGCGGAATCACACTGCCATCAGGTACCGCCATGCCAGACAAACTTTTTCTGCTAAAAAACCCTTCTTAGAAGCCATGCGGCATTCGAGTGACTTGCTCTGCTCCAGTTCTAAAGACTGATGTTACAGCCAACCTTGCCTATGGCACCTGATAAACAGAAGAGAAAGCAACCACAGCGCTTGGAAACCATCACTGCATGTGCCGCTCCTTGTTTGCTCTCTGGCCTCATCTCAAATCCTCAGCCACTTCTGTGGAGAGCCTGCCATGGCACCTGCAAAGCAAGATGGAGACCCTTCATAGTCACTTCACACTACTTGGCCATTCCGCTCCAACCCAGCTCACGACCAGCCCACCTTCTTGTGCTGCTCTTCAGTGTGCAGTTTGCCCCTCTGAGACTGTATGAGACACCTGTTAAAGAGGAAGAAAAGCATAGGCCGAGGCAGCATCCAAAGCCACAGCATGGCTAGGACAGTTACTCTCATCTGCTCCCTTACCTCTGCCCGCCCACCTGCCCCCGAGGCAGATGCTTCCATCTGCTCTCTTAAACCAGCTATTACGCCTCTAAAATGCAAAGAGGGGACATTTAGAATGACAGTGACAACAGCACCCCAAAAATAACTGCTTTATCTGTTCATCACTCACCTTGCAAGAGGCAGCTCTAGGTGTGACATCCCATGTTGTACGCTGCGTTTCAGCTTTAACAAATGAAAACATAATCAGAAGATACTCATTCAGCTGCCAGTATTAGCACCCATCCCACAACAATACAAGTGACCCCATTTTTATTTTTATCATTTCAGAACAGCAGACAACTTGCCTTAGCACCTCAAAAGTAGATCAAGCCAGTCACTGAGTTGCTGATCAAGAGCTTGACAGTTCCATAAGGCACTCTTTCCTTTGGCCAGTTCCTCCTAAGGTTTATCTACTGCTGGGAAAAAAAAAAAAAAAAAAAAAAAGCCTACAAAACTCCACATCTGCAAGCTTTCAAGATTCAACAACGACTCTTTTCAATGTTCAACCTCCTCTATTCAAGCACTATGCAAACAGCTGCTTGCACGCAGCTCAAGTCTCCCCCTCCACATCTGCCAAACACCACAGAGATGACTGTGCCAGCTGCCCTTGAGTACTTGCCCAGAGACAGAACGGATGTCATTGGACCACCATGTTACCTATCATCACTAACTGGCAGGCAGGACAGCTCCAGGCCAAACACACACACAAGCATGCTACAAACATCATAAACAAAACACAGGAGAACACCAGGTGCCAGAAGAATGACTCCCAGAAGGAAGCCCTATGGCGACAAGTCAGCACAGATGCTCTGCGGCAGATCAAGGAGAGACTCAAATTCCATGACCTGTGACTGAAAGCGACCACCAAAACTGGGATGATGGAGGCATAAAAAGCACAGATTTACAACAAGAGACCGGAAGAATGGAGTGCAAATCCCATAAGAAAATGCTTCAATAATGAATACTCAAGAAAGAGCTCCTGATGTGGCCCAGATGACTTCCGCAACAGTGAGGATGGAAATGGATACCATCTGAAACCGGCTATGATGCCCAAGACCACTTGCCGAGGCGACCAGCTCCAGGGCAGACGCGTGCTGCAGCGGAGCGCGGGATCGGGACAGGCAGGGCTATTTTTCGGGCATCGAGCCTATGTGAGGGAGCCGCCAGGCACCGGCAACCCTCGTGAGGGAGGCTGACGAGGCGTAGGTGGAGCCAGCAGCGTCAGCGACAGCTCCTCCCCCCGGCCGTTCAAAGGCAGCCCTTAGGGAGCGCGAGCGACCAGGAGCACGGCTAACAGGGCCGGCAAACAGGGAGTGACGCGGGGGGAGTGACGCGGCAGTTAGCGAGGCAGTTAGTGCGGGCAGGGCGGGCAGGAAGGGCGGAGCGCTCACACCCGCCCATAGGGACACCTCCTCTAACGGCACTCTCCCGTCAGCTGGGCTGCAATGGTCTCCACCAGGCACGGTGCTTTCTCTAGGAAGTCAGTACACACCCAGACCGACTGCCCGTCCAAACATGCGGGCAGTTCAGGTCTCCGGATGCGGGGAGTGTCTGAGCCTCTTGCTGCCATCGGCGGGAGGCAGAGGGACTGCTTGCGTGAGGTGCGAGCAGGTGGACGACCTGGTCCGCATGGTGGCGGAACTCAAGGAGGAGGTGCAGAGGTTGAGGGATATCAGGGAGTGCGAGCGGGAGATAGACTGGTGGAGTGACTCCCTGCAGGACCGGAGGGAGAGGGACCGGGGTGAGACGCCCCAAAGGGGGGTGGACCCCCTGCCCTGTTGCCATCGGGCAGAGGGAGGGGACCTGCGAGTTGAGGAGGAATGGAGACAGGTCCCTTCTCGACCTCGCAGGAGATGCCCTCCCCTTCCGGCGCTGCCTTACCAGGTGCCCTTGAACAATAGGTTTGAGGCCCTGGAGCTTGAGAGACCGGTGGGTGAGGACGAGGTAGGAAGCCTGCCCAGGAGGATGCCTGAGGTGAGGAAGTTGACTCCACGCCTCAGGACTGCCTCCACCAAGAAAGAAAGAAGGGTGATTGTTGTGGGCGACTCCCTACTCAGGGGAACAGAGGGCCCTATTTGTCGGCCTGACCCCACACATAGGGAAGTCTGCTGCCTCCCTGGGGCCAGGGTCAGAGACGTTACCAGGAAGCTTCCAAACCTGGTTCGCCCCTCTGACTATTACCCGCTTTTGATAGTCCAGGCTGGCAGTGATGATCTTGAAAAGAGAAGCCTCAAGGCTATCAAACAGGACTATAGGGGGCTGGGACGATTGGTGGAGGGAGCGGGAGTGCAGGTGGTGTTTTCGTCTATCCCTATGGGGGAAGGGAGAGGCACGGAGAGGACATGGAAAGCTCACGTGGTTAATAGGTGGCTCAGAGGCTGGTGCCAGCACAGAAATTTTGGGTTTTTTCACCATGGGGAGCTTTACTCGGCACCCGGCCTGATGGCCTCAGACGGGTCCCTATCTCCAAGGGGAAAACGGATCCTAGGCCAGGAGCTGGCGGGGCTCATAGAGAGAGCTTTAAACTAGGCAAGAAGGGGGATGGGGCTCAAACAAGGCTTGTTGGAGCCGTGCCGGGGGAAACAATGGCTAGGCTGGGGAAGAAGGCGATGGCCCAGCTGAAGTGCATCTACCCTAATGCACGCAGCATGGGTAACAAACAGGAGGAGCTGGAAGCCATCGTGCAGCAGGAAGGCTACGACTTGGTTGCCATCACGGAGACGTGGTGGGACCGCTCCCACGACTGGAGTGCTGCAATGCCTGGCTATCGGCTCTTCAGGAGGGACAGGCAGCACAGAGGGGGTGGTGGCGTGGCTCTCTACATTAGAGAATCTTTTGATGTTGTGGAACTCCAGGCTGGGAATAATAAGGTTGAATCCCTGTGGGTTAGGATCCGCGGGAAGGCCGGCAAGGCTAGCGTCCTGGTCGGGGTCTGTTATAGACCGCCGAACCAGGATGAGGAGACGGATGAGGAGTTTTATAGGCAACTGACAGAAGTTGCAAAATCGTCGGCGCTTGTCCTCGTGGGGGACTTCAACTTCCCGGATATATCCTGGAAACACAACACGGCACGGAGAAAGCAGTCTAGGAGGTTTCTGGAGAGCGTGGGAGATCGCTTCCTGACGCAGCTGGTCAGTGAACCTACCAGGGGTGGTGCCCCGCTAGACCTTCTCTTCACAAACAGAGAAGGACTGGTGGGAGATGTGGTGGTCGGAAACTGTCTTGGACAGAGTGACCACGAAATGGTAGAGTTCTCTATTCTTGGCGAGGCCAGGAAGGGGACCAGTAAAACCGCTGTCTTGGACTTCCGGAGGGCTGACTTTGAGCTGCTCAGGACGCTGGTTGGCCGAGTCCCTTGGGAGGCGGTTCTGAAAGGCAGAGGAGTCCAGGAAGGCTGGGCGCTCCTCAAGAAGGAAATCTTAACGGCACAGGAGCGGTCCGTCCCCACGTGCCCAAAGACGAGCTGGCGTGGAAGAAGACCGGCCTGGCTCAACAGAGAGTTGTGGCTTGTGCTTAGCAGAAAAAAGAGGGTTTATAATCTTTGGAAAAAAGGGTGGGCCACTGAGGAGGACTACAAGGATGTAGCGAGGCTGTGCAGGGAGAAAATTAGAAAGGCCAAAGCTCATCTGGAGCTCAACCTGGCTACTGCCGTTAAAGACAACAAAAAATCCTTTTACAAATATATCAACACGAAACGGAGGACTAAGGAGAATCTCCATCCTTTACTGGATGCGAGGGGAAACCTGGTTACTAAGGATGAGGAAAAGGCTGAGGTGCTTAATGCCGCCTTTGCCTCAGTCTTTAGCGGCAATACCGGTTGTTCTCTGGATACCCAGTGCCCTGAGCTGGCGGAAGGGGATGGGGAGCAGGATGTGGCCTTCGCTATTCATGAGGAAATGGTTGGCGACCTGCTAAGGAGCTTGGATGTGCGCAAGTCGATGGGGCCGGATGGGATGCACCCGAGGGTACTGAAAGAACTGGCGGAGGAGCTGGCCGAGCCGCTTTCCATCATTTATCGGCAGTCCTGGCTATCGGGGGAGGTCCCAGTTGACTGGCGGCTAGCCAATGTGACGCCCATCTATAAGAAGGGCCGGAGGGCAGACCCGGGGAACTATAGGCCTGTCAGTTTGACCTCGGTGCCAGGAAAGCTCATGGAGCAGATTATCTTGAGGGTCATCACGCGGCACTTGCAGGGCGAGCAGGCGATCAGGCCCAGTCAGCATGGGTTTATGAAAGGCAGGTCCTGCTTGACGAACCTGATCTCCTTCTATGACAAAGTGACGCGCTTGGTGGATGAGGGAAGGGCTGTGGATGTGGTTTACCTTGACCTCAGTAAGGCTTTTGACACCGTTCCCCACAACATTCTCCTCAAGAAACTGGCTGCTCGGGGCTTGGACTGGCGTACGCTTCGCTGGGTTAGAAACTGGCTGGATAGCCGGGCCCAGAGAGTTGTGGTGAATGGAGTCAAATCTGGTTGGAGGCTGGTCACTAGTGGTGTCCCCCAGGGCTCGGTACTGGGGCCGGTCCTCTTTAATATCTTTATCGATGATCTGGACGAGGGCGTCCAGTGCACCCTCAGTAAGTTTGCAGATGACACCAAGCTAAGTGCGTGTGTCGATCTGCTCGAGGGCAGGAAGGCTCTGCAGGAGGATCTGGATAGGCTGGAGCGATGGGCTGAGGTCAACTGTATGAAGTTCAACAAGGCCAAGTGCCGGGTCCTGCACCTGGGGCGCAACAACCCCAAGCAGAGCTACAGGCTGGGAGATGAGTGGTTGGAAAGCTGCCTGGCTGAGAAGGACCTGGGAGTATTGGTTGATAGTCGGCTGAATATGAGCCAACAGTGTGCTCAGGTGGCCAAGAAGGCCAACAGCATCCTGGCCTGTATAAGAAGCAGTGTGGCCAGCAGGTCTAGGGAAGTGATTGTCCCCCTGTACTCGGCTCTGGTGAGGCCGCACCTCGAGTACTGTGTTCAGTTTTGGGCCCCTCGCTACAGGAAGGACATGGACGTGCTCGAGCGAGTCCAGAGAAGGGCGACCAAGCTGGTGAGGGGTCTGGAGAACAAGTCTTACGAGGAGCGGCTGAGGGAGCTGGGCTTGTTCAGCCTGGAGAAGAGGAGGCTCAGGGGCGACCTTATCGCTCTCTACAGTTACCTTAAAGGAGGCTGTAGTGAGGTGGGGGTTGGTCTGTTCTCCCACGTGCCTGGTGACAGGACGAGGGGGAATGGGCGAAAGTTGCGACAGGGGAGTTTTAGGTTGGATGTTAGGAAGTACTTCTTTACCGAAAGGGTTATTAAGCATTGGAACGGGCTGCCCAGGGAGGTGGTGGAGTCACCATCCCTGGAGGTCTTTAAAAGACGTTTAGATGTAGAGCTTAGCGATATGGTTTAGTGGAGTAGTTAGTGTTAGGTCGGAGGTTGGACTCGATGATCTTGAGGTCTCTTCCAACCTAGAAGTCTGTGTCTGTGTCTGTGTCTGTGACCTGAAACAGATCCACGCTTTAAGCTCCGACTACAATACAAGAATCGCTCAATCAGCCTTGAGATGATGACACAAGCATTTAGGACCTTTGGCTTGGCTACCGAGTTGCCTGTCTAGTCAGTCCAATGCAAAAAGCAATGAGGATAACAAGACCCAAGGAGCGCGTAACATATGATGATCATATCAGGAAACATTAATGATACAAAAAAACTACACACAGAAGAAATGAGCTCTTTAAGCTCCCACTGCAAGACAAGAACTGCTCAACTGGCATTATTCCCATGAGGTGATGTGTTCAACACCCTCAGGATGGCTTCTGCAGGGCCTGCTGAGCGCCAGGAAATGAAGACTATAGTACAGCAACAGGATATGAAAAGCAACAGGAAATACAAGAATATAAGAAATATAAGAATATATAAGAAATATAAGAATATAAGAGCAACAGGAAATGAAGACTATAGTACAGCACAGACAACACAGAACACAGACACCAAGCTGGAACTGCCCTGCCTGGCACATGCTCACACTGTACCTGACAGAGCCCCCACATACCCTCCCTCTGCCTGACCGTGACCAATCCTGAAAGGCCTCATCTGCTGCAATGACTTAAAAGCACATACCCTTGCTCTATGTGTCCATTCACAACCCCAACCCAAACATAGCATTTGCCTCCCCAGCTTAGCTTGGGAATGCTGGGAGGCAGATTCCATCCTCAACAAGGAACACAAAGGCTAGCCAGGACGTTGCTAAAGGCACAAGGATCCTCTTCACCTGCAGAAATAGATTGGCACACCAGCCAAACTTCTTCCAATGCAAATCCTCCTCAGAAGCAAAACAGTAGTCAACTGACCTGCTCTGCTACTGAAGTCAGATAACACAGCTGGCACAGGCCACAGCACCAGAGTAATGGGAGGTGAAGTGACTGCAGTTCTCAGAAGCCAGCATGCCACTCTTCTCCTCCTGCCCAACCTTACATCAAATCTGAGTCTCACACTGCTTTTCAGAATACGGCTTTATCCCTCTAAGACTGTGTGACATGACTTTTTTTTTTAAAAAAAAAAAGGGGGCGAGGGGGAGAAGTACAGACTGAAAGCATCCACATGCCATAGCTCACCTGCATCAACTGCTCTTTCCATTACCGCGGCTGCTCACCCCTCCCAAGGCCGAACCCTCCGTCTGCCCTTGTGAGCCAGCTCTGCCACCTGTAAAACCAAAACAAGAAGGGATGCTTTTTGACTTCAGTGACAGGGTCACACCTCAAACACACCTGCTCCTTTGGCAAGCTGTTCATACCTCACCTGGCCCAATACACCTCTGGTGGAGATTGACGCTTTGCACCTTCTATACAAAAAAACGCTGTAAAAAAAAATCACCATTAGGAAGAGCTGATGACACAACCCAGATCAAAGGTGAATGCCCAAAGATATCTGCAATGCAAAACTGTGGGATATGTAATCATATAGGAAAAGGGGGTTTAACTAAAAATGTACATAGATAAAGGACTCGTGACCATGTGAGAATCAAAGAAGGGAGTTCTGGAAGACAAGAGAGATGTGGAGGATGAGAGTCACCAAGGAGCCTGAGGCATAGGTAAATAACAAGAGGAGATAAGAGCAAAGACCGCTATGAGGCCCAGGGGAAAAGAAAAGTAACAGAGCATGACCAGAATCAGGCACAGGATCAGGAGGTTGCAATAAGGTACGTACCAGCCCAACACATACGTCAAGACAAAGATCAGCAAATAAGACAAAGGGACCAAAGGACTGTAAAGGGCGGTTGCAGGGTTTTTGAAGGAAAACATGTGGAAGAAAAGTGTATAAAAAGAACGTAGCTGGGTTGCAATAAAAACTCTTGCTTGATCACACTAAGAGTCCGTGCAACCAGTTGCCACGCAGAACAAGACAGGCAAGGCTGTGCTTCAGGCTTCTATGACAAGACAAGAATTGCTCAGCTGGCACAAAGGTGAGGAGCAGAAACATTCGAGACCCTTGGGACAGCTACCCTGGTGCTCACTGAGCTCAGCGAGCAAGAAGGATACCGAGGCCTGGGACGGGAACGGTTAAAGACACAGCACAGACTACACCAAAGAAGAGACACAGGCTGGGACTGCCCTGCCCGGAGGATGCTCACATCACACAGGAAGGAGGTCACACAGCCTTCTGCAGATTCAGGACCACCCTCTCTGATGCACTGACCACCCCTTGCCTTGCTGGGCAAATCCCCACCTCCCCCTAACCAACCAACTGGCATAAACATAGCATTTGCCCCTTGACTTAACTCTTATAGGTCTGGATCCATCCTTGACAAAGGCTGGTGCTAACCTCACAAAGAAACACACTGTAGAGCCTCAGGATGCTTGCTGAGCTCAAACAACACGGAGGATACCAAGATCTGAAAAAGAGCAGTATGAGAGATGGAACACAGACTACACAAACCACATTGTAAAAGAAATAGGAGCTAGAACTTTCCTGCCCAACGATCAGTCCCATCACACAGGAAGGATGCCACACACTCCTCCAAACCAAACCTACCAATCCTGAACAGCCCTCTCTGCTGTAAGGACTCCAACCACACCGCGCCCTGCTGGACAACTCCCCACCTCCCCCTGCCAAACACCACGCAACACACATACTATTAGCCCCTTGACTTGATTCTCAGGGGTCAGAATCCATCCTTAGTGTGGACCACAGAAGGCCAGTCCTACTGTATGTGGGGTTGTGTACTGCTGGCATACGTGTTTTTAGGGTCATAATTAGGGTAAGGGTTAGGGCTATGGTTAGGGTTACGATTAGGGTTGTTTGGAAAGAGAGAAAGTGCAGAGACCTGTCGTGTGTGGGGTTGCATAATGGCGCCCAAAAGGAGTTCAGGTCTACCCAAAGGCTTCCATTGGGAGCACGTTTTGATGGGAGAAACTGGCAATGTACGTTTTTTTTGGGTCCTAATTAGGGTTAGATTTAGGGTTACAGTTAGGGTTACAGTTCAGGTTGTTTGGAAAGAGAAAGCGCAGTTCTGTTGTGTGGGGTTGCGTAAAGGCCCCCAAAGGGAGTTCAGGTCTGCCCAAAGGCCTCCATTGGGAGCACTTTTTGATGGGGGAAATTGGCAACATACATGTTTTGTTAGGGCCCTAATTAGGGTTAGTTTACAGTTACGGTTAATCTTGTTTAGAGAGAGAGAAAGCACAGAGTCCTGTTGTGTGTGGTGTCGTGTAAAGGCCCCCAAAGGGAGTTCATGTTGACCCAAAGTCTTCCGCTGGGAGCACTTTTTGATGGGAGAAACTCACGACATATGTTTTTTAATGGTCATATTTAGGGTTAGGTTTAGTGTTACAATTAGGGTTACATTTAGGCTTGATTGGAAAGAGAGAAAGCACAGAGTCCTGTTGTGTGTGGAGTTGCATAAAGGCTCCCCAAGGGAGTTCAGGAGTACCCAAAGGCTTCCGTTGGGAGCACTTTTTGATGGGAGAAAGTGGCACCATACGTGTTTTCTAGGGTCCTAATTAGGGTTTGTCTCAGTGTTCCAGTTAGGGTTACGTTTAGAGTTGTTTGGAAAGAGAAGGCGCAGAATCCTGTTGTGTATGGTGTTGTGTAAAGGCTCCCCAAGGGAGTTCAGGTGTACCCAAAGGCTTCCGTTGGGAGCACTTTTTGGTGGGAGAAAGTGGCACCATATGTGTTTTTTAGGGCTACAGTTAGAGTTAGGTTTAGGGTTGTTTGAAAAGAGAGAAAGCACAGTTCAGCAAGTTCTCCATCCACCCTGCCCAAGTCCCAGAAGGCAAAGCCAGGGACTGGAAGAATGAAGAACTGCCCAGTGTAGAAGATCAGGTTCAAGACCATCTAAGGAACCTGAAGGTGCACAAGTCCATGGGACCTGATGAGCTACATCCATGGGTCCTGAGGGAACTGGTGGACTTGCTAAGCCATTGTCCATCATATCTGAGAAGTCCGTTGAAGCACCCACTGAACGGAAGAGGGGAAACATAATCCCCATTTTAAAAAAGGGAAAAAGGAAGACCCAAGAACTACAGACCAGTCAGTCTTACCTCTGTGCCTGGTAAGATCATAGAGCAGATCCTCCTGGAAACTCTGCTAAGGCCCATAGAAAATAAGGAGGTGATTGATGACAACCAACATGGCTTCACTAAGGGCAGATCGTGCCTGACAAATCTGGTGGCTTTTTATGATGGGGTTACAACATTTGTAGACAGGGTAAGAGCAACTGACATCATCTACCTGGAGCACAGCAAAGCATGTGACACTGTCCTCCATGACATCCTTGTCTCTAAATTAGGGAGACAGGGATTTGAAGGATGGAGCATTAGGTAGATAAGGAACTGGTGGGATGGTCTCAGTCAAAGAGTTGTGGTCAATGTCCAGGTGGAGATCAGTTTCCTTTTGTGTGGGGGGTTGCGGAAAGGTTTCCAAAGGGAGTTCAGGTCTACTCAAAGTCTACCGTGTGGAGCACTTTTTGATGGGAGAAATTGGTGACGTACATGTTCTGTTAGGGTCATCATTAGGGTTTTGTTTAGGGTTTTTAGTATTTGGAGAGTGTAGACCTGAACTCTCTTTGGGAACCTTTATGCAACCCCACACAGAACAGGACTCTGTGCTTTCTCTCTCTTAGCTCTCTTGGTGTTAGGTTTAGCGTTCAGGTTAGGTTTGGGGTTAGAGTTGGGTTAGGGTTAGGGTTGGGGTTAGGGTTGGGGTTAGGGTTGGGTTAGGGTTGGGGATAGGGTTGGGGTTAGGTTTTAGGCTTAGGTTTTAGGCTTAATTTTTAGGCTTAGGTTTGGGGTTCGGTTTTAGGCTTAGGGCTGGGGTTAGGTTTTAGGCTTAGAGTTGGGGTTAGGGCTAGGCTTAGAGTTAGCTTCGTCATTAGGGTTAGGGTTAGGGGTAGGGTTAAGAGTTAGGGTTAGTGCTAGGGTTATGAGTTAGGGTTAACATTAGGGTTAGTGTTAGCTTTTAGGTTTAGGGTTAGGGTTAGTGTTAGGGTTAGGGGTAGGGTTAGGTTTAGGGTTAGGGTTAGGGTTAGGATTAGGATTATGGGTAGGGTTGGGGTTCTGTTTAGGGTTAGGGTTAGGTTTAGGCTTAGGCTTGGGGTTAGCTTCGTTATTAGGGTTAGGGTTAGGATTAGGGTTAGTGTTAGGATTAGGGTTAGGGTTAGTGCTGGGGTTAGGGTTAGGGGTTATAGTTAGGTTTAGGGTTACAGTTAAGGTTAGTGTTAGTATTAGGGTTAGGGGCCATTAGGGTTAGGGTTAGGTTTAGAGTTATGTTTAGGGTTAGGGTTAGCATTCGGGTTAGGGATTAGGTTTAGGGTTAAGGTTAGGGTTAGGGTTTAGGGTTAGTGTTAGGGTTAGGGTTAGGTTTTAAGGGTTAGTTTTCAGGGTTAGGGTTAGGTTTAGGGTTAGGGTTAAGTTTAGAATTAGGGTTAGGGTTAGGGTCAGGGTTAGAAGTATGGTTAGGGTTAGGGTCATATGAGGGTTAGGGTTAGGGTTGCTAGTGTTTTGATAGATACAAAAATAAAAAAAGTGCAGTCCTGTTGTGTGCGGTGTTGTGTGTGGCATTCTAAATGCCCATGAAAGCCTCTCAGTGACCTCCAGTGTCCTCTAGGATACCCTAGAGTTCTGCCAGGACACTCCAGTACACTCTAGTGTGCACTAGGAGCCTCCTCTTGCACCCTAGAGGCCAAACAGTGACTCTTCCTCGAATCTTCTGGCCTGTAGAATACTCACAGTGCACTCTAGTGGACTTCCGGGCATACTGGAGGCCTCCCGTTGTCCTCCTCGGCACTCGAGATGCTCCACAGGCCTACCAGAGCCACCCAGTGCCCTCTAGCTCCCCCTGAAAACTTCCCAGTGACCCTCAGTGTCCTCTAGGATGCCCTAGATGCCTCCAAGTCCATTCCAGTGCACTCCAGGTTGTCCTATTAGCCTCCTCTTGCACCCTAGAGTCCAAACAGGGATTCTTCCTGCAATCTACTGGCCTCTAGAATACTCACAGGGCTCCCTAGTGCACTTCCAGGCACACTGGATGACTCCTTTTGTCTTCTGCTACACTCTAGATCTTCCACAAGTCTACCAGGGCCACCTAGTACCATCTGGTGCCCCTGAAAGCCTCCCAGAGACCCTCACTGTCCTCTAGGATCTGCTAGGGGCCTCAAAGGGTACTCCAGTGCACTCTAGGGTGCACGACGAGCCTTCTGTGGAACACCAGAGGCCAAACAGGGACTCTTCTTTGAATCTACTGGCGTCTAGAACACTTGAAGAAATCTCTAGTGAACTCTTGGGTATGCTGGAAGTGTCCAGTTTTCCTTGACTGCACTTTAGGTGCTCCACAGGTCTACCAGGGCCACTGAGTGCCCTCTAGCTGCCCCTGACAGCCTCCCAGTGACCCCCAGTGCCTTCTAGGAGGCCCTAGATGCCTCCCTGGGCACTCCAGTGAAAGCTAAGGTGCCCTAGGAGCCTACTCTTGCAGCCTAGAGGCCAAAAAGGGACTCTTCCTGGATTGTACTGGCCTCTGGAGGCCTCACAGGGCTCTCTAGAGCACTCTAGGGCACACTGGAGGCCTCCCATGGTCATCCGCAGCACTCTAAATCTTCCACAGGTCTACCAGGGCCACTGAGTACCCTCTAGCCCCCCCTAAAAGCCTCCCAATTACACCCAGTGTCCTCCAGGATTTCCTAGCAGCCTCCCAGGGCATTCCAGTGCACTCTAGGGTGCCCTAGGACCATCTTCTTGCACCCTAGAGGCCAAACAGTGACTCTTCCTGGAATTTTCTGGCCTCTAGAATACTCGCAGTGCACTCTAGTGCACTTCTGGGCACACTGGAGACCTCCCATGGTCCTCTGCTGTACTCTAGATCTTCTGCAGGTCTACCAGGGCCAGCGAGTGCCCTCTAGCCCCCCGTGAAAGCCTCCCAGTGACCCCAGTGTCCTCTAGGATGACCTGGAGGCCTTCCAAGGCACTCCAGTGCACTCTAGGGTTTCCTAGGAGCCTCCTCTCTCACCCTAGAGGCCAAACAGGGACTCTTCCTGGAATCTTCTGGACTCTATATGCCTCACAGGGCTCTTGAGTGCACTCTCAGGCACAATGGAGGCCTCCCTTGGTGCTCATCAATCTGTGCTCTCAACAGAAGCCTTTGGGTAGACCTGAACTCCCTTTGGGAGCCTTTACGCAACCCCACACACAACAGGAATCTGCGCTTACTGTCTCTCCAAACCCTAGCAATCCCTAGCCCGAACTCTAATTATGACCCTAACCCAACACCACAGGTTCAGTTAGTATAATCTGCAGCCCCCTGGAGGTTTCACTGGGCTGTCCAGAACTCTGGAGTTCTTCTGCCTCTCCCCCTCCCCCCCCCCCTCCTCCGTGTGCTGTATCATCTGCTAGAGGCCTCACAGGGATGTTTGCTCTCCCCTTGGATGCCCTAGAGAGCATCCTGTACTCCAGAGAGCACTAGAAGCCTCTCACGCTGCCCTATAGAATCTCCTGGGGTCTCCCAGTGCAGTTGTGCACCCACTGGAATACTCCCAGATCCTGCTTAGTGTGCCCTAAGGCCCTCTGGAGACCTTGTAGATCTCTCCATTGTACTCTAAGACCCCTGGAGACCTGAAAAGTTGCTCAAGTGTGCTCTAGTATCCCCTAGTGTTTTCCCAGGCCACTCTACATGCCTCCCAGGGTTCCTGGTGCTCTCTAGTACCCCCTGCAGACTTTTGAAGGCTTCCCGCTGCACTGTAGAGAGCACTATAGGCCTCCCATTGCACCCTGAAGATTTCTAGGGCCTCCACTCCAGTGGAGTCTTAACACCCCAAGGAAATCTCTCAGGGCAATCCTGTGTGCTCCAGCGCCTCCTGGAGAACTCATGAGGCTCTACAGTGTGTTCCAGTGTCCCATAGAAGACTCATGGTGCACTCTAGAGTCCTCCCAGGGCCTCCAGTGCACTCCCAGTCGCTCTGTGGTCCCCCTAGTATACTGTAGAGGCCTCCCAGGGACCCTTACTGTAAACGAGTGTCTGCTGGTGGCCTTAAAGGGCTATTCAGTGCACTCTAGGGCACACTAGAAGAAGCTTTCCATGCCCCCCCAGAGTGCTCTAGAACCAGCTAGAGGCCTCGCAGGACTCTCCACTGTCATCTAGGGTGCCCTAAAGGCCTTCCAGTTCACACTAGAAGCTTCCAGTGGCCCTCCACTCCACTCTAGATCCTCCACAGGTCTACCAAGGCCACCTAGTGCACTCTAGATCCCCCCAAATGCCCCCAAGTGACCACCAAGGTCCTCTAGGATGCCCTAGAGGCCTCCCAGTGCAGTCTTCATGACTCCTGTGGCCCGCCAGTGCTCTCTGGGACCTCCTGGAGGCCTCACAGGGCCTTGCAGTGTACTCTAGCACCCCATGAAGCCCTCAGTGGACTCACCAGTGCCCTCTACAGTTCCCTACAGCCATCCCAGACCCCCCTGCTGTGCTCTAGTGCCCCATACAGGCCTTCAAACACTCCCAGTGCACTCTAGTGTCCAGTGCATGCACCCTGGTACTTCCCAGTACACTTTATCACTTCCCAAAGGCTTCCCAGGACCTCCCACAAGTAGCTCTAGGTTGTCCACGAGGGCTCCCAGGGCCCCACACTGCACTCTGGTGTGCACTACAGACTTCCCCGTCTGCCCTAGAATCTCCAAGGACCTCCAGTGCACTCTAGAAGCTCCTGGAAGGCTGTCAAGTGTGCCTTGGTGTGTTCTAATGCACTTTGGAAATCTTGCAGTGCTCTCCAGTGATCTCTAGCATCTAGAAGCCTCCCAGAGCTCTCTATATGCCTCCCGTGACCCTCCAGGGCCCTAGAGTGCACTAAATAGCCCTCTGAGACCTCTGAGAGCACTAGAGTGCTGGGAGTGCTGTATTCCTCCCATATTCCCCAGTGCACTCTAGTATCCCCTGCAGGCATCCCAGCACCCACCCACTCACTCGCCACATTATCAGGCACTCTAGAGGTCTCCCAGAGCTTCCCCGTTGCATTCTACAGAGCACTAGAGGCTTCCCAGTGCACCCTAAGGGCCTCCCATTGCCTCCCAGTGTAGTCTAGTGCTCCCTGGAAGTCTTCCAGTCCCCCTCATTGTGCTCTAATTCCCCCCTAGAGACCTCATAGGGCTCTATAATGTGCTCTAATGCCCCCTAGAAGCCTCCTGGGGTCTCTAGATGCCTCCCAGGGCCACCAGTGCACTCCTGTATCCCCTGCAGACACACCACGACCCCCCACTGCACTCTCAGGCACCCTAGGTGCCTCGTGGTGCACCCTGGAGGCCTCCCAGGGATCCTCCTTGTATACTAGTGACTTCTGGAGGCCTGGCAGTGCTCTCCAGTACACTGTAGGCACACTAGAGGCCTCACGGGGCCCCCTAGTGCACTCTACTAAACCTAGCAGACATCCCACATCACCACAGCGGACTCTAGAGTCACTAAAGTCCTCCTAGTTAGAACTGAAGTCCTCCCAGAGACACTTACTGTGCTATAGTCCCTCCTGGACATCCCACAGTTCTCTCCAGTGTATTCTAGGGTGCCCTAAAATCCTCCCAGCGCACACTAGAGGCCTCCTATGATCCCCAGTTGTCTCTAATGCAATAGCAGGCTTCCCAAACTCCCAATGCACGCTAGAGAGAACTGGAAGCCTCCCAGTACACCCAGGAGGCCCCCCAGGCCCTTCCAGTTCAGTCTAGCACCCCTTGCGGACCTCACAGGGCTTTATAGTGTGTCCTAGCACCCCCTAGAAGCCTTCCAGGGCACTCTAGAGGCCTCCCATTTCCCCCAGTGCTCTCTTGGACACCTAGGGGACTCCTATGGCACCCTGGAGGCCTCCCAGGGTGACTTACTGCAACCTAGTGCCCTTTGGGTGCCTCATAGGGTTCTGCAGTGCTCTCTAGGGCGTGCTGTAGGCCTCCCAGGGCTCTGTGATATCCCCTAGTACCAGCTAGAGGCCTTGCATGGCTCTCCAGTGTCCTCTGGGTGCCCCAAAGGCCTCCCAGTTAATACCAGATGCCTCCCTTGGATTCTCAGTGTGCTCTAGCTCCCCCTGAAGCCTTGCAGTTCTGGGAGGCCTCCCAGTACAGCCTTCAGGCCTCCTGTGGCCCCTCAGTGCATTCTAGTGCCGTCTTGAGGCCTCCCAGGGACTCCCAAAGTAGTCCAGTGCTCCCTGAAGGCCTTGCAGGACTCTCCAGTGCTCTTTGTGCTACTCTAGACTCATTCCAGTGCCCCATAACCCTAACCCTACCAATGCTAACACGTAACCCTTACCTCTAACCCTGAGCCTGTGCGGTGGCACTGCAATGTCCCCTCGCGGTCACCGGGAGGCAGCAGTGAGCCTCGCGTAGCTGCTCTGTTGGGCCTCCGCTGGCGTCGCAGGAACGCCTTTCGGTCACCAGGCGGCAGAGGCGAGCTCAGAGCCGCCACCCTCAAGGCTCCAACGAGGACCACCCAAAAATCAAACCGTGTATATGAGACCTTTGTTCAAAACCGTGCTTGACGTCCAGCAGGCTTGGTGCTGTGACCACTTCCCCGGGGAGGCTGCTCTAGTGCTCGACCAGCCACCCTCTCAGTGAAGAACCTTCCTTTAATATGCAATCTGAATAGATTCAAAATTAATTACTTGTTACTTACTTGCATGACAGCCCCCCACACTTCCCTTAGTGAAGCCCCTTTTCAAAAAGGGTCCATCCCTACCATCAGCCGCTTTGGCCCCATGGTCATTGAACTCCTTCCAGTATACCCACGTCTTGCTTGTACCGTGGAGTCCGGATCTGGACATGGTATCGCAGGTGTAGCCTCACCAGTGCCCAGTAGATGACTCCAGAGGAAGCTCCCACATTCGTAAGGATCTGGAGCTCATAGCCCCTGAGGATCCACAATAGCTGTAAAGACCCCACAGCCTCTGGAAACTCACAGACAGCCCCCATAACTCTGACAGGATGCCTTCAAACTCTGAAAGAGCTCCAGTCAATCTAAGAACAGGCCCAGGAAATAAACTCTTGGGCATGGCTTGGAGGTGCTGAAGGCCTAGAAAATCTGTGGCAGACTTGGAATAACTAGGAAAGCCCCAGCACACCTCAAGCAGCTCCAGGAGTTCAAAGACATCCACTCAGAGACCTGGAGAACAGCCTGAGGGGGTGTGCTAACAACCTTGGAACAGCCCCAGAGACACTAGGATGGCCTAAACCACCCCATTTATAGGTTTGAAAAGCCCAGTGCTGCCCTGAAGACACTGTGTGTGCTCTTTGAGGCCTTAAGAAGAGCCCCCCAGGAGCCCAGACAGCTTGCAGAAAAAGCACAACACTCAGAAATAATGCTGGAAAACACATGGCAGCTTAGAGACATCTAAAGGCCACCCAGACGCTTTGCATTCAGACAGACCCAGAGACCCTGTAAAGAGTCCCACAGCTCACAGCAGCACTAGGGGTGTCAAGGTAGCCCCCCAGTGCCTATGGAAGAGCCTGGAGATGCCTTCCCCCCCCGCTTCCTTCCCACCCCACCCCCCCCATACATGCGAGGATGGTATGAAGGAAAACCCTCAGAGATCCAGGCATAGCCCCAGAAGCACTAAGCCATATCTTGTACCTCCATGTGTGTGTGGGTCTTGGTGTGCTTCTGCTTGTGCTTTTGCACGATGCCGACAGGTGTGCAACTTAGAGCAGCACTGCCCTTTCCTCCCAGCACCCCTGCAGTGAGAACTGCTGCGTGGGTGGCCTGGGCAGCACATGCTATGGCTGGAACCCCACTCCAAAAGGCTTCTACAGGGTTTGGTACAAGTTGGTTGTGGTCCCAGCAGAGGGAAAGGGGCACCGGAGAGAGCTGTAAAGCACCTAGCACATGGGTCAAGCTTGGAGCCTGACTGCAGGGATAAAGAGGCACACATCTCACGCTCCCCTGAGAAAGGGTTTAATGGGGACAGGGGGAATTGCTGTTTTTCAAACAAAAGAAAAAATGGGGTAATACCCACAGGGGAGACAAAGACATACATATATGCACACTATGTACAGAGTGGCACAGGCAGCACCAGGCATCCTGAGCCCACCCCCCCACATACACACACACAGGCCCCATCCTTATGATGAATTGCCTGCCCCTTCTCCCATCCTTGAGCAAGACAGGAGAAAGGGGGGGACAAGGGGAGGGAGGGGAACTTGCCAAGCAAGAGGGGGTGGAGGGGGAGTCACAAAAAGATTGGGATATAAGGGGACAATGGGAACATAGGGAGGGGGGCTGCCTGCAGGGATGGGGAGCATGGAACTCTTTGGTTTCAACATTATGACTGCACAGGACCACCTTGTCCACAGGGCCAGCAGATGCAGAGAAAGGTGGAACTGAAATAGAAGGACTCAGTAAAAACAGTTCCCCAACTCCAGAGGTGACTGACATGATCGGGGTTGCAGCTGTGTCTGGGACCCAGCAACATCCCTCCCCTGTGCCTTACACCCACAGACCGGACAAGGGAAAGACTGGAGGGGTGTTTCTCCCCACTTCCCCACCCTAACCCCCAGGCATAAACCTGAGGCACTGGGGGGATTCCATGCCTCTATCCAAATGAAATTTGGGCCCCCTCGGTTGCAGACATGCCCACCTGAAAATTGGTACCTCCTAGTTAGGACAGGGAGTTGAGGAAATGGCTCTCCCCTGCCAGAGTGCTCAACATAGAGCTCATGTCACCCACAGCCATGTTGGCACCACCAGATGACGGAAGCAGGAGGCCACCAGCAGGGCTTGGGGATCCAGGCAGCAGTGCAGGTGTCTCTGAATCTTCCACAATGGCAGCAAAGTCAAGGTGCGTGTTCTCCAGGTCCAGCGAGTCCAGGCTGTTGGACACCTGCTCCCCTGAATCTACGTAGTAATATGAGCTACCCTTGAGGCTTTCTGAACTCCCACCATAATGCCCAGGACCCCCGCAGCTTGCTGTTGTTTGATCCAGCAGCTTATACCCACCTTTGCCCACCTGCAGGTGTGTGCCCTGGCCTGGGTAATATAGCAGGGTATTGTTGGGCCCTTCAGGTGTGGGGTGGACAGGGGGCAAGCGAAGCATTCTCCGGGAGCTGGCTTCCACTCCCTCATAGGAGTGATTTGGCTCAGCCAGATTGCCTACATAGTCGAGACTGTTTTGGTGACCTGGTGGTTTAGGGCCACCAGGTGGGTGTGGCACCATCTCAGGGTTGAAGCACTGGGGGTTTAGGAGGTGGTGGGTCTCTGCCAGACCCTGCAGGTGATCTGGTTTGGCTTGGTAACCAGAGTATTTGGGGCTGAGGTACAGTGGTGCTTGCATGGCATGGTACTGCCCAGGTTCACTGCCCACCCCCATGGCAGCCTCCCCGCCCTTGGAGGGTAACTGTTCACCCCACATCAGAGCCTGCTGGGCCTGCACATAGCTACGGACCATCACTTCTTTGGCCTGCAAGGTGGGGGTGTGGGCTCTTCTACCCCCCGGGCTCAACATGCCCATGTAGCTGACAGGTGCCCGTTCCTCAGACCGATAACCACTGGATACTGCATTCATGGCTTGGCCAAATGACACAGGAGGCTGTATGGGCCCAGTAGGCTTGACGTTCTGGCAGGGACCAAGTGGTGGGGCAGGTGATGAGTAACACTGCTCTGATTTGATCTGCAGTCGGTTAAGCCGGTGCCCCTCAGAAAATCCACTGTCCTGACATGAGCTCACAAGTTTGGGTTGCTGCACACAAGAACTGGGTAGTGGGTACTGAGTACTATGATGGTGACAGTGTGCCCCAGACGTGACAGTAGCAGAGGCACTGACACTTGGCTGCCCGGAACTCATCTCCAGATTGCCTTGGTGAGGTTCCTCCCAAGGAGCTGACATGGTCCCACTGCCAGCACACATGCTCGAAAAATGCTGGTTCATCTGGCACTGAGGGAGGGAGAACTCAGACTGAAGCAATTCCTCCTCCATGTCCCCGTGCCCACCTGGGTTCAGTTGCATACCCCCCATGGTCCGGTGAGCACTGCCATACAGTCCTTCACACTGGAGCTCCACACCTGTCCCCTGGCATGGGAAGCTTTCCTCCAGGTAGTTCGAATACTCATCCATTTCTAGCAAGCCAGACTCTGTGCCTGGGCCAGGGCCCTCAATGCTCACACTCTCCAGGAAGACATTTTCACTGATGCTGGGTGGGCGTGGAGAGAAGACATAGCGCCGAAGGTTAGCATCAGAACCACCCAAGGGCTGCAGGACAGCTCTGCCTGCCCCTGGCACATTCACGTTACCCATGCTCTTAAAACGATGCACCTTGGGTACAGCATGAGGGTTGGCTGCTGTCCGGGCAGGGTCGCTGGCCCGCCGCACACCATTCCCAGGCACCAGGTGAGGGTGAATGCTGCCTGCATAGCCAGGGTAGTCATTGGAACCGTGCCTTCTCAGCAAACCATTCACGAGGAAGGGGGGCATTGTTGGCTTGAGGTAGTCCCCAGGTAAGCCGCTGTGGCCACCCATGCCCACCCGCTCCATGCTGGGCAGTGGGGTTGGCGGGGGGGCACCCGTGGCTGCGGCGTATTTGGCTTTGAGACGATAGCGCTGGGCTGGCGTGAGGCTGCCCACGCCTGGCAACCCTCCACAGTGACTGGCATCGCTGGAGCGTCGCGACTCATCCGGAGAGATGGGGTCATAGCCATTTGCCAGGCATGCCCCACCAGGCATTGTCCCTGCCTCACCACCCAGACATGGTCCAGCCAGGTATGGGGACGCCACAGAAGAGCGCCGGCTGACGGTGTAGGCTGAGCTTACAGTGCTGGTGGCACTGCTCCGGCGCTCGTTCAGCGGCATGCCCATCTCTGATGCTGACAGCTCTGTGATGCGGTGGTGCGAGGCAGCTGGCGGTGGCACAGAGATCCCAGGCACCTCCCCAGGCAGGCCTGAAAAGAGAAGAGGAGTTACACTGGAGCACCCAGAAGAGGAACAGGCAGCCATCTCCAGTACTAGGATATGGCCTCTTCCATGCTTAGTGCCTGCTAGGATGGGAAGTGGATTCAAATGGTAGCAGCAAAGCAGGGTAAAGGATGGGGCAGCGCCCCAGATGTGAGGGTCCACCACCTCTCTGGCTGCAAACCAGACCTCCCTCAACACAGTGCCCACAGGGCTGGCCCCATATCCAGGTGGGAGGGAACCACAGTCTCACCGGCTCCTGAGATGACTGGCAAATTCAGGCCCTTGGTAGCTGACGGTTTCCTCATCTGCTTCAGTTTGTCAATGCGAAGATTCTCTAGCTTGTGGAGGGCCGTGAGCCCTGAGGTGCCCATGGTCTCACCAGGCACCACATCCTCCAATGTGGACAGATCCTCGTAGCTCCCGCCTGCATTGCCCGTCATCTCCACCCCACTGTCATTGTTGGTGGTGCTGCCGAGAGGGGAGTGGTCACTGCTGCACGATGACTGCCCACCTGGGCTGGGCTGCGGCTTCTGGGGGGAACCCACAATATTAACCAAGGAAAAAGGGGAGTCATATATCCACTACAAACTTAATGCAGATTGGGAACCCCCACCCTGCCAGATCTGGAGATGTCTTCCCTACCATGCAAACCGATACCTCCAACAGTCCTGTCCAGGCCTCCCTCCGTCACCACATCCCCAGCTCCTTACCGAGGCCAAGTCAGGCACCAAGAGCTTGCTGTCATCCTTCCGGGCCTCAGTGGGGCCATTTGTGTCTTTCTCCTGCTTCATGTCTGGGGGACCACTGGAAGCTGGCAGTACACGGCCTGCCACCACATCACCTCGGTGCTTCTTAGTGACATGGGCATCAGGGCCGTGTACCGTCTTCACATGTTTGCGCAGGGAACTGGGGTCTGTGTAGCGCTTGGTGCAGCCCGGGATCTTGCACACATAGGGCTTCTGTCAGGGAAGAAAGGTAGGCATGGCGGAGGTTAACTCAGTTGGACTAGATCATCTCTGTAGGTCCCTTCCAACTGAACTATTCTATTCTATTCTATTCTATTCTATTCTATTCTAAAACCAGAGACTCCTCCCAGTCCTTCCAGTAGACCTGAGAGCTGAAGGAAGAGAGGGTGGGAATTTGTCAAAGAAGCTGAATCTCCTTGGAGGGGGGCATGTCAGGTGCTACAGGAGAACCTTGAAGGAGGTCATAAGGAGCTCCGAGGAAGAATGCAAGGACAGTGCTCCCCAGAAGTAGGGCAAGGGTAAAGGGACCCTGGTGGGAGTGCAAGTGAGGTAGGAAGAGAACAGGGGGTGCATACTTTATTAGAGCAGGCAAGGAGGGAGTTGGGGCACAGAGAAAAAGACCCAGGGATGCAAGGTACAGGACTAATAGGGTGGTAAAAGGGGAGCCCCAGGGCCCCAGAGCCCCAGATGGCTTTGTACCTCGTTGGAGTGGGTGCGGTTTTGATGTTTGGCTCGGTCAGAAGCATTGGAGAAGGCCTTGTTACAACCCTCGTGTTCACACACGTAAGGTTTCTCACCCGTGTGTGAGCGCAGATGTGTCTTGAGGTTTTCCAGGCGTGAGTAGGCTTTGTTGCAGCCCTCGAACTGTGCAGGCAAGCAGAGTAAAACATGCCACACACCTTCAACAGACCCAGTACCACGTCACCCCCACACTCCATGCCCACAGCACACCTGCCACAGACACTTATCACACCTCCCACACATCACACACCTGCACTCCTGCAGGTGTATGTCCTGAGGCGACTGCACAGCCCTTTACCCTTCTGGCCTATGTCATGCCACCTCGCTATGCACTGGCGACTTACCCATGGTGTACCCCACCTGCTAAATACCCCTTTATCTCATGTGTGTCTGTGCCATGCCATTGATCACAGGGGCTCTGGCCTGCCACACATGAAACATATTCTATCACATGCTACCATACTCCTGACCACCCTGTCCGTCCCACCTCATTTTCCCCACCACATATCCCCCTCAATGCCATATACCAGCTCGGGCCAGCCTGCACCCTGCCCTGAGCTTTGCCTGATGCAAGGCACCACAGCTTAGCCCAGGCTTCACAAAGGCCCATTCCATCTCACCGTGCATTTGTGAGGTTTCTCGCCTGTGTGACGTCGCATGTGTACCACCAACATGTACTGAGCCTTGAAGGGCCTCTGCTCCCGGGAACATGCTGCCCAGTGGCATACAAACTCTTTCTTCTCCCCATGGATATGCTCGTTGTTGATGTGCTGGGGAGAGAAGGGAATCACTAGGGGTGTTGGGGAGGGCACGAAGGGTCAGGGGGATACAGATATCTTAAGAGAGTATCATAAGAGAAATGTGATATAGAGGCACTGGGGTGGCTGGTGGAGACTTAAGACACTACAGGAATACAGAATGGTCAGATGCTGTCTGGAGGAGGTAGGGGATACTGGAGATGGGGGCTATTTTGGGAGGACCAAGACAAGACATAGGGGTCAAGATGGTGAGGAGGGGTGGTCAAGGTGATATAGGAGATTTGGACTGTCTGGAGGGAGACACAGAGAGCAAAGGAGGAAGTCTGGATGCACTAGTAGTTCAGAAGAGCTAACCCAGGGGTGAGGAAGGCCAGACCGGTTGTTTTCCCTAGGGTATGGGAGGACCATGAAAAACTTGCCCACAGGGAAGAGGAGGATGCATCTCCCTCCCTCCCTAGAAGCAACTTTCATCACTCACCCATGTGGTGAGTTCTTGAGGTGGTGGGGGCTGCGGGGTGGGGGGGTTGTCCCAGCATAGGACAGTCTGAGAAGGAGTGATGGGTTGACACACCAGGATGTCAGCCAGTAGCCTAGGCACAGGTCCTGGGACGGGGGATGCCCAGGCAGGACCTAACTCACATGCACCAGCTGCTCCTGAGTGTCAAATTCTTTGGCACAGCCATCCCAGTAGCAATTAGTTTCATAGACAGTCTCGGACTCAGGTTTCCCATCCTCTTTCTCCAGATCTTCCCGAACGTCAAGCATTCCCAACAAGGGCTCCTGGGGGTGCAGAGCCAGGTGAGCACTCCCAGACATGACTCTATGTGTTCCCTGTTACCGGGAGTGGCATGGAGGAAGAGTGTAGACCCCTTGGGACGCAGGGGGTTCCCAAGGCTTGGGGAGTACCTGGGTGCCTGTGGAGGCTGGGCTGGAGATGTCACCTTCGGATCTCTCCTCTGGGTGTTTGGCTGTCAGAGGGCTGCTCAGGCTCCTCTCCAACTTTAGCTGCTACCATGATGGGGGAAATCGGAAAGCAGTCAGCACTGGGATGCCCACTGGCTACCCCTTACACAGGATGCATGGCATCCCCTGGGGACTGCTTACCTGGCAGTGTTTGAGGGTCCCACGAGTTGGTGCATGGTGCAGGAGCCCTGGGCGGGTCGACAGGTGTTCATGGGAGGCACATGGTGGCAGGGGGGGGGTGTGGCTGAACAGGTGCCCTTGGCCCTTTGGCTGCCCTGGTGGACTCTGGTACCCCAGTGATGGACTGCAAAAAGCAAGATGATGAGCAGATGACACCAGCAGAGGAGAGAAATTTAGTCCTTTTGAGATGAGGATCCGAGGCGTCTGAGTTCCCAGCCACTCCTGCCCTATCCCACCAGCCCCCCTTGCCATCCCACTCTGGGCTAACTGTTCCCACCTTCCTTGGCCCTGGTCCCATGCACTCCCCAAAATGGGCATCAGCATTCAGGCTCCCATACTGAGAGGCTGTGTGCATGCCAACAGGGTTGAACTCTGGTGCCCACCTGATGGTGCTGATGGAGAGGTGGCCATAGGAGCTGCTGGTGGAGGCGCAACGGGAGTTGATGAACGCAACGAGGGAGTTGGGTGAGGTGCGGATTACCGTCTGCAGGTCAACACTAGAGTCTGACAGGGGTGAGATGGACAGTGTCCGCTTCTTGCCCAGCTTGCCTGCACCGCGGGTTGTTGAGAACCACGAGCCTGGGACGGCAGCAGAGAGTGGGGGGCAATCCTCTTAGCATGGGTCCTAGAAGGCTGAAGCCACCCCCAAGGACACAAGCACAGTTCTTTGGAGACTGGAGGAGTCCCCTGAGTGTGCTGGTTGCTGGTTCTAGATTACGACAAAGCACAAAAGTATCCCCCCTCCCTACCTGGGACATCAATGTTCCTAGGGAGTACCTGAAACCCTTGACACGCACCTACTTCCTTCTACAACCGATACCACCCAAAGAAAAGCGCCTGATCCCCTTGGCCAACACCTGGCCCTGTGTGAGCTATCACAAATTTTCCTGTTCACACAGGTGCCACTCTTCCAGGAAAGGTATCTGAAGCCCCAGCAGCCTCCTCCTCTATAATCACTGTCCCCAACACTGTCTGACCCTTTCAGCACACACATCTGCACTCCCGGTAAACTCCTCATTAAACCTCTACCTGTCCCACACCCCCCCCAGACAAGAAACTTACCATCACCACCACCTGGGTGCTCGGTTCCTGGCACCAGCCCATAGCCATGGTGACCACTCATGAGGTTTGACTGGTGGCATAAGGGGAAATCAAGTCCTGGTGGAAAGGAGAAGACAGACAGGAAGACATATTAGGGTGGAGGGCACAAGGGGAAAAGGAAATCCCTGGAGTGCCCCTGAACCCAAAGACTGAAACTGAAGGCAGATGCCCCTTGTGCTCATGCCAGGCACTGCCCAGGCCCAGCCACTAGCCAGGATGAGGGAG
The DNA here is from genome assembly GCF_013377495.2 of Cygnus atratus. NCBI lineage: Eukaryota > Metazoa > Chordata > Aves > Anseriformes > Anatidae > Cygnus > Cygnus atratus. Next base: position 735,849 of record NC_066390.1, on the reverse strand, counting down.
CTGCAACCAACCTTGCGGCCCTGGGGCACCCGTGGCCAGTCCGTGGAGTGGGCGCAGGCAGCAGCGCTCAGCATAGCCGTTGGTTGGGGAGTTGACAGGGTTGAACATGTCGCAATGGGGCCTGGCCAGGCTCAGGAGCACATCTGGTCCTCAACGAGGGGCCGGTGCCGGTCGGGGCCTGAGGATGACAACGGTGGGCAGATGGCCCCCTGACCACGAGCCCTGCACCTCCAAGTGCCCCGCACCCTGCACCCTAGTGGGCTCTGTGTGGCAGCCAGAGCAGACTTGTGCCAGGCAGGGGATGCTGCAGTGCCGCGCAGCCGTGGCAGTAGGACCACCAGCCACATCCTGCCATGGCCGTAGCCCCCCGGGGCCCATGCCCCTGTCTCCCCACAGCCCACAGCCACCTGCACCCTGCCCACGGGCTGAAGTCTCCCTGCCATGGCCCCGCACCCACCTGCCTGGGGCGCACAGCACTCGGTGCTAGCCACTGCTATCCCGCCACTTCACCAGGTCCTGACACAGACCTCTGTACCCAGCCCACGGCCAAGGGATGTCCTGGGGCCTGGGGGTGCTGCTCTTTTAATGTAAAGCCATTACCTCATCTTATCACTACATTCCACAATAAAGGGGTCCCTCCCCAGCTTTTCTGTATCCCCCTTTAGGTACTGGAAGGCCGCTATAAGGCCTCCCCAGAGCCTTCTCTTCTCCAGGCTGAACAACACCAATTCTCTCAGACTGTCTTGACAGAATCAGTGCATTGGCCAGTACAAGGCCACCCTTGACAGCTCGGCACAAGCAGTGATACCGCCGCAGGGTGCCCTGTGGTCATACCACATCACAAGGATCCCCAGTTACTGAATTAGCAAGGTGGCCTCATGCTTGGTGCTGTATGAAGAGCATCCTGTCCGAGCAAGTGTCCCGAGGCCTGCACAGCGTCCATTGCAGAAGGGATGAAACACACGTCTGTGCGCCCAGACACCTGCACAAACATCCACAGCCAAACTTGCATATAGATGTAAAAATTGCAAGCCCTAACTGCCGAAACAGGAAACTAAGGCACAGACGGGTAAAGCCATTCTTGGCCAAAGGACCCGAGCTGGCATCCTGCTCTTCCCTGCTCATGGGTCCCTGCCATGTCTGCAGGTTACACCCAGCCCTGCCTTGCCAGCAGGTCCACACCCTGCCTGCAGGTCAAAACCCTGCCCTGTCCCACCCACGCATCCCACCCCTGCCTACAGGGCTCAGCCCAGCCCACTATCGCATCCCTGCTTGCGGGTCCCTGCCTGGCGCCCAAGTCTCATTTCCACCTGCCTCCCTGCCTGGCCCTGCCCGCAGTCAGACCTCCACCCATGGCCTCGGCCTCTGCACCCTGATCCCAGCCCAAAGCTCCATCCCTTCCCATGGTCACTGTCCTGCCCCAAGACCCCCGTGGGCTTGCGTGAAGGACAGAGGCTCTGGAAGGAAGAGGCACTCGTGGGTGGCACTGGGAACAAGGCCTCCTGCATCCTCAGCCTCCCCCTTTGAGAGACCAAGGGAATTGCCCCAAACAAGGGGTCTGGGGGAGTGGGAGCCCCTCACCCTGCTGGGAAAGTGCTGGGTTGCATTTGGAGCATGCGGGGGGTGAGGGGGGCAGCAATTCTTCCGCATGAGTTGCCCCTTTGAAAGCTTGTCTCGGGGCTTTGTGAGAGTGTCAGCCAGGAAGAATGGAGGGGGGGGGGGGCAGCAGGGCAGGCATAGGGGGTGGGAGTACCCAGGAAGGTGGTGGTGCTGGGGGCAGGAAGAGGGAAGAGAGATGAGTAGGAAAGGAACGAGAGGGGGAAAGAGGGAGGGCCTCTTACCTGCCTTCTGGACCCAGGCCTTGCAGCAAAGACTGAGGGAGTAGTTCTAGGGGACACCCTCCATGCTGCTCCTACCCCAGCCACAGCATTTAACAAAGGGAGGGCTCACAGGTCCCTCATTAAAATTTGACTCCCAGATGCCTCCAGCACTTTATGCATGCACACAGATAGTCACATGTGCACAGACACATACACAGGTGCACAAACACACATTTGCATGTATCTGTAGAGGCTCACGTGCAGGTAATGCACACACATACATCCACATATATACACAGATACACGTAGCCATGAGCACAAGAGCACATACACATTCATTCTCATACATGCAGATACACAAGCATGTGCAGACATAATATGTATGCTTACACACATTATACCTGCACACATGAGTGTGTTCACACATAACTGCAAATACGTATGCATATACGTATATACACATACATACACATGCAGACCTGTGCCACCTTCGTCTCTGGACTTCTGCCTGCATGGAAGGTAACACTTGGGTCTCATATGGGATACAACTCTCCTGGATCCCTCCTGGCATCTCTGGGAGCTCCTGCAGCTGGGGAGACAAGCTGAAGCGCTGGGGACCACTTTGCCTCCTTCTGGTACAATTTAGAGCACTGGGGGCTCAAGAGACCTCCTCAAGCCAGCCCCTGTGTGGAGCTGGGAACTGATGGGGGTCTGGTGTTAAGCCAAGCCAATATTCCCTGCCTCCACCTCCCAAGAGCCATCACCCGGGCTACCCCAGGTTGCCCCAGATCCATAGTCTTACCCCACCAGCTCCTTGCTCTGTATGAGAGCAGGCAGGTTGCCACCGTATAGCACAGTAACTATATGCAGTCACTCCAGCCCAAAGGGAAGGAGGGCTATGGCTGTCCAGATGGGCACGGCCACCTGCTGCAGCAGCAATGGAATGGTGGGCTCTGCCCTGGGCCATGAGCCTACAGCCCCATCCCCACTCATCTGGGCTGGGGATGCAGCCTGACCTAACCTACAGTGCTCCTCCCTCCCTGAGTCCCAGCAGGATGGGGCACTATCTGTGGAGCATCTACCGCTTCCAGGAAAGCAGTTAATTCACCCATAGCCTCTGTGATATCCCATCTACCTTGTGCACCATCAGCCTTGTTCAGCCTGCTGTACCCTGCTGCGCCAGCCCCTGCCAGGCCCAGCACCAGCTAGAGCCCTGCACCCGCGTGCACACATGCACACACACACACACACATCATGTGTACACACATGTGCAGAGCAACTGCCACACAAACTCCATGGGCACAGCACCTGAGCAATACACGGTGCACACACATACTTATGCACACACAGACCTAGAGAACACGTGTGTCCAATGGAACACACACAAAGCTGCATGTGCACGCATATGGCACACACAGACAACATGCATGTGTGCACAGGTTTGCATAAGCATGCACAGAACAAGTGGGCACACAGAGCACATGCATACAAAGCATAGCACCACACATGGGGAACATGCAGGCGCGCAGCACGAGCCACATTGCTCCCACCCCACAGCTACCAGGCCACGTGCACCATCCTCTCTGCTCCCCTGCAGCACCCACCATGCAGAATTAGGAGTGGCTCAGTGGCGTTCTGGTCCCCATCACCCCCATTCCCGAAGTACAGAAGGAGGCTCGTGGTCCTGCCATGCCAAGACATCCTCTCCTTCCTGGGCCTGGACAACAGGGAGGGCTTTGGAGAGCAGACCCAGCCTGGCAAGAGCTGGGGTCTCCCCACTGGGGGCAACTTGAGGCAGGCGGATGCCAGGCGGACACAATGGCAGTGGCACGGCTCTCTCCAATCCCCCACGTTCGCCCTGCTGAGCACCAGCATGGGGCATGGGGAGGTATGCAAGGGAGAAAGTGCTCGGGGCCCGTGGGTCCCAGCTGCAGGATGCTCCCCACAGCCCGTCTGCAGGGGCTCCCTGCGTCCTGGCGGCCCCCAAGCTGGGGAAGCTGGAGGGGGCCAGGGGCGTGGGGAGCCAATAGGCGCCGGTCTGCGGCTCCCCCACCACCGCGCTTGCCTCCCCCGCCTGCCGCACACCGCCACGGCCCACCCAAGTTGCAGCCTATGGGCATAAATTTGAGAGCCAGGCGCAGCCGGGATTGAGGGGAATCTTCCTTCGGTCTCCTCCTGCCAAGAAACTCAAACTGAAACACATTCCTCCTCCTCTCTGCCAAGAAAACAAGGAGCGCAGCCAGCAGCAGGAGCAGTTGAAGCAGGGCTGGCTCCAGATGCAGAAACGCCGCGCAGGAGGGGGTCGGACTGGCCACCACCACCCACCCCCCCTCTTTATTTCCTGCAAACACGTCTGATATCTGTCATCTGGCTCCAGTTTGCTGAGGACACTGGGGAATGGGGGTGGGAAGGAGACAGAGAAGGGGGAATAAGGCAGAGAGGGAGGGGAGACGTGGTGAGCTTGCACCGCAGGATGACAGTCGGGATGCCTGCACTGATGGGTGGTGGAGCAGACACAGACCCGGGGGAAGGAGGGAGAGACACAGGCAGGGCAATCACACACCCTTAGGAAACCCGGCAGCAAGAGGAGGGGAGGAAGAGGAGGAGGAGGAGGAGGAGGGTTGTGTCCCACCATAGCCCCATGGCAGGGCAGACCCCCCTAGCTTTCACCTCGCAGGGGGCCAAGGCGCAGAAGGCGCCCAGCCTGCACCACTCGCCGCAGCGGGGGGGCTCCCACCCAACCCGGCACACGAGGGTGGTGGGCATCCCTCTGCGCCTCAGCACCGACCCCAGCATCTCCTGTCCCAGGCCCAGCCCTGGCAGGGTTAACAGCCCTGGAGTCCCACTGTGGAGGAATGTGATGTCAGGGCTGGATTAGCCCATGCAGCCGAGATCCCAGCCGATAGACCAGCAGCGCAGCGCTGAGCTGTGTGTGGCACAATCCATCAACCCGCCCAGCACAGCCCCCAGCGTGGGGGGCCTGGGGGAGGGCTCTGTGTGTGTATGCGTGGGGGCATCTGTGCTCCTGTAAGTGTGTCTGCCTGTATGAACGCACAGGTTTGGCCATCTGCGTTTGCACATGTGGGGAGGGATTTTTGTTTCTGTGTATGGTTGAGGGAGGTGCTTGTGTGCAAGCACTCATACATGTATGTGTTTGCACGCACACTTGCACACATGCTTGTGCATGTCTGTCCGTGCGTGCATGCATGTTGGGAGCCACAACGGTAGCTGAGGGGGAGCCGCCACATGTTTGCAGGCCCAGTCACCCCAAACTTTCACTGGGTGAGAGAACAAGGGAGGGCCAGAGCAGAGAGAGGCAGACAGAGGGTTCCAGCAGAGCAGCAGGGCCTCAGGCACAGAGATGCCCCAGATCACCGCTGCACCGCCCAGGAGAGGGGCTAGGCATCCCACCCCCCCGAGGTTGGCTCCAGCCCTGGGACAGGGTGGGCACAGAGCCCTTGCCTGCACCCTGCAGCCCTCCTCTCCACTGTCTTGTGACCTCAAGGTCAGCCACATGCCCAATTGGTTTAACCCTAGAGGGTTTTATGAAAAACATTGATCTGGCCTAAGATCTGCCCTCCCACTCTGGGGCAGCAGTTCAGATGGAGCCACCACCGGAGCAGTTCTGCAGACACAGAAGGGGAACGCGGCAGAGGGCCAGGCTGAGCTGCAGCACACACAAGCCAGCAGCAAGGCTGGGAGAGAGAGGGCTCCGGGGAGCCAACACTCCCTCATGCCAGCGACAGTCCAGGACCAAGGGGACACGTCCCAGATGCCTCCCAGGGCAGCATCTGGCAGGGTTAATGCACTCCTCCCCAGCTACTGTGTCTCCTCCATGCCACGCAGCCTTCCCACGTGCCACTGTGCTGCTGGAAATGGGCAAATGCCATCGACAGTGGGGCAAATGGGGTGAAATTCCCTTCTGGAAGAAGCCCCTATTCCCTGCTCTGGGACTGAACCGGGGCCAGGCTTGTCTGCACTGGGGGAGCTGCATCCCCTGGCCCCACATGCTTTCTCATCTCTGTCTCCAGCAAAACTGACGTGCAGACCTCCCGCTCAGCTGCCTTGCTCTGCATCCGACCCCGCTGTTAGGCCAGGCCTTTAGGGCGAGCCCAGACACCCCTGCAAGGGGCAGCTAATCTGCCCAGGACCGCAGCTGCCACAAAGCACATTGCTTCAGGTTCAGGGGGTCTGAAAGGGGACGATGCAGGGTCGCGATCCCATGCTGGTGTGGGCTGCCAAGCTCATTCCAAGGTGGTCCTTTGCCTGGAGAAGATAAGGCAGAGAAGGAACCAGCTCTGGGGAAAGGCTACACATGTGTGGAGGGAAAGGGGCAGAGACATCTGTGCCAGGACAGACGTGGGACATCCTCTGCTCATTTCTCCCTCTTTCCCTCTCTAGCCTTCAGAAAATGTAACACATCCCCACTCCCCATCCCATGCCAAAATTCTTCTCTGCCCTTTGCACCACTTTCAGAAAGGGCCAGAGGTCCCTCCCCAGCCCACCCATCCCTCCAGCAGCACAGCCTTATGCAAGCCACAGTACACCACCACCCGTACGTCATTTCTCAAGGAGGGGGGGGTGCGGGGGGGGGGGGGGGGGGCAAAAAATCCAGCCCCTCACTCCTACATGCATCCACACCCATTCCTGATCATGCTCCGACGTGCCTCCAGACACGTTAACACATGCTAACACACGTGTGCTCTGGGAGGAGAGGCCAGCTGGGGTGCAGCCCTGGCTGCCCAGTCTCCGGTGTATCCCAGGGCACAGGCAGGCAGCAGAGGAAGGCTGCAGGTGGGAGCTCGCAGCTCCGCATTCCCCTGTAACACAGGGGCTACCGGCCCTCAACCACAAGCCGAGCAAGTCAGGAAGCCACAGCAAGCTGGGCAGGAGCGGTGACGCTTGATAGGTGGTCCTGGGGCAGGCAGGCAATTGTCATGGGCTCGTATGTTGTTTGCTTTGGCCCCCAGTGCATACTACCCCTGCAAATTGCTCCCATAAAGCCACTTCCCTGGCCCCTGCCTTCATTGGGCTGGGGTCTGGGTGGGGCCAAGGTTTTGGGGTGAGGGTAAGGAGGGTGCAGACATGGCAGCAGCTGCTATAAGGAATTTTTATACTTCCCTCTTCCCTTCCCAGTGCTGGAGGGAAACAGCAAAATTGAACATGTGGGACCCATAAAAGCCCAGCTCTGAGTCATAGCTGTAAGAGACCCTGCCAGGCACAACTCCTTCCCATAGCATCAGGGAATCACCCCACAGCCCGCAGCGCTCATGCGTTACACTAAGGGACACCCCTAGAATAGGGGCAGCAGCACAGGAAACCTTGCCTTCCCAAGGGAGGGAAGGTAGGACAGGGCAGGCACTCAGACACGCTGTCATCTGTCCTCCTACTGCAGCCAGTGAAGTTCACATCGAGCCTGTTCCCACCCCAACAGTTCCATTCTGCAGGATTCCTCAGAATGGGGCAGGAGTATGTCCAGGACATCTTCAGCAGTCATTAAAGCATTAAATACGCAACAGTAGTGCCCTTTAAGCTGTAGAACTGCTTGCTGAGCGGTGGAGTAAGGTAAGCACAGCACTTGGGCATTTAAGAAGTTACTCCTTCTTTGGAGCAGGAGACCCCTGCTTGGGGGGGCGGAGGGGGGGGGGGGGGGTTGTCCTCCTGCCATACCCAAAAGCTGGGGCATGTTCCTCTCCCAACGTATCTGCCACTGTTGGAGGTGAGTGGCGCAGACCCCTGCTCTTCCCGTTCCTTGAGCAGAGCCCCACTCTGCCCATCGCAACCCCAGGGCTCAGAGCCACGCTCTCTGCCATCAGCCAGGGCTTTGCTCCCCCCAAGATCAGGGGTAGGAATTTGAGAAGGGGTGGGAAATGGATGTGTGCTTGCACTACATCTGGAAGCACACACACACACACACCAGTCTCAGACCCGGATGCAGCAAAGCTGAAACCTGACTCTGTGTTTTTGCTGCTTGTTCCCAATCTGTGGCAGCTATTTTATCAGCTGTTCGCCTTGTTATTCTGCAGCTTCTGAAGGGTTTTGATGTGCCATAAGGATGGGGAACAGGGGGGTACAGTTGCCGTGTTCCTGTAAGGATTTCTGTAGGATGGGGTTTTTCTCAGTCCTTACCAAGAACCCACCCAGTGGACCCTTGGTATTTATCACATCACTGGAATTGATAAACACCAGAAGATATCAAGAGAAACTGAGGCATGCAGACAAAGAGACTCCAGTCCCAGGGATACAAGAGACTGACCAGGTAGATAAATGTGCACACATGTACAGGTATATACAAACAGGCCCCTCGATACATGCATCTGTAGGTGTGCATGCAGACACACAGATTCATACATGCCCCAGGGAATGCTCTGGGTGCAGGAACTCTCATTCTGACCAACTCCTGGGCATTAGAGGATTCCCTCTTCCAGTATGTCAGTAGAGATAGACAAGGACAGGCCCACTGTAGAAGGCAGGCAAGAAATCAACACAAATACCCTTTAGTGAAAGCCACATCACGTGTGGAAATGTGTGTATGGGTTCACATATGTCTGCATGCATATGTGAGTGTGTGTACATACGAGGCTGCTTACATGTACAGGTGTATGGATGTGCAAGGCTGTACACGCTTGTACAGCACACTGAAGTGGTGGGGAGAATCACACTGGCCAGGGAAAATGAGCTGGCCCTGCGGCTGGCGTTCTGAGATGCAGTGTGTCCCTGACAGCATCCCTCTTTTGCACGGGAAGGGCCCTCGTGGCTCCCGCCCACCTGCCCACCCACTCTCCGCACGCTCCAGAAGTGAACTGCAAATCCCCTCCAAGCCCAAGCTCAACACCCACCTCCCAGGCTGCACCGACGCGACAACACACGTCACAAGGTGTCCACGCTGACTCACACCCCCAGATGGAAACTTCCCTGCTCCGGGGAGATCTCAGCCAGCTCCAGCACTGCCAAACACAGCTCACTGCCCCCCCTCCAACTACACCAGCCACGGGGGTCTGGTGGCCTTCGACTCCAAACCTGCTCCCAATTTTCTGCTCACCTTTTTGACAGAAAAGACCCTGGTATGGGGAGGGGAGACACAACCCTCCCCGCAGAGCAACCAGGGAGATGGTGACAAGCACATGCCCTGAGGGCCTCCGGAGCCCACTCATGAGCATTGCTGGGAGCTCAAGCACACGGTGGGAGCTGGGCTGGCACACGCACGAGGGTGTGTGTGCACGGGGTCCTGCTAGGGATGTGCCACCCTCTTCAGAGGTGCTAGGATCCTCAGTAGCTCCAGAGCTGGTGGGTCCTGCCAGGCACAGGGAGTTCTGGTGTGGATCCCTCCCAGGGTCTGAACCTCCAGCTGACCCCCTTGCCTTGATGACTGACATCGATGCTACTTGCACTGGAAAAGGCTCAAGGGAGGGCATGGGCCAACCCAGCTAGCGTAATGCAGGGACAAACGCATCAATAAACCAGCTTCAGACACCCGCAACAGCACAGAAAGGACAGTAGGTGCCTTTGCCACCATCCCCTGTCCACCACAGAAGCAGGGAAAAGTTTTCCCAGGTCTGAGTTTCCGAAGGAGAAAGTTCATCCGTCTGCTTCCTCCTCCCTTCTCCCCAGTCTGCCCCTGCACCAAAACCCAGTGCTCTCCTCCCTCAGGAAGCTGCATCCATCAGCTCAGGTTTGGGCACACATCCTACAGAGCGGGGCGGGGAAAAACTCTGGTGTCTGGGCGTCCAGCTGCTTCTGCGGGGCCCCCGCAGCTGGGCACAGGATCCTGGCTGTGGCTGGAATATCTTCTAGTTTTCCAGACTCCAAACATGGCATTGCAAACGCCCCAGACATCCAGTCCCACTCAGACCCAGCCGCCTGCCTCTCCATCCTCGTAGGAGAGATGCAACCCTCAGGCTGTCGCTGTCACGCTGAGTCCCCCCCATTCTGGTTAGGGACCATCTGGACCTCATCTGTGTGTGCAGGGCCTGACCCAGGGCACCACAACACAGTTCTCTGGAGAAACGTTTCCTCTGCCTTCAGCATCCCTGGACCCCTGGCTCACCGAGGGCTTGGAGAAATGTGGGCAGCCTTGCAGTGAATTCTGCTTAAACCCCAGAAAGGTGGCCCTATGCCCAAACACGTTCAGCCAGCTCACACTCAGCTGCAGGCTGGGCTGATCAAGTCTCACGATGTCCTGCTCAGGTGCCTCTCACGCAGACGAGGAGGCTGGTTCCCTCCCGCTCCTCTGCGCCATGCTCAGCCCTGGGCAGCCTCCTCCGCCAGCCCCGGACTCCTGATCCCAGCCAGGGGTTGACACGGAGACAACGCCTGAACCCAGCAGTCCCGGAGCCTTTAGCACGGGGGCGAAAGGGCTGGCAACCAGTGAGGCACCAGAGATGCCTGGAGCCACCCACCGGAGAGCTCAGACCTGTCCTTAGCTGCAGGGGGACTTGGGGCTGAGGTCCCCCACCCAACACACCTGCCCCCAGCCCCATCTCTCTGAGTACTGAAGCCACCAGCAGTCCTTGCGCAGGAGGACCGACGGACATTCGGAACGTGCACAGACAAGGACCCCAGGTGTTCCACAAGTGATGTGAAAAAGCAGCTCTGCCCTCCCCGCAGAACCAGAGGGGTTTCCCTGGGCACGACACTTCTTTGGCCACTTCTGTGGGCCGCACAGGGAGGGCAGAAGTGATGCTCCAGGGTCTGTGGGGCAAGGGCTCAGAAGCCCAAGTGCACCGGGGCCTGGGTGTTCTGCTGCGGGTTCTGGGAGGCTCCTGAGGGTGTCCCCAGGCCTCACCCCAGCGAGATGCTGCGCACACAGCCCGGCAGGCTGCCAGGGGAGCCCCTGCGCCCCCTTGGCTCAGCACCAGACACCTCTCCCCTTGGAGCCTTGCCCAGGGCGCCCAGAACTCTCCGAGCTGTGTGGGCCAGGCCAGCCAACTCCTTCCTTGCCCTGCCGGGGCTGCAGAGGCCCAAAAGGTGGCTGGCGGAGGCCCCCACGTACACCACCACACCCGGGGCAAGAAGGCTCCGGCTGGCCAGGAGCTCTCAGCAGCGATGCGGGTGGCCCTGCTCGTGGTTCCTGCGCGTCCTGGAACCTTCCCGCAGCTGCTGCGTCACGCGGGCTGGGGCAGAAACTTCCACCCGGCCGCTGCTCTCAGCCCGACACCCTCGACCGGGCAGCAGCAGAGCACCCATGGACGGGGCTGCGGGAACCCTGCATCCCCTGCTCGGGCCACCCAGAGCTTGGGTGGCCTGGCAGAGCAGGCCCTCCCAGCCGGTGCACGAAGCCCGCTGGGGCCGTGAGGGCGTGGGAGTGGGTGCGAGCTCCTCTGGACGTGTTCGGGTGCACGGCGAGCCTGGGGAGCTCCGCTGGCCGCACGGCACCGCCCGGCCCGGCTCGGCCCCGGCCGCTCCCCAGCACGGTGCGACCCCCCGGCTCGCCCCCGGTGCCCCGTGCGGGGAGCCCGGCGGGGGTCCCCCGGGGGATCCGGCGCCGTCCGGTCCCGCGGCACCTCCAGCAAACCGAGCCCACGGCCCCAGCACCCCCGACGGCCCCGGCGGCTCCTACCTCCGAGCGGCCCCCGCCGGTCCACGCTCCCCCTTCTCCCGGCTGCGGCTCGGGGCCGGCGAGCAGCGGCACATCCAGGGGGGTCCCGGGCTAGGGACGGGACGGGGCGGCCCCTACCCCCCTCCTTCCCTAGCACTTCCCCGACCGCGCTCCCGCTCCTCCCCGGGCGGCCGGAGCAAGTTGCCGGAGCCCCGCGGGGGCGGCGCGTCCCGGTAAAAGTCGCGGCGCGCCGGGGAGCCGCTCCGCCAAGTCGGGCGGCGGCGGCGCCGAGCCCGCTCGGGACGGAGACCCCGGCCGGGAGTGCCGCCGGTCCCAGCCACTCCGAAAACCCGGGCTGGATCGTGCACACGCGCGCACGCGGGGCACGCGCGCCCGCCACGGGGCTTGCACACGCGCGGGGCCCCGGCGCGCCCCGCAGGAGCACGGCCTCGCAGGGCGGCCCGGCGCGCTCACGGCCGTGCACCCCGTGAAGCCGGTACCCTGCGTGCACACATGACTTGGTGCACACACGAGTCCGTGCACACACGAATCTGTGCACAAACAAGTCCGTGCTCACACAAATCCATGCACACACAAGTCTGTGCACACACAAGTTTGTACGCACACAAGTTTGTGCGCACATGAGTCTGCGCACACAAGTTGGTGCACACACACACGTACCAATGCAAACACACAGTTGCAGGCGTGTACATGTGGCGGTGTGCATGTGCGGCAATGCACACAAGTCCATGCACACACGAGTTCATGCACACACACATGCACCAAAGCAAACGCACGGTTGCAGGTGTGCATGCGCGGCTGAGCACACGCATGGCTCACACACATAGGGCATGTGCGCCCACATGCCTTCATGTGTGCCTCAAGTTGTGCCAGGGGAGGTCTAGGTTGGAAATGAGGACACATTTCTTCTCAGAAAGAGCGGTCAGGCGTTGGAACGGGCTGGCCAGGGAGGCGGTGGAGTCACCATCCCTGGGGGTGTTCACAGAAAAGTTGGAGGTGGTGCTTAGGGACATGGTTTAGTGGGTAACATTGGTTGTAGGGGGGTGGTTGGACCAGATGATCTTGGACAGCTTTTCCAACCTTAATTATTCAATGATTCTACACAAGTGCAACCTGCACGCATCTGTGCAGCCACTCAAATGTGTGCACACGGGGGACAAGCAGAGGGCCACGTGCACGGACACCCCTGAGCACATGCATCTGTGCAAACTTGTGCACAGAAGCACACACACATGCTTTTGCATGTATAAACACACACTTGCACGCACAGCACACACTTGCACACAGAGCACATGCACATGTAGGACGCGGCACCAGCAGCCAACACCCCTAACGCCCAACCTGGCCCTGGTGAGGCGGCGCGCCAGGGTGCCAACACCTATCAGCCCAGCCAGGAGAGGTCAACCCTCCAAGGAAGGGAGCAGGCAGAAGGGTGACACCTCAAACTGACACCTCCCAGCAAGACAGCGAGGGCTCAGCATTGCACCTCACCCAGGCACCGCTGGGCTCCAGACAGAGCATGGGCGCAGCAGCAGCTGCGCGGACGCTGCCATCCCCAGCACCGGAGCTGCAGCCCCACAGGAGCAGCCCCATCCGCCCAAGGGGAGCCTCGGCAGGCCAAAAGGCAGCTGTGACCACGGCAAGCTCCTCTGCTGCCGGGGACGCCCTGAATTGCTTCGTGGTTTGGGGGGGAACCGCTGGGACTGCGCTTGGCAGGAAGCTCCGTGTCCTGTGCAGTCTGGGGGGCTGCAGTGGTCTGGCAGAGGCCTGTGGCAGGGACACCGCAGGGCACGAGGCTGAGCAGGGAAGCAGCACATGTGACCCTGCGTCCTCTGGGGTCACTGCTGTGGCCGGGGAGGTGGCGCGGCTGGGCACAGCAGAGCCGCAGCCAGGGACCGCCGGGGCCGCTGCAGCTGGGCATCCCCCTGGGCACGCCGAGGGGGTGCACAGAGCACCCCCGCCTCAGCACCCGGGGGGGTGCGGGCCAGCGACCCCTGGTGGCACTTCGGGAGGTGGCCCTCTCGAGGGAGAGGGGCTGGGTTCCCAGACCGTCGCGGGGCTGGGGAGGACGTGGGGCTGGGGGCTCCTCTGGCCCCTACCTGGAGGTGCAGGGGGCCCAGCGAGTGGGGCAGCGGGGCGGGGGCTCTTCCTCCAGCCGAGGAGCCTTCTCCACCTTTGCCCTATTTGTGAGGCTGCAGCTGGGGCGCTCCTGGCCTGCGGAGCCCCCACGTTACCCTTCCCACCAGGGTCCCACTGTGGGGGAGCAGCTGGGCAGATCTGGAAACCCAGCCTTTCTCCCCAGGCCTCCCGGGGGTTGCAGTGCCCTATGTCTCTGCCCAAAGACCCTGAGATGCTGGGTGCAGGCTGCGTCTTGGCATCACCTTACCTCCAGCAACGATGCTCCACAACCTCTTTCATCCCTCCGGCCTTTGCAGTGAGTGCTGTTCAGCTGCGTCAGAGGATACGCCCCTCATTGCCACCTGGAAATCCGCCTGCCTCCCCATCCTGGGAGCCGCTGAGGTGCCCAGTAATCCCCCCAGGGCTGCCCTGATGTCTCCCCTCCTCATCTGGCCACAACGTCTGTGGCTCACCCAGCCTTCTCCCAGCCCAGAAGCTTCCCTGGCCACCTGGTTGCATGGCCCATAGCCTGGCTGCCCCATCCCAGCAGTTCTGGCAGCACCGGTGCCTGCAGTTGAGCCTCCCAGACATCACCCAGAAGTTTTCCCACTGCATTGACTGTTCCTGGGGTACCAGTGGTGGAGGGGTGAGGGTAACACACACTGGTGGGGGCAGAGAGCACCTTGAGGGCCCCCCCATTGGTGATTTTCATTTGCATACACCCCCCAGTCGCCATCACGGCTGTACTTCCTTGCAGGGGCAAAGTCAAGTCACACGCCACCTTTGTGGCGCAGCGCAAAAGGCGAGCAGAGAGTCAGGGCTGTCGCAGCTCAGGGGGCTGCAAAGCATTCTGCCCCCTACCTCAGATGGGTCCCATGCCCCAAAAGGGGTCTGTGCAGCCAGCCCCTTCCCCAACACAGCACAGCGCAGCTCAGCCTCATCCAGCACATGGGGTCTGCACGTAGCCAGGTCCGGACGCACACCAGGGAAGCGTTGCACAGCGCTGGTGCCTGCACTGAGGAGGGGACAAGGGTGCTTGAGCGAGAGCTAGAAACAGGACCCAGGGGCTGCTGGGGTTGCAGAGGGGTGGGGGCAATGAGACGGAAGTGAATTTCTCACCTGGCAGCACTGCTTTCCCTTGCTGTTTGTTTTTACACCGAAGGTCAGTCCCCACTGTGCCGGCGGGTTGCCACAGTGATTCAACACTGGCCCTAGGTGCAAGAGGCTATTTCAGGGAAAGTGGCCTTTGCCCACCTGCTCCCAGCCAGAACGTGACAGCGTGTGTCAATGCCAGCAGGGCACAGGGGGGACACAGGTTGATCCCCCCCACCCCCCAGACATGCTTGTGCCTCGGGAGCCTGCTCCCTCCTGCAGCTCTGCCCCTGCCCCATTTCCCCTAGTCCTGCTGCAAAGGTGCAAAGCTGTGGAGCCCCTGCCTGGAGAGCCCACGTGGGAGCTCCAGGCCCAAGGCATCCTGCAGGGAGGATGGCATGCTCAGAGCACCCGCGTGTGCTCAGTCTTCTGAAATGAGACCTAGGCTTGTCGTCGGGTGGGCACATGCCCACTCCTACTCTGTGCTGGGTCTCAGCCGTCCCCAGCTGCAGCCAGCTCTGTCCTACTCTCCAGGACAATGCCGCCCATGTCCAGTGCAAGCCTCGAAGGTGACGGGAGCTCTGCCATGCTCGCAGCCTGACCTCAGAGCCTCTTAGCAGGATTACCCCGACTGTGGGCACTCTGTGTTCCTTGGCATTAGCCCGTCCTCCCAGTGCCCCCGCATGTCATCACGCACTGGTATCCAGCATACCACAGGAGCAGCTTTCCGGCACAACGCGTGGCCACAGCTCTGGGAGATGCTCTCTGCGCTGACTGCTTGGGACCCCCAGAGCAGAGGAACAACATGGGGATGACAGCATGAAAGAGAGACTTCAGGAGACACATCAGTTCCCAGCCATGCTCGTAAAAGACCACTCCTTGCATCAGTTTCCCTCTCCGCTGTCCAAGCCTGGCCCAAACCCTTTTCCTGCCAGCTGCCCCCATCCCAGTGAGGGGTGAGCGGTGGTGGCACTGCTGCCCAGGGAGGTCCCAGCACGAAGGGAAGGTGGCAGTGCCTGTACACCCCTCTTGCCCCCCAGCCCCCGGCACCATCTGGGTCCTCGGGTGCCCTTGGACTGCTGTGGGGCATCAAGTCCCGGAGCAGCAGCCCTGAGATAGGGCCAAGGTGGTGGGTGCAGGTGAGAGGCGTTGCCTGCCTGCCAGTTTTGTAATATGCGTAAGCTGCTCAGCAGCTTTGCTTCTGAGCTGAGTGACCCTGGCTAAGCTGTCAGGAAAGACCTACCATGGCCTGGGCACCGCGCGGGGCCAGCCCTGCCCGCCCACACTTCCATGGTCCTGCACATCCTCCCTCCTCGGGACTTGCCCAAAGCCACCCACCCCTTCCCCAGGGGTGACTCCTGTGGCCACGCAGGCCCAGGTCAGTTTTGCCACCAGCGCTGAGCCCCCTTGGTGGAAGGGATGGGTACGCAGATCCCCCCGGCAGCTCTCGGCCACCAGACCCCAACCATGCCATATCCCCCACCCCACAGTTAATCTCGGCCTCCTGCTTAGGAAAGTTAAAGCGGCTCAGAGCAGGGCCAGATGATCAGCAGGATTAGACTTAATGGTACCCCTGCAGCCAGCTCAGCACCTTGCCTCGGGGCTGGCGGGTCAGCGTGTCAGTGTGTCAGTGAGTCAGCATCGGCACTCCCCCCCAAGGGACACACGCGTTCAAGGCTGCGAGGAGGGCACTGTGCTGCTGGCAAAGGAAAACCGGATACCGGGCATCCCTGCAGGACGGCGTCCCCCATCAACTGTGCTAGCTAGAGCCATAGCGCTGGTACAAGGAGGGAGCAGGGAGACCTCAAAATCTTAGTGCGTGTCCCCGTGCGCTTACCTGAAGCCCACATCTGCTTCTCCTGGCATCTGTATGGCAGCGTGTGCTATTGGGGAAGCACAGACACTACCAAGGGGCACCACTTTGTGAGCAGCACACCCACTGGAGCTGTTGGAGAGCCTGCAGGGTTGAAGCATCCTGCAGGGGTTGTTGGCTCTTCCTCACGGGTGGGGATATTTTGAGGAGCGTGGGCCATGGCCATGCTGCCCCACAGCCTGGGGGGCTGCCCACTGCAGCTGGCTGATGAAAGCTGCCCTTTGTCCGCTTGCAGGGCACAGCACAGGGCCAACCTGGGAGATCAAGTGGGTTTGTCCCCAGATAAAACAGCCCCAAACTGAGCTTTGAGCAGGTGCTTGCGCAACAAGGACCCAGGTTAGCCATGTGAGATCCTGGGGGGATGAGCGGGGGCGCTGCCTTCCACTCCAGGAGCCCCCCCATCCCGAATTGCACAGGAGAACCCCCATCAGCCACCAGCTTGTGCATCACCAGCCCCCGTGACTGGCTGCTATGGGTTGAGGATGGGGTCACTGGCTAGCGTTTAGGGTGGCTACGAGAGGGGACTGGGCTGGGTGCAATTGGGGGGGGTCAGTGAGAGGTGATTAGGGTGGGGGTTTCTGGTATTTGCAGTGGGGTCACAGGATTTCGGGGGAGAGGCTGTGGCTTGCCATCCAAGGCCATCCTCCCAGGGCCAGAGCTCCCAGAGCTGTGCTATATTGAGCTCCTCTCGGGTTTGATCTGTGTGGAAAACAGCATCTTTGGGGGGGTATGGCCCCCCAACTCTACCTGCTCTGCTGGGAAATTGTTCCTCTGGTGCTCATGCTACAGGCCACCCCCCTTTAGTCCCCACAGTGAGGTGCTATATGGTTCCCAGCCCCTGCCCTGCTCCTGGGATCCCCTGCCACAGGGGCTCATGGCGGGAAGAGCCCCCTGCACAGCCCTGCTCACAGCCTCTGTCCAACACCCCATAGCACCCAGGGAGCCCCAGAAGCAACGAAGGCCCCCTTGCCTCCCAACACAGCAGTGCTGCCCCCAGTTGCAGCAGTTTACAGCCCGTGCACTGCTCCAACACCCCCAGCACCCAACATCCTCCCAGCCAGAGCCAGATCAGAGCTGAGCAAGCCCAGGGCCAGGGGTTGGACCTTCTGGTCAAGTAGGACCATTTCCCTCACCCTGGTGGTGCCAGGAGAAAGCACTCAGAGCCTGGACATTGTGTTTCCACCCATTTATTGGGAAAGCTGCACCGAAGTATTAAAATAAATTAAAAGCACAGAGCACATGGGTGCATTGCATACATGAGCACCAGGAAGACAAAGGCAGAGTAGGATCTTCAATAGAGATGTGGGTAGACAGGACAGAGCACCAGGGAGTCCCAATTGCTGCAGAAACCTTTATGATAAAGTAGTAATAGCTGCAAAACTAGAGGTACAAAAGAAAAAAAAAAATCTGCACCTTTAATACAGCCTTAAAGGCAAAGTCTGACACAGACCTCCCTGTAAGGAGGCACTGGGTTGGAAGAAACCTGACTGGTGGGGTGGACAGCAGGGAAGAAAAGTTCGAAGCCCAGGGGAATGAGGGTGGAAGTGCATGGGAGCTGGCCAGGAAGCAAGGCCATCCTTCACAGCTGCATATCCTCCTGGGAGCAGAGGACTGCATCTTGCCGTTGTGGTTTTGGGGTCCTTGGCAAAGCCACACCCTTCATCCTCTGCTTTCCGGCCTCTTATTTGTGCCTCACTCCCCTGTCCCCAACAATAGCGTAGATTTGATGCGAGATTTGCTATAGTGGGGGAGAAAAGCAGGACTGCCTCTTGTCCCCCCAAGTTTCTCCGCTTTGAGGAAACAGACCCATTCCCCATCCCACACCATGCTCCCCATTGTGCCGCAGTCAGCCTGCAGCCCAAGGGAGCTTCTCCCCACGCAGTCCCCACCAGAGAGACAGTCCTGGAGGAGGGGGAACCCAGAAGTGCTCCCCCAGCCCTAGCTACAGCCACAGGCATCAACAATCATGTCAGGAATGTCAGTCTTGACAATGTTGCTGTTGCGATCGAAGTAGAGGACAGAGAGAGGCCGGCGTCGTGTGGGCACACAGCAGGAGTGCCCCGATGCCTGGATGTTGTTAGCTTTGACGAGGTTGAAGACGGCTGTATGGAAGGAAGATGCCATCCCAGGGCTGCCTGCCACGTGCAGAGGGCACTGGCCCACACAGTAGTTTATCTGGTAGCCCTCAGGCTTAATGATCCAGTCGTTCCAACCAATGTCACGGAAATCCACGTAGTAGTCCTTGCGGCAGCAGAGGTTGGAGTTCTGGCTGCAGCGGAGGCTGCGCTTGGCCACACGGTGTCCCAGCTCCCGCACCTTTGCCTCAGCCACCAAGAAGGGCTGGTGGGACTGGGTGGCATTGACTATGGCCACCACATCACCCCTGTCCCCACGGCTTTCCAGTTCCAGCCGCAGGGTCCTGTGTTCTCCCCTAAAGAACCTCTGCAGGGCAGGCATGAGGGAGAAGGTGCGCCAGCCGCTGCCCTTGGTGCTCAGTCGACGCTCACTCAGCAGCGTGCGATTTCCCCCCACCGCGTCACCATTCCCACCAGCCAGGAAGATGCTCAGGGTAAGGTTGGCTACCAAGTCTCTGGGAACTTGCAGGTAGAGCCAAAGTTGAGCTTGCAGGATGTGAACGTCCTGGTCTTGCGTGCGAGTGAACTGGAACTGCAGCCCCATGCCAGAGGGAGACGTGGGCTCTGAGGGGAGAGAGGAGAGAGAAGGTGAATGCTGAAGGAGGATGCTGGGGGAGGTGAGGCTGCAGCAGCATCATTAGGGCTGATCTTCTGGCTTCTTTTTGGGGAAGACCTATAAAACTCCTTCCCTCCACACAGGGTCTGTCCCTCCCTTCCCTGGGGATGCTCCCTGGGAAGGCTGCCTGTGTGTGTGTGCAACGAGGGACTGTCCCACCCTGCCTGGCAGAAAGGACTCAGAAGGGGGCAACAGGGACCTGCTCTCACCTGGCCCTTCCTTTGCCACACAGGGCAAGGCTGGAGGGTCCCTGCAGCCCCCCCAGTCCCACTACCCAGGCACCCTGATCGTCAGGAATGGGCCAGGCACTGCAGCACTACAGGCACAAGGACCTGAGCAGCCAACGCAGCAGCGAGAGAGGGGCCACGTCTCACCAGCAGCTCCGGGAGCCCTCCGGCACACGGCAGGTGCCCGAAGGAACAATCCCGTTACTGGCTGCTTGGCTCCGGGACCCCCACCTCGCTGCGAGTGGGTGGCCAGCAGTGGCTCCGCAGTCCCCCGAGGGTCGCAGGCTGCACACCCACCCCGGGGCTCCCCAGGATAGGGGGCACCGTGCCCCGGCTGTCGCGCAGACCCGGGGACCTCCCCCGGGCCGCCACCGGCCGCAGCCCAGCCGGGATGCCCGCTCCTCGGCTGCTGGGCTGAACCCCCCGGGGATCGCTGCGGGTCCCCGGGGAGCCCTGGCACCCACCTGGCTCGGCGAAGCTGATGATCTCATAGCCCCGCTCCTCGGCGTCGGGGCCCCGGCGAGCACCGGCCGCTTGCAGGCGCCGCACGGCGCGGGCCACGGCGGCTCGGGGCACGGCGTGGGCGAGCCTCGGCCGCTCCCGGAGCCGCAGCTTCTCCAGGAGCTGCCGCTTGGCCGCCTCCTCCAGCAGCCGCCGCTCCGCACCGGCACCGCACGACGGGCACCGGGGCTCCGCCGCCGCGCACAGCACCGCCGCCAACAGCAGCCACGGACCCGCGCCCCGCGTCGCCATCGGCACCGATGGGACCGGGACCGGGACCGGGACCACGAGTGGTGCGGAGCCGCCCGCCCGCTTTGGGCACCTGCAGCCGGGGGCGGGCCCGGTGTCCCCCCGCCATTGGCCGGCTCACCTGCCCGTCCCGTCGGGTTGCGGCCGGGGCGGGAGATTACCGGGATTAGCCCCCCCCCGCGGCAGGGGTAAGGGGGGGACGATGCCTTGTGGTGCAAGGGAAGGGGCTTCGAGAGCACTGGGACGCCCCCCACGTCCCCGCGAGAGGGGTCCCCGGGTCGGCCGCGGGGCTCCCGGGGGAGCGGCTCCAGCCCCCGACCCACGGGGGGCACCGCGGGGGCCAGACACGAGCGGCTGCACGCAGGGGGGGTGTGCACGGGGGGCTTGAGTGTGCACGAGGGAGCTGCACACACCCTGTAGGAACTTGGGATCTGCACGCCTGCAGCTCACCCCACCATCTGCCCAGGGTGCCAAGGGATCCGGCCAGCCCCCCCACAGGGGTCCAGGGTGCTGAGCTCCTCTGCGTGGCCCAAAACCTGCAAGTGAGGGCTGGGGTGAATCCTGCCCAGGTGGAGGAGCGGTGTTTCTGCAGGACTGATCCCAGCTCTACCTGCCTGCCCCCAGAGCCCACAGACCTGTCCCCATGCCCCAGGCATTGCTCCCAACACTCCCCGCAGCCACCCCAGCAGGGCCAGGGCGGTTCATTGCTGACCGAGCACCCTGCAGGGTGCCCAGAACAACTCCTGCAGCTCCTGGGCACTGCTCGCATCTCTGGGCTTTTGCACCCTGACCGTATGATGAGCTGGGGGGGGGACAGGTCTCATGCTTTTCACAGAATGTCTGAGGTTGGAAGGGACCTCTGAAGATCATCTAGTCTACCGCAAGACACTACCCCTTCTTTTCTTCGGACTCACCCCAGGACAGAGCTGGGCAGAGCCAGCCACAGGGCAGGGCAGGTGCATGCTGTGCACCCCCCTCCCCACAAATCTAAATGGATGTCTGTATGTACTGCAGGTTCACGAGGTGGCAGAGAGTGTCACAGCAACCTGACGATGGTCTTCAGATTCTCAGCCCTAGGCGCTGTGCTCAGAGCAGCGCGCACAGCCTGAGTGCAGGGCACAGTCTTGTAGAAACCACTCAAAGTTGGTTCAAGGTGAGATGTTGTGGGAGCAGCAGGAGAGCCCAGCACCCTTCTGCCAGAGCAGGGAACCCGCAGGGTGCACTGGGAACCTGAAACCCAGCCAGGCCTTCGGCCATGTCCTGCACCCGCTGTGCCATGCAGCACTGACTCCAAGGTCTTGACCACACAGAGCCCCTGCCTCTGGCCAAGCACAGAGGTGACGTGTAAACAGAGTGGGCTGTCTGGGAAAAAGCACCCACCGGAGATGATGCAACCACAGTGCAAGGGGTAAAGTTCTCAGCTGGCTGAGCCTGCTGGCAGCTCCCAGAATAGCCCAGGAATGTCAACAGGGAGGAAAGAGTGGGCACAGCGTGGCCTGGGAGCACGGCTCCCACAGGGGCTGTGAGCCACGGCTGCAGGCAGCAGGCAGCCAGCACTGCCTGGGTACCAGCAGGGCTGTGCGTGTGCTGCTTCCAACCAGGCTCTGACACAGGTGCACTGGTGATGCACAGACTCACATACATGTGATGCTGTCACTCCTGCTTGCACACAAAGCACGTCAGCAAGTTTCCCCGTCTGCACACATGCATATGACCACAAACATGCCTGCTTTGTTGCACGCACTTGCTTGCACAGATTGCTCTGCAGTACATACCCAGCTGCATGCTCCCTTGCACACATGCGCTCAGTCTGCCTCCCACATGCTAGGGCACGCACTCAGTTTGTGGACACGCTCTCACGTGCACCTCGTGTCCATGTACCTGTGCTGGAAGTGGAGCATTTCCTTTTGGGCTGTCAGGACAGGTTTAATTCACTGCAGGGCCGGGCTGCTGCTGCCTTCAGCTCATGGGGAGAACTGGGTCCCTGTGGCTGACAGTCCCCACATGGGGACATCCCCACTGTCCCACTGACAGGCGCTGGCTCAGGTACCACGCAGGTGGCCACAGACCAGGGGATCATTGAAGCCTCTGTGTCACCACCACCTCCCAGCCGCCACACCACTTCTTCACATAGACAGAAAAGGGAAACTGAGGCACAATGCCTTCCTGAATTCCTCCTTCCCTGCCAGATCCACAGAGCCAGGGTCAGGGCTGTGGCACAGCACGAAACGGGAGACAAAGAGTTGGGCAAAGAGAGTGAATTGCTTTCTAACCCATCTTCCTTTCCAGGCTGGGGAGCAAGATGTGCCCAAAGGGATGAATCCCTTCGAACCTACCAGGATCCTTCAGGACTAGCCGACCCCATGCAGCTGCTCCCATAAGCACCCATTTCCCTCTAGCTTAGCAAGAGCATCCAATCTGCCCCGCTCCCTCGCACTGCAGCCACGTGCCCCCTCCCACACTCTGGACCGCCAGATCTAGGCCAGGGGTCAGCACGGAGCTGTGAGCGGTTCTTGCACCCATTGCGTAAGCGTGTTGTTGATTAAGCAGTTCCCAGAAAGCAAAGACAAGGGACCAGCCTGACCAAAATACCCGCCCAGGTCCCCCTGGGCCCAGCACTCGCTGCACACATGGCTTCTGGGCCTCCGACCTCGTGTCCGGTGGGGCAAGGGTGGCACCTGCCAACCTGACCTACAGGTGCCAAATGGCTGGGGTAAGCAGGGACCCCCCACGAGCTCACGCACCGGTGCCTGAACATGGCTCCTGCTGTTGTGCCTGTTTCTGCATGGCTCTGCCCACCGATCCCAGCCAAGGAAATGCCAAATCCAGCCAGGACCATGGGTCTGGGACCGTGGCTCCATCACAGAGAAGCTCTCTCCCCACAGGCTGCAAGCCAGTGCCCAGGCTGGCTGCTCGGGGCAGCACCAGCAGGGCTGGTGGCGCAAGGCATCGCAGCGAGTCTTGAAGGCGGTTCCAAAGGCATCAGCTGGGACAGGGCGAGGGGACAGCCTCAACTTGCGCCAGGGGAGGTTTAGGTTAGAAATTAGGAGACGTTTCTTCTCAGAAAGAATAGTCACACTTTGGAACAGGCTGCCCAGGGAGGTGGTGGCGTCACCACCTCTGGGAGTGTTTAAGGAAAGGTTGGAGCCGGTGCTTGGGGACATGGTTTAGTGGGTGATATCGGTGGTAGGGGGACGGTTGGACCAGATGATCTGGGACGGCTTTTCCAACCTTAATGACCTTAATGACTGTATGACACTGCTGTACCCGGGCTTGAGGGCCTGCACCAGACAGGCACCCCGGAGCTGGGGCCCTGCCAGCGGGGCCGGGAAGAGCCGGGTCCAGCAACACCAGGGCCCGGGGCCGGGGGTCGGCGGCCCCCTTGCCCTCACTGCCGGGTCCCCCCCGGGCCGAGGGGCGAGCGGGAGGGACCAGACCCGGACCCCCGGTACCGGCCGCGCCTCTCGCGGCCCGCGGGCGCCTCCCGGCGGCCGGGCCCTGCCTGCGGCGGTCGGGGTCCGACCCCCGGGGTCGGGGCTCCCGGGAGCTCGGTGCGGGCTCGAACAGCGCCCGAGAGGCCCCGGCGAGGCTCGAGGCTCACCCGGTGCCTCCGAGCCAGCGCCGCGGGCTGGCAAGTGCCCGTGTGAGACGGCAAATTAAAGATTAAACCTTTTCAAGGCAACGCCGGAGGCTTTCAGGAATTCCCACCCCTCCCCTGCGAGCCGGGCGCTGCCAAGAGACACCCAGCTGGCGCGGCGCGCCTGGCCCTTTGCTTCAGGGTCTGTTGATACTGGCAAAGGCTCCTTGCAGGAGCCACCGGCCGCAGCTACACATCCCCGTCCCCTCACCAGAGCAGAGGCCCAGGGGGACGGCACCTCTGCACCGGGCTTGGCACAGCCCAAGGGCACAGCGCCCGTGCTGGGTCGAGGCCGGCTGCATGGCCTCTGCGGTGCTGGGCCAGCCTTGGGGGGGCTGCAGGGAAGGGGCTCCTGCTGGGTTTGTGCCCCCAGGAAGCAGCAGGACAAGCACAGCAGTGCCTCGAGGCACCTGGGCTTGCCTGCTGAAGATACCTCCTCCAGAGACCCTCCCTGTGGACGGGGAGCCCCGGCAGGAGCTCAGTGTCACAGCATGGGGCGAGGGGCCCCAGCAGTGTGAGCATCCCCCTCGTGCCCCTCGTCTTTCCTACCAGCCAGGGAAGCTGCACCCTGCTGCTCTTGGGGTTTCTGTTCTGCTCCCCGGCTGGACACTACTCTGCGCCCACGCTCAGACCAAGGTTTCTTTCGCAAAGGAGGAATAGACTTGCAAAATGTTGGGGCTGTGGTGAAGCCCAGTCAGTGGCTTTTTCACACGTGGCTTTTTAGGGCTTTAAACACACGGGTACTGCCAGGACCACCGGCCTCAGGGGTGGATGGGGGGATCCTCGTGTGCACTGGGGCCTGGCTGCAGAGAGAGACAGGGATGGGGGCTCCTGCCCTCTGCCAGCCCCCCCCAGCTGTGGGGGGAGCTCACCCCATGGTGCTGCCACTGGGGGATCCCCCAGCCTTGGTCACCCTCACATGGGGACAGGGCTGTGGGCTGCACCCAGGCATCCTGTGTGCCCAGAGAGTGGGACAGTCTGCATGCATGGGAAGGAGAGCATGGGGTGCGGGGCCCAAGCCCTGCTCAGCTGGGGAACCTCTGACTCGAAGAGGTTGGGGAAAATGCGGTCAGGTGGCTGGCAAACCCCTAGGACAATGCATTCTGCCCTGGGCTCAAACTGCCAGGGGCAGGGAAGGGCCTCAGAGGCCAGGGACCCTCTCAGGGGAGCTGCTGAGGGTACCCAGGCCCCCCCAGCCAGCAGGACCCCACTGTCACCATGGGGCACAGCACCCCAGCAGCAGGAGTTAGCATGGGGACAACTTTTGGACCCAGGGGTTAGGCAGCAGTCCCACAGGACTGGCAGGCGGACCCCACCGTGTGTCCTGCCATGTCCAAAGCACACGTTCAGCCCAGCAAAGGGCAGAACTGGGGAACAGGAGCTGGGCTGGAGAGGGGGCTAATGCATGGCAATGCATGCCAGCCCTCTCTGCTCTGAGCCCCATGGGGAGTATGTTGCTGGGTCAAGGAGGGGAACCAAGGGCACCCCAACCCCACAAGAGGCTTGTGGTACCTCAGAGCTCGGCCGAGGGTCTTTGGCTCGTGCATCCCTGAGCCCAGGCAGCTGCAGGGCCACAGGGCTGCAGTCAACATCTCCTCCTGCCCCGCACCTCAGCCCCTTTCTGCCCCAGCCTGCTGCAGCCTAGAGAGCTCAGCACTGGCCCCAGGAAAGCTGTTTGTTAAATAAATACAGACAGTGAAAAGAGGCATTGAAAAAGAAGGAGGAAAAAAAAAACAGAAAACAAAAAAACAAACATCAAATCCTCTTTGGGTTTGCGCAACTGGCCTTGGGTCCCAGACAGTATTGATCCCCGAGTCTTCCACCCTGCCCGTGCAGCAGCTGGGTCAGCAAGAACCCTTCAGGGCTGAACCCCGGAGACGCTGGGCCCTGGGAGCCCTGCCCTCAGCACCGTGCTCCTGCGACCTGACGGGGAGATGCGGGTCCCTGCCCCAGCAGCTCAGTGAGAGCACCCACCCCAGGACATGAGCCCCACAGGCAAGCACCGTTTCCTGCTCATGGCTGTTCCACCTCTGCTCACAGCACCACAGGTGCTCTGCAGCAGCCTGCAGCCCAACTCTGGCTCCAGACAGGGCCGCTCACAGCCCCAGCCACCTCAGCCTGGTCCCTCCACTGCTCCTCTTCGCCCCCCCGGTTCGGTTGTCTCCAGCTGCTGGGGTAGTGGGGTCAGTGCCTGCGTGGCTGATCACAGGGCTGCGGTGGCTCTGCTCTGTCCCAGCTGGCTGTGCACACCTCCCAGGGGTCTGCCCCCACGAGCTGCCCTCTCCCACCTCAGCACCCTCTCCCTGTCCTCTCAGCCCTCGCACACGGGGGACACGTGTGGAGCAGTGGAGAAACCCGAACGCGAGATTACATAACGGGGCCGATGTGTCAAAGCCGCCCTTTGCCCCCGGCTCTCACGGCACCGACGTGTCCCGCAGCGCTGCCAGCCAGGTTGGCACGGGGCAGGGCGGGCAGCCATAAGGCCAGAGGCCAGAGATATGCCAAGAGGCTGCTCCCAGGAAGGGAACTGGTGTGGGGCTGTAGGCGAGGCTGGGCGTCATGGGCATCGTGGCTCTGGCCATCTCCACCTACTTTAAGAGAGAAGTGTTGCTCCATTTCATCCTGAATTGGGACAATAATGGCCAAATGCAGATGGTTTTGGTGGAATGGGACATTTGGCCAAATGGTGCCTTCCCTGGTGGGAATCACAAACACCCCATGGCTGGGGTCCCACCCCATGCTCTGGATCTGGTTGAGATAGGACAGGGATTCTGCACCCCCCCAGGAAAGGCAGCCAAGGGACAGGGAGCCTGAGAGCTGTGGGGGCCAGCAGGATTACAGCTTCTGGGCATGGCGAGTCCCAGCGGTGGGTGCCCAGCCCCACTGCCTGGCTTTTATGGCCAGGCAGGTGTTCAGAAGGGGACTGTGCATGGCAGCGTGGGTCGGTTTTGTGCCATCGTGGGGCTGTCTGCGCTAGGGCATATCCATCACCTTGCAGCCTGGGGGCAGAGGGAAGATGAGCTGGCTGACAGCAGGGCACAGGCACGTGCACCCACAGACACGCACACGCTATGGCTGGGAGTCATTTATTGACACTTTCCTCCCAATAGCACCAGTTCCCCCTCCCTCACCCCTAACAACCTCACGTCCAGCTGCTGCATGGGGCTCTGCAGCATCTCTCTCCTCTCTCACCTCGCCAGCTCCCAGCTTATTCTCAGCTCCTCGGCTCCCCCAGTAGCAGGAGGTGGCCTGGCTGATGCCCATGACCAGAGGACCACACGTTCAAGTTGCAGCACCACAACATGGCCTGGGTTGGGGGAGCAGCGGTGGGGAGGCTGGGCTGCCCTGAGCCACCCCAGATCAGGGTGCTCAGCAGGGGATTTGGGCAGGAAGGTCTGGATTCCAGCAGAAGCAGGGCTGAGAGGCCATGGCACAGGGGTTGAGAGGAATCCATGGGCAGATCTGAAGGGGGAAAGAGGTGTGCAGGAGGCCAGGGTGGAGAGGACCTGCAGATTCAGCACTGCCCTGATGCTTCAGCCTCGGGAGGAGAAAGTGCCTTGGCAGGGCTCACGCCTGGCAGCAGCTCTCCAGCTCTTGCACTGCCAAGGAGGAGCTGGGAGGAGGAGAGTCCCGCACAGCACCCATCTTGCCCCCAGGCCTCCTCCGGTGGCAGGTTAGGTACAGCCGCAGGCATCAACGATCATATCGGGGATGTCGGTCTTGACGATGTTGCTGTCCCGGTCATAGTAGAGCAGAGAGAGGGGGCGACGCTGCGTGGGCACGCAGCAGGAGTCCACGGCTGCGTCTGCGTTGTTGGCTTTGATGAGGTTGAGGACGGCTGTGTGGAAGGAGGCAGCGAGGCCAGGGATCCCAGCCATGTGCAAGGGGCAGAGCCCTGCGCAGTAGTTCATGTGATATCCCTCTGGCTGGATGATCCAGTCCTCCCAGCCGATCTCCTTGAAGTCCACGAAGAATTCCTTGCGGCAGCACATCCGCGAGTCCCCGCTGCAGTCAATGCCACGCCGCTGGACCCGATGGGGCGTCCTGTCCCGGGCCTGGGCTGCCACAAACGGCCAGTGAGAATCGCTGTGGCCAGCCAGAAGGGGAGGCCCAGAGTCCTCAACCATTTCCAGCTCCACAGTCAGCCTCTGGCTCCCTTGGCTGAAGAGGCTCTGGACAGCTCGGCCCACATCCAGCGTGGCCCAGCCAGCCCTCTGCACCTCCAGCCACATCTTGCTGACCATGGTCATGTTCAGCCCCGTCAGGTCTGGCTGCAAAAGCTTCACCGTGACCTGGTGTGTCCCAGGGCCAGGGGATGCCCAAAACAGGTAGAGGTTGGCTTGCAGGATCTCGGTGCTCCCACCCAGCTCCGGGGCGAAGTGGAAATGCAGGAGGGTTCTGCGGGAAGTAGATGACCCTGTGCACAGGACCAAAAGCAGAGTCAGGAGGTGGTGGGGAGGAGGGTTTCCCAGCCTGGGAGCACCAAGGCAGAGCAGATGGGAGGCACGTCTAAACCAGGGAGCAGCAAGCAGGACACGCGGGTGTCAAGGGGCCCCCGCTTTCCAGCACTGCTTTGCTTCTCCTTCTGCCGCTGCTCTGAAGTAGCAGCATCTGGGCCTGGTGCTTAATGCAGCAACCTGGCCTGGCTCCACCTTCTCTGCCCTGAGATCCCCCTTGTCAGGGAAGCTGCTGAGGGTTTTGGAGAAGGTTATCTGGCTGTGTAAACCAACCCCAGATTTAAGGCGGTCATGCCGACTCGCGCTGCCGGCACCACCTCTACTTTCCATGGCTGGAACCACCGCCTGCTCCTGCACGTCCCACTCAGCAGCAGCATTTTGGGGCTGCCAGGCTTCCTCACAAAGGAGGGGGAGCGATGAATGCCCTTCTCTGCGGTCTGGCACAGCACAGCAGGGCAAGAGTTTGGACCCAGGCCCGTGGCTCATGCCTGCTCCTTCGTTTCCAGCAGATGTTCTGCTGAGCTGGGAGACATCTCCACATTGCCCTCATGTGCAGGAACACAATGTGCCATGGAGGAGCATTGTTCCCAGAGGTCTTCAAGCAAGCCCCCAATATCCCACATGCAAAACACACAAAGGCCTGCAAGGGGTGCATGTTCCCCCCAGCACCTCACTGAGCAGCAGCTCAGGTCTGGGCAGTGACAGCTCGGGAGGATGCTCTGCGGGGTGCGGGGCCTATTCTGCCTCTTTCCAAAGGCTGCATTTGCCTGGGAGTGGGGGTACAGGACCCCGCTTTTCCAGTGATGCCTGTAAAGGACCCCCGAGCATGTTTTGTGGAGCTCTCTCTACCCAGGAAGGCAGCTGATTCCGGAGCGCCACGTGGCAGCCCACCACTTCGGGTAGCAAGAACACCGCGGGGAGCAGACGGGCTTTGGAGTTGACTCCCCGGATGATGAACTGCTGGGGAACCGGGGCCTGAAATCACGCTTTGATTGACCTGGCCACCTGACCCACCCACCTCTAGCACAAGCGGGGAAGGTCCAACAGAAACGGACAACGACTTAACGAGACCCCGCAGCCTGTCCTTGCTCCCACCCATCCCCTTGCCCCCACAAACCACTGAGAGGGGCCCCGGGGTCTCCACGGTGCTTCCCCTCCCCGTGGTGAGGGGTGGCTGCTCGGGGCAAGCTCAGGACGTGGGTGCAAAGGTTCTGGCCGTGGAGCGTCTCGGTGCCAGCCCGTTGGTGCCTGCAGGCGCTCAGTGCCCCTGCGCGGGGCTCTCGAGGTACCTGTGCCCAGGAGGAAACCTCTCAGCACCTTCCCCGCATCCCACCATGCCCCCCACCCGTGGGGTCCCGTCCCACCATGCCCACAGGGTCCGGGGGTTCTGCACACACCTGACTCGGCAAAGCTCAGGATCTCGTAGTGCTGCACGCCCGGCACGGGGTGTGGGTAAGGGACGCTGCTGGCATGGAGCACCCCTGGGGCGACGGGCGCGTCGGTGCGCTGCACCCGCATCCTGCGGAGAGCGGTCAGCAGGGCCCCCCGGGACGTGGGCTGGGTGATGTTGGGCCTGTCCGGCAAGCGGAGCTTGGAGAGGATGCTCTGCTTCGCCAGCGCGATGAGGATGTCCCGCTGCGTGGCAGGGGCCAGGGCCGCCAGCCCACAGGCTGGGCACCACACTCCCTTGGCAGCTGCCATCCTCAGAAGGCTCAGGAGCAGGAAAGCCACCGCGGCCGTCATCCCCGGTGCCTGCAGCTGACAATTCGGGGGTCCCAGCACACCAGGTTCCTTGAACCGTCCCGATAAGCCCAAGTCAAACTGGGACAGCAGAGCCGGGGCTGGGAGAGCGGCGGTAGGGCAGTGGTGCTGGACCCGGCAGGAAGGGCTTGTTTTCCCGATGTGACCACAAATATTGGCTGATCCCGGGCGAGATAAACGCCCCTGTGATCCCACAGGAGCCTTTCCTGGGCACGGGGCAGCCGCGGGTGCTGCTCTCCCCAGGGTTAAGGTGGACCCGAGCGGTGGGTGCTCGGCCCATGCACCCGGGGCGCCAGCGCCCGCTCGGAGCTGGGGTTTGGGGCTGTGAATGGGGGGCACCGGGCCAGGCCCGTGACGGCGCCCTGGGGTACTGCTGGGAGGGGTCCCCAAGCTGTGGCAGCCCACCCGTGCGTGGGGGTCTCCACGTGTGCTGAGGGGAGATGGGGGGGGGTCCCTGTGGTGTGGGGCTGCTGGGCAGCTGGGGGGCGTCTCTGGGCAGACGGGGGGGCCCTCACTAGGCAGCGGGGGGGTGCTCACAGAATCTGGGGGAGATCCTGGGCAGCCAGGGGGCATCCCTGGACAGCGGGGGGGGGGAGGCTCTGGGCAGTCGGGGGTGGGCTCTTGGGCAGTTGGTGGGGGGGTTGTGGGCAGCTGGTGGGACCCTGAGCAGTGGGGGGGGGGGCTCACTGGGCAGCCAGGGGGGGCTCTGGGCAGACGAGGGGGACTCCTGGGCAGCCAAAGGGGGGCCTGGGCACCTGGGGGGTTCCTGGGCAGCCGGGGGGCTCTGGGCAGCCGGGGGGGCTCTGGGCAGCTGGGGGGGGCCTTCACTGGGCAGTGCGGAGACCCCCGGATAGACCGGGGGGGGGGGGGAGGGGGGCGCCTTCGCGTGGGGCCCGCCCCCAGCCCGGAGGGGCGGGGCCTCCGGGGGCGAGGGGGCGGAGGCCGGCAGGGCAGCCCCGCCCCCGCTCCTAGCCCCGCCCCCTCATCTGGGGCCCCGCCCCCTCCAGGCCTCCCCCGCACCAGGGGGCGCCACCGCCCCCGGTTGCCATGACAACGGCGGCCCGGCGGGAGCGCCGCGGTGACGCGGCACGCACGGAGCGGTGACGCAGCGCGTAAGGGACCCGCCCTCCTTCCCTTCCCTTCCCTTCCCTTCCCCTCCCTCCTCCCCTCCGCCCGCCCCTCCCCCTCCCCCTCCCTTCCCGTTCCGGTCCCGCCCCGCCTCCCCCGCGCCGCTCGCCCCGCTCCCCCCTCCCGCTCCGCCGCCCCGCCCGGGCGGCCCGCGCTGGCCCAGGCCCGGCCCCGGGGTGGCGGCGGCGGCGGCAGCGGCCCCGGCCCCGGCCCCGGCCCGGCGGCGCAGGGCCCGGCCCGGCCCGGTAAGTGCGGGGGGACGAGGGAGGCGGGAGGCCGGGACCGGGAGCGAGACCGGGGCACGGGGCTGGGAGCGGGGCGAGACAGGGAGCGGGACTGGGGCCGGCGCCGAGACCACGACCGAGACCGGGAGCGGAGCCGTCGGGGCGTTGGGCCGGTCCCCCTCTCGCTGCCCCCGGGACCGGCCCGGCCGCGGGTCTCCAGCCTCCAGGGCGAGCCCCGGCGGCGCTCTCCCGTTCCCCGCCAGGCCCCGCCGGGTCCCCGCCACCGGGAGCAGCCGGCGGAGCACCGGCAGCGCGGTTCTGCCCGGCCCGGGGCCGCGGCGGCTCCCGGTGGAGGCGGAGCAGCAACAGGTGAGCGGGGCCCGGCGTCGGGATGGCCGCGGGCCGCCCGGTTTGGTGGCCCGGGAGCACGGGGAGGGGATCCCGGCCCGCAGCGGCAGAGCCTTCGCCTCGAAACCCGGCCCAGGAACGTTAATGGCCCCCTGCCGGTAGGGAGCGGGTCACGGGGAGCCGCTGGGGTGCCGGAGGGGCTCCGGGGAGGGGGAGCCCGTGGTTCTGAGGGGGGTGCGCTGGGGGTTACACGGGGAGTTGTTTGGTGGCTCCATGGTCTCTGTCACGCGGCGGACGTAAATCCTCGCCGTGCTCTGTGTTGGGAAGCGTCGAAGTTCAGTTTTTCTGAAAACCCGGGTGTCGGGGTTGCCGCCGGCTCCTGCCGGGGCGGTGTTCTGGCAGCGAGTCTCCCAGGTAAGTGGATGTTGTTCCCAACGGGCCCCTTCGT
The DNA here is from genome assembly GCF_013377495.2 of Cygnus atratus. Classification (NCBI taxonomy): domain Eukaryota; kingdom Metazoa; phylum Chordata; class Aves; order Anseriformes; family Anatidae; genus Cygnus; species Cygnus atratus. Next base: position 703,656 of record NC_066390.1, on the reverse strand, counting down.
CTCTTTGAAACGGGCTCTCAGAGGTGGCCCCGTGAGCTCCTCGCGTGGTGTGGAAGTGGTTGTAACAGGGGGGGGGGGGCTCCTACCTCTCTTCTGTCCCCCATTTTGTGAACCGCTTTTTCATCCCTTTCCTTACGTCCTTTAGTTCCTTACATTCTGTATTATATCTTTCATTGATGGCAACCTTTTCCAGTTGTTGTTCTTTCTGGCCTCTTTCTGTTTGTTTTGAGAAGCTGAGCCTGGGTCTATGCTGCTGCACTGGTCTCTGGTTTTATAAGGGGCTTGATAACTTCTCTTTCAGAAGCCACAAGAAGGGTGCGTGCCTTTCAGAAGAGAATCCAACCTGTGCCAACACCTGGTCGATAGGCAAGGCTGTAGCCAGTTGATGACTGGTTTATTGAGGGAGGTCTGCAAACCCTAATGGGTTTCTGCTGTCACTTTTATTATGGATTGCTCTGTTAGTGATCAGCTGTTAGGCTGCAGAGAATCTGAACTGGCCTGAACTCAACTGTTTCTGCGCTGCCTGCTCTCTGTATAATTTTCTGTCTTTTTATGAGGCTTCAGTGCTGTCAAAAGAGGTCTGGGGAAAAAAAAAGGCATATTTCTAATCATTTGTGCTGATAAGTCAAGTAGGTGTGCCTTAGTAGTAGGGTTTGTAGGGGAATGAGCTTCAGTGTCAGGAACACCGAGCCAGCCTCTGGCAGAAGCTGCTCAAGTGCAGAGCTTCCAACTCTCCAGGATAAGGCTTTATTTTTCCTAGAGCTCAAGGATGCCACTGGAATTGTGAATAGAAAGAAACCCTGAGTTTATTATTGCTTCTGCTGCTTTTGCAGCTTCTGTTTGTTCAAAGTGATCCATTAGAATCTGAACCACAGCTGAAGAGGATTCAGATGTGATGGGAGCTGGAAACACAAAGCTAGCCTTAGTCCTGCACATGTTGCTGAGTAGATGCAGATTACTGTCCGTCTTCTGTTTTGGAGCAAAGTTAAAGTTTAAAAAGCGGAAGGGTACTGAAAAGAAGTGTTGGTAAAGGAAGATAACCTGCTTGGGGAGCTGGAAACATTGCCAGGCTTTGGTGTCTGTTTATCACCAAACAAAGGATAGGCTGAAGAATTATATCCTAACGGTAGCAAAAGGGAGGGAAACCCTTTGGCAGAGTTTTGTGGCTGCTGCTTCAAAACCTGGGGACTAACAGCAGCAGAGCTGCCCTTACCTGCCAGCCGTGCTAGGGACACTGGCTGGTGTTAAAAAGAAAATACCCGAGAGGAGAGCAGGACATAGTCCACAGATATCATATCATTGCCATGTACAAGAATTGGTTTCTTCCATCTGCATGAGGAGCAATGGGAGTGTGTTGTAGGACCTCACCTGCTCGTCAAAAGCAAACGCCTGCCCACGTACAGATCAAAATGCTGTGCCCTTGCTGATTCCAAGTCTTTGTCTCGGTGTTCCTTTTCCCGCTGACAGCATGCAAAGAAACTCCATGTGTGGCTGGTCTCAGTTTGGTTTTCTCTCACTGGTACTTGCTGAGAATCTCGCCTCATCTCTTGCTTTGACCTGTTCTCCATCTCCCTTTGAGACCTGGGGGTCTGGTTCCCTGTAGTAACTTCGGGTAGTTCCGATTCCTTATGCTCCGTTCTTCTGTCCTGTTTGACACCTGTAGGCTGTTAAGGCTGACTGGCATAACCTCTGTGTCCTTCTCCTTGAATTCATGCTAGAAATTCTCCGTTAAATCGTACCGAGGATACTTGCAGTAATCTTCCTTCCTTACTGAATGACAATTCAGTAGTTTGCAGTTGGCTTGCTGATTTTTTTCCCCAACAGATGTTCTCTTAGGGTCTCGCTTCTCCCATCCACAGCTCTTTGTATTTTCAGTGTGCTATTAAACATTTATTTCTAAAGATTTCCCCCTGTTCATTCCTGTTTCCTTGGAATATAAGGGTGGATTCTATGTACACAAACTTCGGAAGCTTATTCCAGTGTGTGTGTATGTGTATATTTGCAAATATGAGGGTATTTTTCGACAGTCTAGATGACAAGGATAGACATTAGACTGATTATTTTTTTCTCTGTCCACCAAGCTGGCACAGTGTGATGTTTGATGGCAGCTTCACTGGATAGTAAACCATTACTTCAGACTCCAGGGATTGCACAAGTGAGGATGGATCTCAACAGGTTGCTTGCAGTGATGATGCTTTGCTGGAGACAGCCACCTGGCTTTTGAGGAGCTGGATTAAGACTCCCAACTCAACTCATGCCAGTTGTGAAGGAGAAACATCACTTGGATATGGTCCGTTCTCTGATCTCTACCCCTGCTCAGGAGTGGGGACTGACTGGGGACTGGTGACCTGGAGGTGAGTAGGATCTGGAGCCAACTGACCCCTTAGCCGTCAGGCTTTGCAGTTTTTCCCCAGTGGTTCCTGAGGGCCAGTTCGAGCTACCTGCGTAGCATGAGCGTGATGAAACCTGGAGTGATTTAACAATATCAGACTTTGGTTTGTGGCACCGTCTTCCTCTTTGGTGGGTCTTAATGGCCTTGGTTGCTCACATCTTCCTCAGACCAAAACTGAGAAGCTAAATTCTGTGGTGTAGCTGTAGCTAGGCTTCTCTCCATCCAGAGATGAAGTTAGTCGAGTGCTGCTTTGAGATTCGGCTGCGTGACCTGTGAGGGTCAGGTCTCTAGGTTGGTAGGATGTTCGGTGGAGTGGAATTAAAGGAACTAATTTCCTTTGATTTCTCACCAGGCATCTTCATTGGGGCTTGCTGTTTTGGGACAAGATCTGCAGTCTCCCAGGGTACTAGCTGTTGGGCTAGAAGAAGTGGGTGCTGCTTGCCAGGACATAGCGCATCTTGCAGCACCCTGTGTCCTCTCACATCTGTGAGCTGCGGCTGTAGAATCACATACCTGTGGATCATCTCTTGATGAGGTGGCAGAGGAAGCCAGTCTGTCCACATCCTCATTTGGTGGGGTCTCCTGGGGTCTCAGCCACAATCCGATTTACCCAGGCACGGGGCTTACATTAAATGAGCTCAAGTTTTCTGGGCCCAGCATTACCTAGGGGCTTTTTCAGCAGCCTGCTCTGTGGAGTGCAGGACTATATGCTATGCTGACGATTAAAGTTAATCCGTTCTTGGGGCAAATACTGCATTTCTCAGACAGTTGCTCCAGGCTTCCTGCAGACTCACTGCTAGGTGAGTGGTTTACAGTTGTTTACGTTGGGCTTAAGTTTTCGAGGTCGTCTTGTGGCTGAGAGCAGTCCCAGGGTATTTTGACTGCGCTGTGCCGCACCGAACTAGAAACGTGATGCAGCTGGTTTGAACATCATAGTGTTTCGTGTGGTTTTGGGGCTTGTGTGACGAGGAGGAGCTAAACCCAGCAAACGAGGCTTGGAGGGGGGCACTGCACGTGTCCGAAACCGCGCTGACTTGGCGAACATCAGGTGTTATGTCACCTGTTGAGTTAAACTCGTGTGACTTTGCATGTCTTGTTTTAGTTGAGTAAAAGCCGAGGGCTGTGAGTAAACTAACACTTCCTAAAGTAACGTGGATTTATACAGAAAGCGAGCAAAGTCCCAGAGAACTTACAAAATGACGTGCAGTCACTTCCTCTGTGGCTGGGAGACGCTTGCGTAAGGACCTGGGATTCTGCCACTGCTTGGAGGAGGCAGTGCCAGGAGAAGGGGCAGCAGCATCGCTCGGTCTCATAGCAGCTGAAGGAGTATTCGTCGCTTCTGCCTGTCCCTGTTGTAGTTGTCTCAGGTCGTCTGCAACAAGCGTTGAAAAAGGCTTGGAGGGAATAGAGGGGTCAACTGAATTAGAGGGGAAGGAGAACTGCCAGGAGTTGGTCGGGGGACAGGCAGGCTCACTTGTTGAGGGATGCCTGAGGAGCAGAGCAGGGCAGCGTGCCCGCGTCAGATCCCTAAACCCCTTCCTCCAGACATTCTGCAGCGCCTCTTGTTCTGCCCCTGATATCCTATCCTCTTGTCAGAGTGCAGATGCATCAAGTTCCCCTTATAGTAGTGATGCCATTTGTGTTGCTAAATTTAAGATTGTGTCAGTGTTTCTATTCTAAAGCTCTGTTTTCAGGGGGAAGGTGTATAAATCACCCACTTCATGAAATAGTAATGATAACCTGGAGAATAGGTTCCAGGCTTACCTTCTGTTCAGTGCTTAAACATTTTTCTGTTGTCTTCACCTATACTACCCTGCTCTGCAGTTATTTGTAAAGGCGCTGTATGAACCAAAGCTTTCTCCGATTAAAGTGGAGTTTGGATTTCACCTGCTGTGTTCCAGCTTTCCCATCTACCTACTTTAAATTTTATTTCTTGTCTTTCTTTCTGTGGTAGATGGTGACAGATAAAGAAAAGAATTAGTGTATTGGAGAAATGTTAAGTCTTAAGTCATTTTGTCATGGCGTAATTCCTGTGTAGAATCAGGTGGGGGAACAGAGAATGCTTTCATGCCAAAACGGGTTGTTTGAAAAGTGTGAATCTGTCATGCAAAGAGTTGTTTGAAAAGTGTGAAGAATGCATCAAGGTAATCCCAGCACAGATGTTTGCTAGTATATATGCGCACATGCACTGTGTTTCACCTCATTATGTATCACTTAATGGTAAGCTTCAACTATATTGATACTAATTGAGGAACTTGATTTTTTTTTTCTTTTTTGAGAAGAGGCAGCTGCAGGGTCAGAACTTACAACTTGTTCTTCAGCCCCTAAACCTAATAAAAGGCAGACAGCATCTGTGGCTCTTTGCTGTTGACGTAGCCCTGGCAGGGAAGTGTAATCCTGGGAGGAAGTAAGTGCTGTAACCCAAATGACTTTTACGGTTGGTCTGGATCTTTTTCCCTTTTTTTTTTTTAATTACGTGCTTTGGTAGCGTATCTTAAAGAGTAGCGTATCTTAAAGACTTGGAGAGGTTGGAGAAATAAGTGGCAGTGATGGTTGACGCTCCTGGGTCTGTCAAGTGAGAGGGGTGCTTCAGCTGATGCTATGCTTGCGGCTTGCTAACTGAGGCCGAAGTTTCAAATAGGTAGAATTGGTTAGTTTGGGGTTTGGATTCTGTTTCCAGCTTATGTCGATACCGATCTAATAATAACATGCCGTCCTTCTCCTGGTTTCTTTCGCCTGAGGATTCCAGTTCCTTAGGAACAACAGTTGCCCTGGGAGATGAGGTGAGTGAGTGGTGCTGCCGTACTGTTCAGGAGCTCGTAGCGTGGCACTGAAGCGACTATGCTTGAGAAGAGCCCAGAGTCCTGCTCTCCGATCACCGCCTCTGCCTGAGTGAGCTGTTATCACGGCTTCCTCTTCCTGGGACCAGATTCGATCAAACGGCTGCACTTGCTGGTGGCTTTTCCACGTGCCCGTTGCAGTTTTTTTGAAGTGTACGTATCTGGAAGTTAATGTGAGTGAAATAGGCTCTTTTAGAGCGATACGCTTATTTTGATGCTCTGTATTTTTGGTAGCGTACCGTGGTTTCTTTCTTGCAGAGGTGCTGACAGCCCTGGATATCTGGGTGCCCCGTGTTGGGCGCCGCTGGTTTCAGTGGACCTCACGGGTGGGTGCAGCACCTTCAGCTGGCAGAGCCATGTCCGTGCTGCTGCTGGAGGTCGGGCTGTGAGAGGAAGTTTAGAGCTGATGTAACTTGTAGGTTCCCTTCCTCTCTGCAGTGGAGTACAAAGAGTTGGTGTTTGGATAGTCTCTGTCCCCAGCAAGCAGCTAGTTTTGCCTAGTTTACATCAGTGCAGACATTCATTTGAGCTGATCCTTCCCAGTACTTCAGATAAGGTAGAATGGGTGTTTGCAGTGCTTTTTTTTTTTTTTTTTTTTACAACTAAAGGCAAGCTCTCTGGCTTACCTGTGAGTTGTGAATCAGAGGTAATTAATGCCACTCTTTACCTTCTGCTAGCAAAGAAGTTTTGCTTTGTATCTCTGTCTGTTAAGGTACCCCAGCTCTGAGGACCAAGCACGGTGACTATGGAAAACAAGCAACAGAGACTTACTACCGCTCTTATGTTCAGCAGTCGTAAGGCATTCAAAATACTTTTGACTTGTTTAACAAGCAAAAGTGCTGGCGAAAGACGTGTTGCTGCTCAGCGTTGTTCCATAACGTAGCAATGGATTATTACAACATCCAAACACTGTTGTGTTCCACACCTGCTCCGGCACCATCGTAGAGACTTGGCCAATTCAAGCTCCTGGCGGTCTTGTAATGTGGATCATCAGCTCCTAGATCCGCTGATAGTCCAGTGCATGTCCTGATGTTTTTTGGGATGTCCTTTCATTCCAGATACTTGGGGATCACGCAGAAACGAGCTGCCTGGCAGCATTAAAGTGCAGATATCTAAATCAATTGCACACCTCCCAACGACTTCCATTATTCTGCTAAATTTAGCCCAAGTAGAGCTGTGGCAAAACAGATTTCTGGGGACTTTAGTGAGCATCCAGGTAGACAATATGCAGTCTCCCCAAGCAGTAGAGGAGGGAGGTAGCCTCATATAAGCTCTTGTCTGCTGCCCAACTGTTTTTATTAAATCGAAATTCAACACACAAGCGGAACAATGTACATGTCTGTTCCCAGTGCCAGCTGCCCAACAGCTTGGTTTGAGACGAGAGGTTGTACTGATGACTTGATGTCATTTCTTCCTTCTGAATCATATCACAGGAATTTTGCAGCTCGGACCCTCCTGTCTGTGAAAAGCAGGTGTGGAGCTGTGCTGCTGTCAGACCTGGGCGATCTCGATGGGCTGCTAACACGCGAGGTTGGCTCTCTGTGTGTTTTGACTTGAGCACTTCAGCTTTTTGCCCTTTTTTGTCTGTCTTCTTACTGTTTTGATTATTATTGTCCCTTTATAAAAAGGGGAACTATCGCTGCTGTTTAGAAAGGAAGCAGGAGTCGGTGTACCAGGGCTTGTTGGCTCGTGGGTACAGCTGGGCATGGCCTCCTGGCGGCATGAGCAGTGGGTGCAACAGAGCACTTCTCTAGGAGAAATCTAGGGGCAATCCTGGACATGGGGTCAGACTGGGTGAAGAACTCAGTAAGAGCAGCCCTGCAGAGAAGGACTTGGGGGTTCTGATGGATGAAAAGCTCGATGTGAGCTGGCAGTGCATGCTTGCAGCCCAGAAGGCCAGCTGCATCAACAGAGGGGTGGCCAGCAGGGGAAGGAGGTGATTGTCCCCCTCTGCTCTGCTCTTGGAGGCCTCATTTGGAGTGCTGCATCCAGGTCTGGAGCCCCCAGCACAAGAAGGATGTGGGGCTATTAGAGCGGGTCCAGAGGAGGGCCACAAAGATGATGGGGGGGTGGAGCACCTCTCCTGTAAAGAAAGGCTGAGAGAGCTGGGGGTGTTCAGCCTCCAGAAGAGAAGGCTCTGGGGGACCTCATTGCAACCTTTCAGTACTTAAAGGGGGCTTGTCAAAACGATGGAGTGCAACTCTTTACTCAGTGAGATATTGACAGAACAAGGGGGAATGGTTTTGAACTAAAAGAGGGGAGATTTAGATTAGGGGTTAAGAGGAAAGTCTTCATTCAGAGGTGGTGAGGCGCTGGAACAGGTTGCCCAGAGAGGTTGTGGGTGCCCCGTCCCTGGAGGTGTTCAAGGCCGGTTAGATGAGGCCCTGGGCAACCTGATCTAGAGGGTGGCATCTCTGCCCATGGCAGAGGGGTTGGAAGAAGATGATCTTTGAGGTCCTTTCCAACACGAGCCATTCTGTGATTCTATGAAATCCATCTCCTAGCGTGGGAAGAGGTGGGGGAAAGCTTTGAGATTATCCATTAGGGTAGCAGCAAGAGGAAGGGCTGATAATTCCAAGCCCATGTCTGTCAGTGCTGGGATTCCCTTGCATGTGTTGTCAATGGGGCGCATGCAGATTTATGGTCGTCTATAAAGCCCAGTTTCATTATGTATTGTGAGCACAAGCTGTCTTTGTGTAGTGCAGACTGAGTCACTGCTGCCTCCCAGTGAATTTCTGTGATGATTATTGAGTGTGGGCAGATGCAGCCTACTCTTTATGCCAGCTCTCTTATATTTTTTTTTAATGAAGTTATAAAATTCATATATTGCTTTGACATCCTTTTCTTTGAGAAACTAATTTCTTCTGAGCTGAGTTTAGACACAAGAGCTGCTTTATTATGGAAGGTGTTCCCTGTATCTCAGAGACTGACCTCTTTGGGGAAGCTTCAGGTATGCTGTCTATTAGAAAATAGGATCCTGCCCTGTCTCTTTCCCCATGGGCAAACCAAAATGAGAAGGTGCTTCGCAGCCCAATCCTTCTGTTGTGGTTTCTTACTAGGAAGGAAGCAGAATGAAGATCTAGAACATGGGGAAAAATGCAGAGGGGTGGTCTAGATCCTGTGCCTGCGGCTGGGTGAGGTTGTTCAAATCTTAAAGCTTCTTTCCACCTTTAAAGTTACAGAAGCCCAGAAGCTGAGTGTCTGCTCCTTGCTGAGTTTTTCCCCCGTGTCAGGTTTGGACCTGGGACTGAGATGGTTTGGGCTCATTTGCGCAGGGGCATGGGGCTGACAGCAGCAGGCGCTCTGGGTGTACGCGAAGTCCTGGGCATTGGGCACCTTTTGGAGGTGGCCTCCCCAGCACGTAGCTCCCTGAATCTGGGAAAGTGGCAGATATATCAGCTTTCAGCCGCGATGTTTGTGTGGGCTTTTAGCAGCCTGAGCAGTCTGACTTTGCTCTGCTGGTCGAGTGAAAGCAACTCCGCACTCTTGCCTGATGCTGTGCTCATATTGGTACAAATGGGCTTCATCTGATACAGCTGCTGCTTATGGTAGGAGCTCTCCGAAAATGAAACCTCTGACCTATCGCTGAGCCTGTGTTCGGGGTTGTGACAACATAATTGTATGAACAAATGAACTGTTTGGTCAGCGGCAGAACTGGTCAGCCTGGCTCCTTAACGATCGGCGTTCTGCGGATGGATTCTGTGCTAAGGATTGATCTCATAAGTCTGTCTGGCCACTAGTGGGAGCATTAACAGGCTCCCTCTAGCTGGTCAACTATCAGAAGGCTTTTTTGAGGTTTTAACTGTTCTGTCAGAGTACCTTCACTGGGTCCACTGTGTTCAAATGTGAGTTGGACAGATAAGATACGAACGCAAATACTGTTGGCATAGTTGTGTAAGCTTTAACTACCCTCCCTCCCTCAAAAGCATCCTGATAACAGCATGTTATGATCGAGTTGATCTTGGCAAGCCTTATGGCTCGTGGCTGGGAGGTGTTGCAAAGCCTTTCTGCTTGGCCCAGCAAAGAACAACATCTTATAACCCTGCTGGTTGTGGACAGAGAGCTCGAACCTGGGAATCCTTAAGATTCATCCTGCTGGAACTGCAGGGCACAGCCCTGCCGCTCCTGTTGAAGTGAGCAGGGTACCTGGCTCTGCTGCAGGTGAAAATGCTGTTCTGCTGTTGGTTTTTTTTTTTTTTTTTAGTGCTTTTGTGTGTGTTTGTTTTTTTTAATTGACTGAGCTTATTTTTCTTGGCTTCAGTTTAATGTACTTTTGAGGACATGGCTTTTGAGTTTTGTGGCTGCCTGGGAAATGCCCGCTGCTGCTATTGATGTGATACAATACTTGCTTCATTACTTTATGTAGAAAAATTGGATAACGTGAGGCTTCTTCTGAACTCGCTTTGAAGAATGATTACTGCCTGCTTTTATTTTCTTTTCTCCATCAAATGCATCCTTAATTTAAAACATAACTTCAAAGCTACATATGAGTTAAAGTTGCACTTTAACAACAGGCACAAAGGTGTAGACTGTGGACAGTTACCGAATTCTCAGTGTATTTTTGGGGAGTGGTTCGTGAGGAGAAGCTCTGCTAGAAAAGCTGTCAGCATCTCCTCCGCCTGCCTGCTTTAGGAAGTCGTGGTCATCCTCACTGGGAAGGGGATCGGCTGCACAATGAGAAGGGATTTGCAGCTTTCACTCTCAAGTTGCGTGCTTGTGTCCTCTCAGATTGGTTTCCTGATTAGAAGAGGAGCCTTTGCTCTAGGCCTGGCGTCTGCCAGAGTTACAAACTTCCCAGAATTTAAACCTATAGCACTCCCATGCGCCTATAGCACTCCCATGCCCTTGGTAGGCCACGGTCTGTTGCTCTTACTCTCTATAATAATTTTGGGCCTGGATCCCACAGACTAGTAAAACACAGCGATTTTGGGGAGGGAACACTTTGCAACAACTCCTTGAGGAATTGTGTGGTTGTGTGTTGCGGAGAGAAACCCCACAGCAGTGTTGGTGGCTAAAGTAAACCAGGAAAATCGTGGGAATAGGGCTATGAAAGCCTCCTCTCTGACTGAGGCGAGGCAGGGAGTTCGGTCTGATGTCAGACCAAACGTGCCAGCAGTGGGTTTGCCTCGTAAATGCGGGTCCCCAGTGCTCAGCCTTGGCTGGGGCCTGCCCGCTGGAAATGGTGGCGCGTGGTTTTGTCAAGAGAGGGGGCACTTCATTGGCCTGCTGAAGGAGACCCCAGCTCTTAGGGGTCTTATAAAAAGGATGAAGAAGGATTCTTTACTCGGGTAGATATTGATGGAATAAGGGGGAAGGGTTTTGGATTAAAAGAGGGGAGATTTAGATTAGAGGTTAGGAGGAAATTTTTCATTCAGAGGGTGGTGAGGCGCTGGAAGAAATTGTGGATGCCCCATCCCTGGGGGTGTTCAAGGCCAGGTTAGATGAGGCCCTGGACAACCTGATCTAGAGGGTGACATCCCTGTCTATGGCAGGGGGGCTGGAACTGTGTGATGCATGAGGTCCCTTCCAACCCGAGCCATTCTATGAGGAGCAGCTGAGGGAACTGGGGTCGTTCAGTCTGGAGAAGAGGAGGCTCAGGGGAGACCTCATTGCTCTCTACAACTACCCGAAAGGAAGGTGTGGGGAGCTGGGGTTTGGCCTCTTTTCATAGGTAAACATCGATAGGACTAGAGGGAATGGCCTCAAGTTGTGCCAGGGGAGGTCTAGGTTGGAAATGAGGAGACATTTCTTCTCAGAAAGAGCGGTCAGGCGTTGGAATGGGCCGCCCAGGGAGGCGGTGGAGTCACCGTCCCTGGGGGTGTTTAAGGAAAAGTTGGAGGTGGTGCTTAGGGACATGGTTTAGTGGGTGATGTTGGTGGTAGGGTCGTGGTTGGACCAGATGATCTTGAAGGTCTTTTCCAACCTTAACGATTCGATGATTCTTCAGCTGCAATGAGCTCGTGGCTTTTTCCCTCCCCTTAAAGCCCCTTTCCAGCAGCTCACATGTCAAGCGGAACGCGATTGTGTAACTTGTGGTAAGGTAAAGGGGCCGGGAAGGCAGCGTGCTTAGTTTTAGGCAGGATTTCCATGAATATTGCATTTCAGAGAAGCAGGGGAACTCTGCTTTGCACTGCTCCATTGATTAAGGCTGAGCAATATGGCTTTGTTCACTTCAGCTCAAATTCAGGGCAAAATACGTTTTGGGAGATCTTTGCTTGAACCTAAGGGGCCGTTTGTTTATGACTTCCTGTTTAAGACTGAGGTTTTTACAAGTAGTCATCTAGGTCTGTCTTTTGAACTTCCTTTCAGTGGCCTTTTAACTTTTTTTTCCACTCATTTTTTATGCTTTCAATTTTTTTGGATATTCGGGGGGGGGGGGGGGGAAGAGAACCTGAAATATTTACAGTAAGCTGCTTCTGCCTACAGATTTATTAGGTTTTGAATTAGCTGTACATGATAGCATATTATTTTTCCCTATAAAAAAAAATAAATCTGCTTTTTCTTATTAATGGCAGCTTCCTGCTTTATAAATACTTGGGAAACTGATGTTGTTCGCCTTCGCGAGGAGGCAGGGAGAGATTGGTGTCTTTTTGGTGTTATTTTTTGAAACTCTGAGGAGAGAAAAAAGCGGCCATCTGTCAGAGTATTTCACAGGTTCTGCAGAGCCTGGAACGGCCCCTCTTTTCTGGAGAGCCGCCTGTGGCAAAGCGGGATAAAGGGACTCTGTCTGTGACCAAGGCTTCTTCATAGCTGATAGTAAATGTGAAATGTGTTTGGGTCTGCAGCTGGAAGGGGAAATTCTTTAATAATGATGATGTTATTGGTAATAATTGGTAATTGTAATTGGTAATAATGATGTTTCTGGTATTACTTACATCACTTCTGTTGTGAAAAAGGAAAATACAGGTGGCACCTAAATTGCAGATGTGCTGGGACAGGTGAATGTGCGAAGTCAGCGCAGAGGGGTGTTCTGCTGCGCAGTTATCAGTGCGGGAAGGACAGTGGAGTTTGGAGGCAAGGTAGTGGCTTCTTGAGCTCTTTGACCCTAAAAGGGTGGCGGTGGTGGTGATGCTGTGCAATGCGTTACAAAAAAGTGCGTCAAACATGGGACAGTTGGCTAGTGATGGATGGTACGTAGGATGAGTGGAAGCATCTGAACGCAAGGCAGCTGAGTTTAGGAGACTGGCTGCATAGAGAAAAGCCTCTAGCATCTACCCGCACCCCGTAGAGAGCACCGGACCGCATAAAGCTGAGCATCGCTGGTGTCCGCCGGGCACGCCTCAGCCCTGTCCTCGCCGCGGGCTTTCCAGCGTGAAGGCTTTTTCTCTTTTCTTGGGTACGTGCATCGCTGCAGGGCTGCGATCCAGAAGGGGTAGCCCTGCTTGCTGGTGCCATGTGAATAATAGTTTGGGATTCCTAATTGAAAGGGTGAGCAAATAAACATCTGCTGGGATCAGCGCATTGAGCTAGGGGGCTGCAGCGCCCGCCAGCCCACGGCTTGTTGCCACGCAGGCTTTAGTTCATGCCACCTCTCTGCTTTTCTCTCCCTCCGTTCCTCTGGCATCAGCACATGTTCTATTTTTAAACCGTGCTCTGCTCTGTATTGCGGCATTTCTCTTCCTGAATTATTTATCAGTGTTTGGAGCTGAATGGAGTGTGCTACGTCTTTTCCACTGCTCATGGTTGCCCACGTGTCTGTCTTGGGCCATTGACAGATCTGGTTCATGTCAAATCACGCTGGCCTCGGCTTGGAGGGGCTGCATGGGGTAGTGGGGCTTGGCTGCAGTCCATGTGCTAGCGCAGGATCGTTCAGATCTGTGTGGTTAATGCTCTCCTTGCTGGGGTAGACAGGGAGGGGATGGTTGCCATGATAACACATCCTCAGCTGAGCCGGATTTGAATGGAAGGTTCCTTTTTTAAAAAAAAAAAAATAAAAAAATAATATAAGTTTTCCTTTTTAATGCCTGGAGACAGGCTTCAGCCTGGGAAGAAAAGCCTTCTGGGCACACAAGGGTGGAGGAGAAAACAACATCAGAGACTGGGCATGGCTGAGGCTGGCTTAAAGCTGCTTGGTGGTGGGGTGCTGTGAGTTTTTTATTTTTTACTTAGGGAAAATCGTGTTTGTTTGTTTTTTAATTTAAAACTTCTGTTTTCTCTGCCATGCATGGTACAGGGACCCTTTTCCAACAGAGATGGCAGTACAGGCTTTAAAAGGAGCAGGAGGGCAGGATGTTTCATCTTGGAAGGATTTTTCCAGCTACTGACTAAACTTAGCTCATCCCTTCCTCTGACTTTCCTTGAAGGTCTCTCAGCATTGGTATTTTCTCCTGCTATCATTTTCCCCCCCCTTCCTCCATCTCTGATATCCCTTTGACTTTTTGTCCATCAGAGCCGATGGATTTAGCTGCTTTCCGTACCTGCTGCTTCTGAACTTTCTTCCAAGTGGAGCTGGGGAGGAGGAGGATGCCCTCCTTGAAGTCAGGCGACAGGAGGGAAGGATCTCGTTGGAGGAAAGAGCCACGCTGCTGCTGCCTTCCTGGCCTCCCTCCCTGCCTCCAGCGCCCTGGACCTTGGGCCTCACGCGTCTGGAGCACATTCCTAGAAGCAGTTGAGCAGGGGACAATCTGCAACCTACATACAGTCTATTTTCTGAATTCTTCTCTTAGGCCAAGAAAGTCTCTCCAGATGGTCGTTGTTCATTGTACCTTCAGGAGCTCCACCCCGCCCTTGCATTGCTTTAGGGTCCTGGGTGTGTAAGAGTGGTGTGTGCCTTTATTCTGCGCGCTGGTGTTTGTGCAGCACCTGGAGAGAAGTGGATTTCCAGCAGTGGGGTGAGCTGAGGATAGGGCAGGCCTTGCCTCTTGGATCTTATTGTTTGGCCCTAATTTGGATTTATTTCCCATCTGGTACAGAAGCCATTCGAAGTTCCTAACAGCCTGGGTTTCCCTGCCCCTCTCAGAAGTGTCAACCACTCACGATTCTGACTTGAGGGGAATTTGGAGGGTGGCCTCTCCTCTGCTCTGCAGGGACTTTTTTATTTTTCTTCACTCTACCATTCGCTCCCTTATTGTGGTCTCTGCTGCAGAGACCTTGGGCCCTATGAGAAATATATGCTGGTTGTAGGACCAGTTAGGAATTCTGGCTGGTCTCTTTCCTTTCTGTTCATGAGCCCCCTGAAAAAGGCTAAGAGCAGCACATCCATCCTTCAGTCCCAGCTGCGGGGATTCTGCTGGCCTCCACTTTCAATTTCTCCACAGCTCTGCTTCTGGCTGTCCATGGAGCTATTTTCTTGGGGCGTGTTAGAGGAGGTAGCTGCTATCAGCAGTGTGCTGCAGTTCTCATCCTTCCCACTTCCTGGCTCCAAACACCAAGAAATCTTTTTTGCTGCATGCACGCTCCTGCATTTAAAAAAAAAAAAAAAAAAAGGCAAGCCCGTGGCCTGGAGGACTCCTGGAAGATTTTTTTTTCCTTGTCATGTGCAGTTGTTGGTATTGTCTGCCTGCTCAAGCCGGTCCCCTAGCTCAGATGCTTGGTGTATACCTGGCAGCACTTGGCTCGTGTTAGGCACCCAGGTTTGGAAACCTCTCCTCTTGCAGCCTGCTGCAGCGACCGAGGTCGGTTCCAACCCGAAGAACAGTCCGTGATGCAGCCCTCCAGCCTCCCAAGCGCTGCCTTCCTCCCTCGCCGCCATGCAGCGCTGCTCCCCCTCTCCGGAGAGGGACGTTCTGGTCCAGGTGGGTACCTGATGCGCCCAGGCCATCGGTGATGCTCTTCTCCCCTTGCAGCTGCTGTCGGTTCCCGACGCTGCCTGGAGCACGTCTGTCGCAGGGGGGAGCCCTGTCCAGGGCTGGTGCTGTGGGTTTGCAGCGATGCCATCCCACCGCATCCGTGTCACAAGTCTGGAGGTGTTTGGTTTTTTTTCCCTCCCCTCGTGATGAGATTATATCCGCTACCTAATTGACGAGTCTCCTCTCAGCAGCAACTGGCCTGGGAAAAGTGGAGCGTAGGCTCACTTGGTACATGTCTGCCAGAGAGGGAGGTAACGTGTCGTGCCGTTGTTCTGCGCTCGTGTTGCTGGCATTTGCTCCGCGACATTACCGCGTTCGGCATAAGCAGCTTCCCTGCAAGCCGCGAGCACAGGCAACACCCAGAGCTGCGGCATCTTTTCTGTGCCCCGCTTTCCCTGACCTAGTTTCGCTGCATGCACACACGCGGTACCTGAGCAAACGACTCTCAGGTGTGAAAGGCAGAAGGCAGCAAAGTCTCTGTAGGGCTTTATCCAGTCTGCGGCAGCCGAGGCTGCTGGTGGGGCTGACTCACACTTCCTTCTCCTCATCCTCCCACCCAGGATATGCTGTCTCCCCATCTGAGGAGAAAGATGCAGCTTAGGAAAATCCTCTCACACCCTTGCTTCTTGGGTTGGCAGCGTTTTGCCTTCATATTAATAACGGGCTGTGATCTCTGGAAGGGCTGGCTGAGCCCCCAGGAGGCTGCGTCTGCTGTCTGGGGCAGGTGCTTGTGTCCTAGAGCTGGAAGGCTTTTCTTGCTCTGGAATCTGTTCTTGCTTAGCCATCTGCCAGGCCTCTTAAGTGCTAGAGACCAGGTTTTCAGGCTCAGGTTATGGAGCTTCTTTTCATGCTGCTTTAACAGCACCGTTAAGAGGTGACAACAGGGTTGAAGCAGGAGGCTGGGGTCCGTGGAAAATAGGAAGAGCTGGTGGGAGGGAAGAACAGCATCTGAAGCTGCCTCCTTTTACAGTACTGATCTTGCGACTGCAGACTTCCAAAGTAGAGGGCACCTGCCTGTCCTTAACAGTCCTGAGTCAGTGTGCATCAGACCGTAGGTATGCCTTAGCAAAATAAAGCTTTTGGTTTGCTTTTGCGAGGTTTAGTGGAGATTTTAAGGTTCCCTCTGTGGGGCCAAGATCCTTGGCCTGAGCAAGGCACGCTGGAGCACTGCTCGCGGACCTGAGCTCCTCTGTTGCTTCTTCATTTGCAGAGTAGCTGCTGGAGCTTCTTTAGGGCTGTGGACTTCAGGTCTGAAACTGCAGGGGAGTGGTTGGGTGCTGGGAGACAGGAAGAAACAACCCCAAAATAGACAAGTTAAACGTGGGGAAAATCCCCTGATGTCAAGTTGCTCATCTAATCTCCAAGTCTTACAGCTTTGCTGGGTTCAGGTGCTGCAGAGAGTCCCTCCAAGCACAGGCTTTCTGCCAGGGAGATGGGAACATCCAGCCTGGCTTCTGGTGAGCAGTCATGGAGCTGGTGCGAAGACGGCCACTCGCTACCTCTCAGTGCTGGCTGTGCAGCAGACCGAGAAGTTGCTCTCCTAGCAGAGCCCACAAGCTCAGCTGAAGGCCCTCGTCCTGCAAGCTTGCACAGCTCAGACAGCAGTGGCTATTTCCCAAAGAGCTTGGGAGATCGTGGTTCCTTGGACGGATACCTTCATTTTAAAAGATCAGAGCTGGGAGAAAAGAAATCTCGAAGTGGCCAGGAACAGAAGGCGTAAACTTCAGTCCTTTGTTTCACACCTGATGGGGAGATCTCATAATATCCATGAAGCCTTTGTGTTTCGCCAGTGCAGGGACTGGGTAATTGTGGCTCTTCTCTTGAAAACAGTCAGAGCATCACAAGTGACTGTTGTCTCATTACCTCCTGTTTGTCTTGCCTTTCTGTCATTGCTTTCTCTTCTGCCTTTAGCCATGAGAACACCTCTCGGAGTGTCAGTATTGCTGTGGGCAGGGAGCTGCTGCCCACAGGCAGCGTCACAGCAGCTTCAGCACGAAGGAGAAGGCATCTGCTCTGTGCCCGGGCATGGCAGGCTTGGCTCAGGAGGCTTTGAAACGGCAAAGACAATCTCACGTATACACTGAAATTTAGGTGCTTTGCAGGGCAGGTCTGCTGTGCAGGCTGGAACCTTAGTTTGCCATGGAGCTGAAATGTGTTGGGTTTCTGCTGTCTGTTACTGTTCTTTTTAAAAAGCATTGGACTGTTTTTTTGCCTGTGACGGGGCATCACTTAGAAGAAACTGTATTAACTTAGCAAAAGTGGTAGAGACAAGTCCTGAAGAGGGTTTACCAGCACAGCACTACGCTCCTTCGTGGTTGGTTCTGGTTTTAATGGAAGCTGTCTGTTCAAACTGCCTCCCGACCACCTTGCAGCTGTCTCACTTGAGCCTGTCTACCTTCTTGAGCCTGGGGCTGATCCTGCCTTCCCATCTTCACCTCCTTTGTCTACAGACAGCCGCCGGGTGAGCCCTGCTGCTCCTTGCTCTGCTCCTGAGCGAGGAGGTTCCTTAAGGCCAGCTGCTGCCTGACCTGGTCGCATGTGGAGTTGACGAGGCCCTGCAGAAGCACGTTCCCTCTGGCCCTGGCTGCACCTCGCCTGGGGCAGGCACCACTGACACGAAGGAGGAGAGTTTGAGGCGGGTGGCTGCTGTTAGACCGGTGTTTAGAGCCGTAGTCAGATCTCCATAACCCAGGAGGTGACTCGGGAGCCTGGCGAGGGTCAGGGAGTTGCAGGGACCGTCCCTGTCCCTGCTGGGCTGAGAGGCTCGGCCAGGGTGCTCGAGAGCAAGCTGTGATACCTGCCGAGGGGACCTGACTGCAGCCTGCATGTCTGGGATGGAAAACCCCTTTCTGGGGAAAGTTTAAGCAAGTGAGTAGTTTAAAACCTCTCTAGGGTCATTTGCATTTCCCGTTTCCTGTCTTATTAGCGATTAAGTACTGACAAAACGAGCAAGAAAGAATAACTGCGTTGAAATGGAAGCATTAAAAAAGCTGACCCCTTGGGAATGTTCATGGCACCAAGGTTAGCAGTGAAGCAAGGCCGCCTGTAACCTACCTCGGTACGTGTCAGGGGTTCCCCAAAGTGTCGTCCGTGCACTTGAATCCTGCTGGAAGATGGTTAGGCTTACTGTGCTATCTCTGCTCCTGCACCTACATTTGTGTTGCTCCAGTGCCTGGCAGAACAAGGCTGCTGTGTCTTTAAAGCCTTCTCAGGGCTTTGCGGAGGCAGTTCCATTGAAGTATTTGAATGAGAGCAGGAGGGGGGTGTGCATGTGGCTATTGGCAGAGCTCTCTGTGACATCCCTCTGAACAGCTGGGCTCTGCTTTGCTTCAGAGCTGCTTGTCAGAGCAATTAGCTTGCTGTAGCAGCAGCAAAGATTGCTAGCATTTCATTCAGGGGTGAGAGCTGGCGGGGTCTTCTAAGAAGCAAAATTACCTTGGCAAAATTCCTCTCAAACGGGTTGTGGCAATGAAGTCTCCATCGAGATTAGGAAACAGATGACCTGCTGAGAGTACAGAACCACCAGGGTGAGTTTATTTTTGGAATTAAGTCTCCAATTATTTTGGGCTTGAGAAAGATTGACCAGAGACTTTTCTTTTCCTCTCCCCTCACCCCCACCGTGCAAAATACAGCATAGGTATAAATGCAAGCAAGTGGTTCAGGGATGGGGACCTGACATCATTCATCTCTGGTAAGTGACTGCATTTCTGCTGCTTGATGGGGTTAATTTAAAAAGATGCCATACTAAAATGAATATGTGGCTCTCTGAGCCATTCATGGCTTGCTAACATACGCTGAGCTTTCTCCTTCCTCTTTTTGTGATGCTGAGAAGGCACCTCCAGGAGATGGGGGAATCCCCGATAAGCACACTGTACTCTTCCATGTCATTAAGGAGTTCCCCGTGACAGTCTCATGGGTACTCCCTGAGTCTTAGCTTGGTGGTTATGCAGCTTGCTCCTGGGTAGTTTCTGGTCATTTTACAAAGACAAAATATTCCCTGCTGTTCTGCCAGGTTATATTTTAGAGGCTTTACTTGTTTGAAGCTGGCTAGTTGATAACAAAAGTGGACTACTTGTTAATTGGCTATGTGCCACGTGAAATTCTTAGCTCAGTTCATGCAATTTAGTGTTCTGTGGGACTACGTATGCTGTATTTGTATTCACGAGTAGATATTAACCCCGTCTTTTATTTGAAAACGTCTCAGTAAATTGCATTTGGCTTTAGTGGAATCAGGAATTTGGATTCCCTTTACCTCCTTCTCACACATGCTCATCATCCACTCTTGCTTAAGAAACAAAAGACTAGAAATAATGTGTCCTTTGATATTTAGCGCTAGGAACTGGTTTTCTTGGTTGTGGTGTATTAGCCAGTTACAGTACTGCAAGATCTTTATTTTGGTGCATTGGACCTGTTTCGTTTCCCTTCATCTCTTGGAAATGCTTTTTTTTTTTTTTTTTTAAATTGGAAGCATCACCTGTAGCTTGAGGACCTGCAAGCAGCAGCAGCACCTGAGTTCCTTTTGCTGAAGGCTTGGGCTGTAGGTAAGTGGGAAGGTGAATACCTCACCTGCCCTTCGGACTCCTGCTTCGCTGTCAAGTCCAGCTCTCACAGCTGGCAGCCAAAACATGGTGTTGACTTGTAACATCCCTCCCCCCCCTTGACTGATGATCACATCAATTTGGATCTTGCATGGGAAGCAGCCACAGAGTCTATTTGCTCTGTACCTGTTGGCTGTTTAGTGTCTCAGATGCCTCAGGATCCTCTACCTGCATGCTAATAAGCAGGAGCATCAGCCTTGAAAACAGAAAGGAGAGGGAGGGAAACCCCTCTTCTCCCAAGGAGGTTTGCCAGGAGCTGGAATGATTTAGGTCTGGTTGTAAAGCTCAAGGATCTGCTTTGCCAGTCCAGGTCAGCTCGAGGATGGCAAGCTGGACTGGGGAATACCTTGCTCTCAGCCAGCTTCCTAATGTTTAGGCTCCTGCTTCTGATTGGCACGGGCAAGGCACGTGAGGAGTGTGCAGGCGAGAGGGTAAGGGGTTTATTTCTCATGTCACACATCTCTCCTGAGCCTGGGTGCCACCTCCCGCAGCTGCACGCGTTGCCTGCCTGATGTGATAGCTCACCGCGAGCGTGTTTGCTTGGCAGGAATTCCATTTGGGGCTCTCCAAAAGATTTGTGACGTGTGGCAGCGGGAACTGAGCCAGAGTCCTGCTTCTGAGCCCCGGCAGGGTTAACAGAAATCCCTGTTCTCTGCTGTCCTGTTGCATCTTGACGCTGTAGAAAGTAGGTGGATAATTCCTTGCTAGCTTTTCAGGAAACCCCTGTGGTGGACAGCCCTCATTAATTGTTGCTGGGAAACTGCTTTGACGTCATGGGAGCAGTTCCCTGGTCTTCGGATGAATACAGGAATAGCTCGTGATGGGGAAGGGAAGACTGGTGTGAAATGGAGAAGGGAACTCTCTGACAGGGGATTCTCGTCTCAGATTTCTTTTCTTTTTCTCACCATCCTGCCTAGGGACCCTCGGTGAGCCCACAAACATTTCCAGCACTGTAAATGTACATTTGGATTGAATTTGATCCCTGCCTTCTCAAGAAATGTTTATACTGATGGTTTCTGTGATCCTTTCACTCTTTAACTATCGGCTGTTTTTTTCTCCCCCAGATTTTATAAACAAAGGGGTGAGAGGGTTCTCACGTGGCTTCACTGCAGCTCCCAAAATAAACTGAAAAGGAAAAGAAGAACAGCATCACTGTTTTCTTTTTTTGTTGTTTTTGTTTGTTTGTTTCTTTTTTAAACATTAAATAAACAGTATTTCCTTGGACTAACAGAGGGGAGAGCAGAAAGACTGAAGATGGCTGCTATTGCTGTCAACTTTGGGCTAAGACAACTTTTAAGCCTCTGAGACTGTTTAAACCCCCCACTTTCTTCAGTATCATTTGAACTCATTTCTTTGCAAACTCTCCCAAGGTTTGTGCAGTAGGTTCCTTTCTCCTCTGTCCAACCTGTCGTGGGACGATGCCCCCTAGGGATATGGGCATCGAAGAACTGCAGCAGGAATTCTCTGCGTCACCTTTTCCACACCTGCAAATTGGGCATAAGCAAATTTTACCCATTGAGTTCAAGTGCTTAAGAAATGTTTGCACCCCGATGTGCTGTAGAGCAGCCAGGAATGTACCAGTTTGGCGATGGAGTCCGACGTTTCCATCTAGGGCTCTTGAGGGTCTGAAAACTTGTCTCGATTGCCTGGTTGCATCTTCACGAGATCCTTCCCCAACACCACCATTTTCTTGCTTTAAAAAGGAAACGTGCATCAAAATTTGAGCAGTAAGCACAGTCAGGGTAGGGGGAGGATTTTGGAGGGATCTGGGGATCTTTACAGCCTCTGGCTTCAGCTCTGAACTGAATTATCTTCCCCAGGATGTCTCCAGAGTGCGTGAATCCATTGATTGCCATCTTTGTGTCATCAGCTTTTTACAGCAGAAATTAGATGGGAGCTCTGATCTTGTGTAGCGTATAGGCTGCTTTGGGAGTGAAAAGAAAGGGCCTGAATATTGCAGGTAATCGAGCTGGATTCTCTGAACGCATCCCTCAGCTCTATGTTGGAGTTACCCGTCAAGCGCGAGACAACTCTTCCTGCTGCTCCTGCACCCCAGCAGCAGTTTTTGTGTATGGGGGGAGCCGGGAAGGGGAATCCTTCCCTTGTTTTGCTGCTTTTCTTTGTCTGTGAGCCCCCTCATCCCTCTGCTGACTGGGTGGGGCAGTAGGCATTGCCACCTTCGTGTTCCTGGCAAACGAAGAGAATCTGTTAATGAACCGATATTTCTCCCCTCCGTGTTGGTTCATGTGGCCTGGGTGTTTCCAAGCCTTGTGCCTGGTGTGGCCGGACACGCTGGGTCCCTCTCCTCCCCTCCTGAAGGAGCTCGAAGCTGCAAGTGGTAGTTACTTCTTCTTTGCCACTGAAACGCAGCCTTCTGCTGCGGGAGCCAGCAATTCCAGTTGCACGCAGCCAAGTGTGGCCATTCGGGATGTGAAGCAAAGACCTGTCTTGAGTGAGAACATCTGGAATCTGCAGGGGGAAGAAGCAGATTGTTCTGCTTTTAATTATTCTTTCCTGAGACAAGCGCAAAGTGTTCTACAGTGAGTTTTTCGTTCCACAAGGAGCCGGATCTGAATGTGGCAGGTGCCAGATTAAAAACCGCAGAATCCCCTGTGGAGCGTGGGGAGGCATTGGGTAGGTGGCTGGGCTTATTCGTGTTTCAGAACACAGTTCAATAGCATCTTCTGTTTCCTTCCCTCACGGGGAGGAGAGAACATCTCTTCCGCTCCCAGAAGGACTCTGCCTTCCTTCCGTCTGCTGCCTGCCCAGGGCACTGTGGTGCTCCCCTTAAATGATCCGATGAACTTTCATTGTCAGCCCCTGGTGCTGTTCTTCCTGTGGAGATTGTGAGATGAAAAGCAGCTGGGCCTTCAGTCAAAGTGGCTTTTTTTCCCCTAATTGTTGGTAGCAGCAGAACTTGTGTGGTGGAGCCCTCTTCCTGCCTGGAGCTCAGCTGCATGGCAGGCACTTGCCTCTGCTGTGCGCTGCCTTCGCTGCTGCCGGCCTGTCTCGTGCTTTCACTTAAGTGGTGGGTTTTGTTCAATCTTTTGCTGAACTACTCCTTTTCAGTGAAAACTGCTCCATTGCATCTAGGAAGGAAGCGTTTCAGTAGCAGCTCCTGAGTGCGGTGGGGTAGGTGTCCGCCCTGCCCAGGGCGGCGCAGTCCCAAAGGCTGCGGCACTCAGCACCTCTTGTTCTGGCACATCTGATGCGTGCGTATCGCAGGAAGAGTATTTTGGCAGCCCTGCCAACAGCTGTGTCACACACTCAGAGGACAGGAATAGCAGCCTGACACCTGTCCTGATGTTAGTGTTTGCATTGATCGAGGGAGGTAACAAGCTAACTTTATTTTCTTGGAGCTGTCTGGTGGTCTGAATTATTCTGCATAACGCAATCCATGCATGGACCACGTACCTGGGAAGCGCTGCCCTGGTGGTAACAGTTCCCCGGGCACCTGTGGAGGCTGGTGAGCGGCCCTTCAAAGGCCTTAGAAGTGACGTGGGGCTTGAGCAGACTCTAGCCTCTTCCCAGGGCTCTGGTCCATGGGACAGCCTCGACCGCCGCAGACCTGCAGAGGTGCGGGCGCGGGTCCCCACGGGACAGTTCTCCTGCCACCAGAACAGCCAGGAGGGCCCACGGTGCATTAAGCTGCTGCAGGCGTTTGCTCAGCAGACAAGTTTTCTCCCCTTCTGGGGATGAAGGCCACTCAGCTGGCATCTTCTAACCCACCCTGGAGTTATTTGGGACATGCAGATATCCTGCAGAATAACCTAGAGGTTATAGGTTATAACCCTAGAGGGTTTTGTCTCACCTGCATTTCCTGCCTCCTGGTTCACACGAGGCTATTTCCCCCCCCGCCTACTTTCCACCTCAAGTCCAAACCTTCCATCTGCATCACAGTTTCACCTTTCTGATGTAATGTGGGGGTGGAGATTAAGACTTAAAGCGGTGACTAAGCACAGGGAGCCTGTGCGCTGTGCAGCCAAATACAGCTGGCCCTCCTGCATTTCAGTGTGTGCGTCTCGCTTTGTTTTAGGGGGAGCTGTAAGGGCGTGAAGACTGAAGCCCCTCGCCGCAGCTAGAGGAGAGAGCTCTGGAGGGGCTGCCCGTCGGCTGAGACGGTCGCAGCTTCTGCTTGTTCCCGGTTAAGGCTTCGGGACCTTCTCCCGAAGCAAGTCTCCTCCTCGCCAGAGCCATTCCCTGTGGGAGGAGGGGGGGGGGGTGAAAGCCCCCTCACCATTTTGCTTTTGAACTGAGGCTCCAGCTTCTTGGGGGGCTGCTGGGCATCCCCATTCAGCAAAAAAAAAAAAAAAAAAAAGAAAAAGCTGGGGGCTTTCGTTTGGCCGAGCAGCCCCGGCAGGTGATGTTTCAGCAGCTGCACAGCCTTCGGGGGTCCTGCTAGCAAAGCCTATTTTTTTTTTTTTCCCCTAACAGCCTCTTGCTGCAGCCGGGAGCGCACTTCGATGCCACGGGAACTTCCCCGGCTGCCGTGCCCGGGGAAGCAGGAGGACGGAGGCCTCCCTGCAGAGGCTGGGTGCGGAGCGAGGCCGGGCTGGGGGCAGCTGGGGAGGATTCAACGCCTTCAAGGCGCAGCCCCCTCCTACGGCAGCCGCTGCGCTGGGGGGGTCCCAATTCACCCCCAGGCCTGGCTGGTTGCTCTTGGTGACAACGCTGGTTGCCACGGAGCCGCGCTTCTCATTGGGGGACCTGGAAGCCAATGAGCAAACCCATCGGGGAAGCATCCTCGTTTGAGCATCCTCAGTTAACCTTGCGGGAGGTTCTCGGTGCTGTTCGGGGCTCGCCAGCAGCCTCGTGTGGGTGCTGGAAGAGGGTCCTTGCTCCCCCCTTCCCCCAAGTTCGCTGCCTTCGGTTTCCAGCAGCACCAGCACCCCGGCTAGCCCTTCCTGCCCAGCCTGTCCTGCCCAGCTCCCGGGGCTGAGAATGCCTTGGGTCGTCCATCGGCGCTGGTGGGGACTGTCCTGCCCACCAGTGAGTCACCAGCCTCAGGGTGTTTATTTCTGAGTCCTCAGAGCGCTTCAGCTCTGCTTAGCATTGCGATTGGATCTGGTTTGTTTCTAAGCGTGCTGCCTTCGTGTTTAGAACCAGCGCGAGGACGCGGAGAGCCGAGCCTCTGGGGGCTGCGTCGGGGTTTCTTGCTGGCAGCGAGAAACCTTCCTTCCCCAGCGTGGGAGCTCCGTGTTGCATTCGTGGGGCACGTGGAGATGGCTTGGGCTGGGCCTGTCCCCTAAGATTGCGCTCTGCCCTATGGAGTGCTTCTTGGAATGAGCCTCAGAAAACAAAGATGAGCCCCCCCCAGGGAAGAGGTGGGGGGATATGAGTCAAGCCTCTCATCTTTGAAGCACGTGGCGAAGCCTGTAAGCATGCAGGCTTGACCCTGGGGCTGTGGGTTGGGCAGGAACTGAGAGAGCGGGGCTCACTCATGCTTATTTTCCTTTTTTCCAAGACCAGAGGTAGCTTAACCCTCTCGTGGGGCGGGAGAAGCTCCCTTGGGTGCCTCTGTCCTGCAGCGCCGGACTGCAGTCAAGCAGCCGTATGCCGCCTTTACGCCCTCATTTAGCTCGCAGCAGCGTCTGCGCTCAGAAAAGCAAGGCCAGGAAGAGGGTTAGCTAGCTGTAGGCTTCCTGCCCTTCCCAGCTCTGCTTCTGGACCCATTCCACCATAAATGCAGAAGTCTCTTGCTTTCATTCCTGCCTAACCAGGGCCAGCTGCTGCTTGCGTTGTCACGGCTTGGCAGCTGCAGCCCGCACGTAGCCAGGAGGCAGTGGAGGTAGAGTTCAACGTTCCCCTTTCGGGGTGGAGGTGAGGATGGAAATCCCTCGTGGCTGCCCTCGGGCTGGCCTTGGCACGCAGTGCTCGCCACCGCGACTCACCTGCCGGCTCTGCCAGCCGCCAGACCCCAAGCAAAACCTGGCGGCAGCTCGCTCGCCTTCTGTGGCTCTGTTGGTCTCTGCTCTGACCCAGATTTTGTGGCTTCCCTGATGCTGCATCTACGTAATCTTTTCATCTCCCTGGCGAAGCTCGGCTCTGTCCCGCCCACCCCACCAAGCCCTCTGAACTTCCCCTTCCCCTGCAAGCTGCTGTCTGTCGCTGCAGCTCGTGTCTGCCGCCCCCTCGCTGCGTCCCACGGCTGTCCTGGGGGAGCAGGGCTGATTCATTCACACAGAAAGGAAACCTCTTCTTGCAGGCATTGCAATTGAGAAGCACTAGCAGCACGCAACACCTCTTCCTTGAATTTTTGGAGCACTGCTGTCAGGGACAGAAGGTTTCTTGGGAGGGGGCAGCGTACAAATATCTATTCAGTGTCTCTGAGTCTTCTTTTGGGGTGAGGAAAACTGATGATTTTTTTCCCTTGTGATGCTGAAGTTGCATTGCAGTATGACGAGAAAAGATCCTGTTGCCCTTCATGAATTCTGAGCACCTTCTGAGGTGCCCGATGTGGGGGTAGAAATTACGGAATCACAGAATTGTAGGGATTGGAAGGGACCTCAAGAGATCACCAGGTCCAACCCCCCTGCCAAAGCAGGTTCCCTAGAGCAGGTTGCCCCTGTAGGCCTCCAGATGGGTCTTGAATATCTCCAGAGAAGGAGACCCCACAACCTCCCTGGGCAGCCTGTTCCAGCACTCCGTCACCCTCACCATGAAGAAGTTCTTTCGCGTGTTGGCGCGGAACTTCCTGTGCTCCATTTTGTGGCCATTGCCCCTTGTCCTGTCCCCACAACCCACTGAAAAGAGGTTGGCCAAATCCCTCTGTCTCCCACGCTTCACATGTTTATAAACATTGATAACATCCCCTCTCAGTCTTCTTTTCTCCAGGCTGAACAGACCCAGGTCCCTCAGCCTTTCCTCACAGGGGAGATGCTCTAGGCCCTGTATCATCTTTGTTGCCCTCTGCTGGACTCTTTCCAGGAGATCCCTGTCTTTTTTGTGCCGGGGAGCCCAGAACCGGACACAGTACTCCAGGTGAGGCCTGACCAGGGCAGAGTAGAGGGGGAGGATCACCTCCCTTGACCTGCTGGCCATGCTCCTTCCAATGCACGCCAGGATCTCATTGGTCCTCTTGGCCACCAGGGCACACTGCTGGCTCATGGTCAACCTGTTGTCTACCAGGACCCCCAGGTCCTTCTCCTCAGAGCTCCTCTCCAGCAGGTCATCCCCCAGCCTGTACTGATACGTCTGGTTGTTCCTTCCCAGGTGCAGG
Organism: Cygnus atratus; assembly: GCF_013377495.2. Taxonomy (NCBI): domain Eukaryota; kingdom Metazoa; phylum Chordata; class Aves; order Anseriformes; family Anatidae; genus Cygnus; species Cygnus atratus. The sequence continues at coordinate 676,819 of NC_066390.1, read as the reverse complement.
ACTCTACACTTGCTCTTATTAAACCTCATTTGGTTACTTCCTTGCCCAGCTCTCCAGCCTGTCCAGGTCTCACTGAATGGCAGCACAGCCTTCTGGTGTGTCGGCCACTCCCCCCAGCTTTGTAGCATCGGCGTACTTGCTGAGGGTGGACACTATTCCCTCAAGGTTGTCGATGAAGATGTTGAACAAGACCGGACCCAGCACCGACCCCTGGGGAACACCACTTGTCACAGGTCTCCAGCCGGACTCTGCATTGCCGATCACCACCCTCTGAGCTCAGCCAGTCAGCCAGTTCTTAACCCACCTTACTGTCCACTCGTCTATCCTACACTTTCTCAGCTTTGCTAGCAGCATCCACTGCTCTCCCCCCAGTCTACCCAGCTGGTGATGCCATCATAGAAGGCAACGAGGTTGGTCGAGCACGATTTCCCCTTGGTGAGTCCATGCTGACTACTCATAACCTTCTTCTCTTCCAATTGCTTGGAGATGGCATCCAGAGCAAGCTGTTCCATCACCTTTCCAGGGACAGAGGTGAGACTGACTGGCCTGTAGTTTCCCGGATCCTCCTTCTTGCCCTTTTTGAAGACTGGAGTGACATTGGCTATCCTCCAGTCTTCAGACACCTCTCCTGTTCTCCAAGACCATTCAAAGATGATAGCGGTTCAGCGATCACCTCCACCAGCTCCCTCAGCACACGTGGATGCATCCCATCGGGACCCATGGATTTGTGTGCGTTGATCCCACTCAGATGCTTTTGAACCACTCCCTCAAACAGAGGGGAGCTCTCCATTTCCCAGCCTCTTTCTCCTCCCTCCAGGGTCCAGGAATCCTGGGGGGCAGTCTTTGAAGCCAAGACCGAAGCAAAGAAGGCATTCAGTATCTCCACCTTCTCAGCATCCCCCATTACCTGGACACCCCCCTCGTTCAGCAAGGGACCCACATTATCCCTAGTCTTCCTTTTACTGTTTACATACTTAAAAAAAAATCTTCGTATTATCCTTTATCTCTTTTGCAAGCTTCATCTCCAGCTGGGCTTTAGCCTTCCTCGTTGCGTCCCTGCAGGCCCTGACAACATTCCTATACTCCTCCCAAGAGGACAGGCCCTTTTTCTACATTTCATAGACCTTCCTCTTCCTTCTGATCTTGTCTATGAGCTCCTTGTTCATCCACGCAGGTCTCCTGCCCCCCTTCCCCAATTTCCTGCTCTTAGGGATGCACCGATCCTGAGCTTGGAAGAAGAGCTGTTTAAATGTAGCCCAGCTCTCACAAGCACCCTTGCCTTCTAGCAATCTAGCCCATGAGATACCCCCAAGTAGGTCCCGGAAGAGGTCGAAGTTGGGTCTCCGAAAGTCCAGGGTAGCAATCCTACTTTTTGCCCTGCACGGGGAGGCTGACGTGCCCGTCAAGCAAGCGCTCCTTTTCCTCTTCTGCCCCAGTTTCTGTCAGAGGCATGGCAGCAGAGAGCGGTGCCCTCAGGCGGGGGCTCCCCGTCCTCACGCTCTGCTTGCTGCAGATGCTGGCGGTTTCTCCTGGCCATGCTCGGGGCGAAGAGCAGACCCTCGCAGCTAGAGGAGGACGGAGTAACTCCAGAGGGAAGCCCCTTCCTGCAGGGTTGCTCCAGGGGCGTCTGCCAACGGGATCGGCGGTGGTGCCATACCCTGTGCCGTGGGGCCGTGCCAGGAAGGGGCAGGGAGCAACAAATGATCCGTGCAGCACAAGAACCTGCAGCGGGCAGCTTTCACCCGGCAGGCTGAGGGGCTGCCACCCTCCCCACAGCCCCACAAGGGACCTGGCATTTGGGGTCCCGCCTATGCTTAGAAACCAGCAGCAGCCAGAAGGGCTGTTTGCAGAACACTCCTGCCGGGCTAACATCAGCAGCCGGTCGCTACGCTTTTCTGCACCAGCCATGGGTGGCTGCTGGTTTCTGTCAGGAGGCTTCAGCTTGAGTTGGGCACTTCAGGCAGCGATGCGACACGGGGCTGAAGCAGCCTGGCTCAGCGCCGCAGCGGGCCCGGGAGTCTTGCCCAGTTATTTTTGCTTACACGTGTCGCACAGGTGAAGAGGGAGCTTTCCGGCCCCTGGTGTCCTCAGCACTTTCAGATGTTCGGCATAGAAAGTTGCTTGTGGAGTTAACGGCGTGCTTTTCGTCAACTTTCTGCTCTGAAATGGATGCATGTGAATAATGGCTGGGATCTTCCAACGATTATTTCTAGGCTAGTGAGAAATAGCTCATTTTATTACAGGGTGGGGATGTGTCCCCTTGCCGTAATCGTGCCCGTGGTATCCCCAGTCAGCCTCCTGCAGGTAGGTGTCTGCCTTGAAATGCCCGATCCCTGTACATAAAGCAGACAGTGCAACCTCATCAGCTTCAGCCCTGCGCCATTCCTTGCTTTCCCTGCACCCTTTTCCATCCATCTTTTGGGGTCACCAGGGTTTCTTCCCACACACCCTGAAGGTGCTGCCGACTCATCACAGCCTTGGGTTAAGTAACTTTTTCCTTTCCCCGTTCTCCCACCTGCGACTCTGAGCTGACAGCGATGAGTCTTACTGCTGGAGCAACGATGAGCCTTTAGCTCATCATAAGCCTGACATCGGCGATAGTAGGTGTGAAAGAAGGCTCAGGCGCCTGCGGCTTCCTCCATTTCTCAGTGTCCTGTCGCATCTTCTCACTTAGATCGAGCACGGGATCCAGGGCCGAGGATTCCCAGGTGCTCTCGCCGGACGATGCTGTGGTTTCTGCCATGCGGGTTTGCCTGTGACGTGTGGCGGTGTCATCCATGACGGCATCTGCCCCGGATGCCTAAAGGGGTTGGTTTCCAATCCCCCTAGGAATCCGTGAGCTCAAAGCAGTCACTTGCATTCCAGCTTTCAGTGGCTGGAACTGGAAATTATTCCAGTAGCTGCACTAAAAGTAAAACATGTTTTATGTTCAGCATTCCCACAAATTAAAAGGCAGTGAGGTTGAATTAGTTAATGAATATTAGCAGTTCCCGTGTGGAGCCAAGAGTTAATAAATCTTTGTGAAATCTGAGGCTCTTTCAGCCTTGTTCTGCCAAAGCAATTAATAAAACAAGTTGATAAACATCAGCTGTGTTCTCCAGCGCCCAGGCCTTTTGTTTGAGCCTCTCTGAAATTTAGGCTTCTACTTTCCTTTCTGGAGTCCTGTGTCAGGGGGCCTGCCTTCTACTTTCCCTTTCCCAGCCCCTTCATCTGTCACCCCACGGGCGCTGGGCCCTGCGCTGTCACCGTCTCCGCAAGCGTGGTTCTCGGTGCTGGAGCTGATGTGAGGAGCGGGTGTGTGTCGTGTCCGTTCCTCCTGATAACGCTGCCATCAGGCAGGAGCACCCGCCTTGTCTGCTTCTGCTCACTCCTTGCAGGGGCTGGCTGTGCTCCTGCTAATCAAAGGGATGCAATTAACCATAACTTCGTTAGGAAGCATTATGTTTTCCTCTTAACGTTGGCTCCCACTTTGCCTGAAGTAGCTAACCACAGGCAGTTAGAAGACATCAGGTGTCACTTTGTTTCCCAGGAAGAACCAGAGTTATCTCTTCGGTACAAGGCTGTTTTCTCACTGAAGATGCGACTAATTGCAAGACGGACTGGGCTGGGATTTGGAAAAAAGAATGCCGATTTGTTGTTGTTGTTGTTTGTCCTGGGACAGAGCACCCGTCCTCCCATTGCTTGAGTTTATTTCACCTTCTGGATTCCCTGCTTCTGCGTGTTCGTTAGCAGGAGCTCTACCCTTAGCCTCTCCCTCACATCAAAGAACTTAAAGGGCAGGGTAGGGACCTCTGCGTATCTCAGGGTCTTTGTTCAGCCCTGCTGATGTCTTCAGAGTCCTGGGAAAAATAGTGGAGCTCCTGCAAGGTCTCCTTGAAGCAGGGGCTGCCTCCCAGGGGATGAATGGGGGGGCTGTCATTAGGATGCTCGGTTTGAAGTACACCAGATGAGTTACAAGAAAGTTACAACCTGTATGTGCAAGAGTTAGCGCTATAATGGAAACCTCTCCACCGCCTGACCCCCTTCTACCCGTTCTGTCACCTCTTCTGGCAGGTGCCCACTGCTACGTTGTAGGGCTCTGAAGATGTCAAATAGCAACACAACACAGGAGTCTCTGGAAATAATGAAGGAGTCCGAAAAAAAAGTGGTCGAGGAATCTGTGAACAAAACGAAATGTGTATCCAGGTCACTGAGCAAGGAGGAGGTGGAGAAGGATGGGGAGGAGATCAGCGTGCGTCAGGAATCTCAGGTAAGCATGCAGACCGGGGGCGATCTCCTCTGACAGCTTGCAGAGCTGTGACCCCTTTAGTGGCAAACACAAGCCAGTTTCTACCCCTTCTGAACGGGGCCTGAGCCTCTACTACCGTGTCCCAAGGTGATACCACGCTGTACAGACGGTGTATTTCACAGGCTGCTCTCTTTGACTGAATCCATTCTGCTTTGGATGGAATAATTTAAATGTTCTTGGAGCCAGAGAGAAAATGAGACTGGTCTGCTCCTGAGGGCACTGTACTCAGTCCCCAGACTCCAGCCCCTTGTCTAAAACCTCCTTTCTTTGACCTAAAGATGATTTAATGACTTAATGTGAAGTGGAGGCATCCCAGTGAGAGCTCAGTTTCAGGAATGCTGCTTGGCCATTGCTTTGCTGCTGCTAAAAAATGCCCAAATAGGAAATGAATGTTTTGGGGTTTCATTTCAGCAAGGAAAAAAAAAAAAAAAACAGAAACTGTGCAAGCATTCTTTGGAGAGTGCTGGCACTCTTCCCTGCTGCTTTGCTGTCCTGTCACATGTTCTTTCAGCTTAGTCAGCTTAGTGTGGAGCTTGAAGAAATGCTCACTCTCCCCAACCTGCTGAATGCTTCTGCATTTAAAGCTGGTGGCTGCTGCCAGGTTTGGTCAGCCACTGTTTGGACAGGCACCAGTGAGGCTCAGAAAGAGCCTGACTTTGGTCGCTTTGTGATAGTGGGGAAAGGTTCCTTAGAAGGCAGCGGTAACCAATTACTCAGTCTGAATCAGAGCAGCAGCATCTCCATCATGATCCAGCATGCTAAAGTCTCCTTCCCGTCTCAGGACTGGTAGAAGACTCCTAATTTTTCCACTTAGAATTGCGTCGTGCACCTTCACACATGTGTCCTGTGATCATTCTGTTGTGCCAGTTCTTCCAGAAACAGATCCACTTGGGGCTGAGCCACCTGAAGTTTCTTAAGCAGGTTTTGCTCACCTGGGGGCTGACAGGACAGCTCAGCTCTCCAGGTCTTCCCGTTTGCACAACCTGCCACTGCTGCCGGATAGAGATGTTCTTCAGAGTCATTTTACATGCTCAATGTTGTGCTGCCTCAAACAACAAATACCTTTTCTGTATGCATTCAGATTAAGCTTCTTGCCTTCTCTATTCTTTCTCTACAGAGGCGGACATCAAGTCATGGACATGCCAGAAAAAGAGCCAAGGTATGGGATATGCTGCCATCCCTTTCTTGCTCTGTCCATTCTGAGCCAAGCCATGATCCCAGCCCTAAAACAGTTCTCTCAAGTCTTCTCAGTCTTCATAATCAACACACAGCACATGATGGTTCAGGACGGTGCCTTTGCACCCACCGGAGCATGAGTGCTCCTCTTTAACACACACTTACCCATGGAGGAACTGTTTGCTGCTCCTAATGACCACACCAGTGCCCTCCTCAGACTCTGAAATGCCAGAAAGGAAATCCGGAGATTTCATCGGAGGGACAGGGCAGCACACTTGCCTGTTACACCCTCTTGTTGAGAAAAGAGTTAAAGTGTAACTGCCTGGTTTCACCTAGAGCCCCGTTTCTTCAGGGAATACTGCATTTGCTCTTACAGTGATGCCACATGCAAGTTAGCATCTGAAATTTTTGCTAGTAACAAGCACCAGGACACCATTGTTGTAGAATGTTTTTTAAGGCAAAATCTGGGGGTAAAATGCAGCCATTGGGTTCTTTATATTCTTTAGCTTTCCTAGTATTAACCCCAGTTTTTATTTGCAAAATTTGAATTCAATAATAACTACTGAGCCAGGTTATCAAAAGTGGCCATGAATTTTCCAGAACTGGCAATTATAAAACATAGCATAATTCAGCCATCCATCTAGTCCAGCTAGGATTCATCTAGAGCAACCTCCAAGTCAAAACAGGGTCAGCTATGAGGTTGTTCAGGGCTTGATTTTAAAACTGTGATTGGGAGGGTGAAGGTCTCTCTTCTTCCTCTTTCTCCTTTTTTTTTTCCCCTCTTTCCCAAAATTCAAACCCAAATGAAGACATGTTATGCATTGAGGCATGGGAGAGAGGGGAGACCAGTTAAATTTGTAGTAATGGTTATGTCTGGTTTTAATTAAGGTAATGTATGAAAGCAATGTGCTGCTTTTATGACCTACAGGGTGTGCAGAAAAAGTATTCTAGTGGTTCTGTTTGGTCTTAGAAGCCAGGACTCTGTGCAGCACACAAACACGCTGCGATTCCAGTTCCTGCCTCTTCCATGCATAAGGCAGAATGTGTCTGTGCACCTCAGGCCTTTCCCCATATTGCCGATCCTGCCTGGGTTTCCGTGTGACTGAACGATAATGTTTTTTCCCGTTTGTCACCCAAGTGAGTCAACTTGCCAACAGTCCAGAAAGTGCAGGTTTAATTTTAATCATTTTCTCAAAACACTACTATATTACCCAAAATAACCGAAGGCATCAGGTCAGACAGGCAAGATGTAAATGGGATGACAGCCTTGTAATTAAGAACAGTAACAAATCTCACTTCGCATCTTAGAAAAGGAGATAGTTGGTTTCAGCTGTATCTTTTCTGAATGGTTTTGATTCTTATCCGGCAAGGAGGGGAGAAGCTGGGATTGCTCTGGCTGAAGAGGCCAACGAATGCATGAATTAAGGCTTTCCCACCTAAAAGTTGCTCGGTTCAAATCCTAATCACAGACCGAAGGAACAAAATAGCTGGTTCACTCTAGGGCTCCAAGCACGTGCATGTTCCTGTTCGTTGCAAGGACCTGGTTTAGTACTCCTCCATTTCAGCAGTTTAATCAACACTGACTGCAGGAGTGGCTTTGTAATGCAGCAGCATGAACTTTTAAGTGTGCTGTCTGACTTAGATGTCTTAACTGTACTCTTTCTTTTCCTTTTCCAGTCTAATTCAAAGCTTAAGCTGGTCAGAAGTTTGGCTGTATGTGAAGAATCATCTAGCCCATTTGTAGATGGCCTGCTGGAGTCCCAGGTAGGCCTAAAATCAGGCAAACTGGATTGTAGAAGCCCAGAAAATCCCCTTCATGCTGGAGGCGATGTCTTACACTGGACTTGTACCTCTGAGAGCCAAGAAGTTCCCACAAGTTCCCAGGTTTTGAAGGAAGCGGTCGTGCTCATGAGCACTGCTTGTATGCATAGTCACAATCCTTCTCTTACAAGGAATCACTTGTAATGGTGCAAGACCTAACTCACCTCGGGTACTCCTGAGCCCAAAGTGTAATAGAGTTTTATCAGCCTCGAGCAGGGAAGCACGTGACTTAGATCCTGAGCTGATCCAGGCAAGGCAGGTTTTCAGCAGTGGGAAATGCTGTTGAGTCCCATCAGATCCTGCTGAAAGCTTCTCGTTGGGAGGAGGATGGGGAGAGAGAGACTGCTTTGTCTGCTCTCAGAACTGGGCTAATTATGAAATATCTTGGATCTGCTACCTGAAACTCCTGCCTTTCCCTGATGCCTTTCTCAGCTGCCAACATCTCTAACCATGGCAGTGATTCCAGGGAGGGTCCAAGTGACTCAGACCAGCCTGGTTTGTTTTGTTCCAGGACATCATTCAGTTGCACGTTAGCTGCCCCTCTGACAAGGAAGAGGAAAAGTCCACGAAAGATGGGGCTGAGAAAGAAGAAAAAGACAAGAATAAAGACAAGGCACCAAGGAAGATGCTGTCTCGAGGTCAGGTGCTTTTATGGACAGAGCGAGTCTGGTCTTACCCGCTTTGGGGATTCTGCTGGCTGGGGGTACAGTCGCTGGAAGCAGAGGGGTTATCTCTGCTAATGACTGTACAGGAACGTGTCATCTTTATCACATCCTTTCTGGAGCAAAGCGTGGTGAGGGAGGGCGAGGGTTTCTCTAGATTGTCATGTGCCCCAACAGACTTGCAGGCTTCCTGTGCCTTTAGAGTGATCTGGTGGCTTTTTAGATGTGCAGGTGCAAAACTAGGAAGAGCCACTGCATAGGCTCCTGGTTTCAGTTTAGTTTTGATTTTCTGAAAACCTGCCACCGGTGCCAAGATGTGAGGTTGCAAGGAGGTGAGCTAAGTTTGTGCCGTATGATCCTGCATGTTTGATTTTGGGGCACAGAAATGGCTAAAAGATGCACATTTGATCTGGTGAGCAAATTGCACCTTAAATCCTTGCACAGAGAGCGTGTCTGCACTGGTGCAGATACTGTTACTGTTTTACTGTTTTTTTCTGCAGTTACTTCTAAAATTAAAAAGGGTGTGAGGAAAGGGTAAGAACCGAGCCAGCGGGGCTCTCCAGTTAAGTAGCTTGCAGAATCAAAGGTGCGGAAGTTGTGTATTTCTACAAAAGCACAGTACATTACACTTGCAGGGGCCTCCTGTAATTGTCTGGACTATCCTGAATGTGCTCTGAGTGGTTGGAATGTGCTCTGAACAGGCTTCAGGGGCATGGTTTCCCTTCGTGAACTGTGTTCTCCGTCTCTTTGGCATCCTCCTAATGGGGTCTTGTGCTCGTAGTGCCCTGTACATAGCTTTCTGGTCCTCCTGCTGCCCACAGAGGCAAGGAATGCAGTCCCCATTTCTCAGATCAAGAGACTTGACCTCAAGGTTGCGTTCAGAGTCTGTGCTAGAAGCTGGACTTTAGCCAAGGTGATGCAGGTCCCAACCCAATCAGTGCGGTAACAGGATGGGCCTTTCTTCCTCACTGCCTGCTGTGAATGGTCAGTGCTGGTAATGAGGCTGAATTTCCTGCAGCAGCCGTGTGGGGACATCATCCTCGTGCATGTAGTGAGTCATTGCTGAGACATGTACCTCTTCCCTTCAACCTATTCTTCTACTGCAGTGTTTTGTTAATTTGTTCTGCTGCTATTGTTGTTTCAGATTCCAGCCAGGAATACACAGACTCCACTGGAATAGATTTACATGAATTTTTAGTAAATACACTGAAAAAAAACCCGAGGTAGGTCCCTAGTCAGTAAAAGAACTTGCTGATGGAATGAAGGGAGGGAGTACCTGGTGACCAATGCTTCTCTGATTGACCCTAAACTCATGGTGTTTGTGGGTATGTCTGCATGTATCTTGGGAGGAGAGGGAAGCAGCGACTATGGAAAGTACTTGAAAGTGTGTTTTACTTTTTGGAATTCAGAGAGTCGTGCCGGAGCAGTGTGGAAACAAAAAACACAACTGCAACTTCATGTACTGCAGTCAATCAAAATCTGCCCATATATTATGGAGACAGAGAAAGAGGAAGAGGAATTTGTTTGAATGCAATCAGGAAGTAATCTGAATTGCCTTAAAACCCTTTACAAAAATGACTGCCAAATATTAGCCTCCAAAGGAACTGCTCCCATGTCAGTAATAAACATCATCAAGCTGAACGCTGGCATAAGAGTAGCAAAGCTGGAGTCTCTACCACTGGAGCTTCCAGCAGAGCAGGGATTCGGTATTACCAAAAGCCAAGCACAAAAAATTATTAGCAAAACAAGAACTTTAAACTGGAAAAAAAATCTGGCAATTAATTTACTATGTAGGCAAAAATACAGAGCTTTTTAGTTCATTGCTGTGGAGGACGTGTGAAGCTCAGTTAATACTGTTGCTTGCTCCTGGCGGGTACCACGCAGAGGAAGCTGTGCTTCACTATCTCTAAAGGTGACTTTTTCCTTTTTTTTTGACAGGGATAGAATGATGCTGCTAAAGTTAGAACAGGAGATTCTGGAATTTATTAGTGATAACAAGTAAGTGATCTTCAAGTTTGTGTCAAGCAAAAGAGGTTTGTAACTTGCAGTTGAGGAGCTTGGTCACCTAGGAGAGAAGAGTCTGTCTTTTGGACACAGTGTTCTCTCAGACATCTTCCACCTCCCCTCGCCCATGAATGTGGAATAGAATAGAATCATGGAATCATCTAAGTTGCAAAAGATCTTTGAGATATCAAGTCCAACCATCAACCAGACCTGTCGAGTTCCATCACTAAATCATGTCCCTTAGTGCCCTATCCACACACCTCTTAAATGCCCCCAAGAATGAAGTCTCCACCACTTCCCTGGGCAGCCCATTCCAATGCTTGACGACCCTCTCCATGAAGAAATTCTTCTTAATAGCCAATCTGAACCTTCCCTGGTGCAACTCAAGACTGTTTCCTCGCATCCTATCACTTGTCACCTGAGAAAAGAGACCGATACCCTCCTCACTGCAACCTCCTTTCAGGTGGTTGTAGAGAGCAATAGGGTCTTCCCTCAGCCTCCTCTTCTCCAGACTAAACACCTTCAGTTCCCTCAGTCAGTCCTTGTAAGTCTTATTTTCTAGTCCCTTCACCAGCTTCATTGTTGTTCTCTGCACATACTTGAGTAACTCAATATTTTTCTTTTGCTGAGGGGCCCAAAACTGAACATAATATTCAAGCTACAATAGAATAGGTGTCTGCAGGAGGGCTTGCAGAATTCTTTGTCTAATAGGATCAGAAAAGTCACTGTACATACTAATCCTGGCTCCCGTTTCTGCTTAGAAATAAGCATGTGCATTTCTGCAAAAGTTGGTCTGGTTTCAGAAATGGCCTGTTCAGCTTGAGACCTTGAATCAGCCCAGTTCTGTCTGGCAGAGAGCTGTAAGCCCACGTTGATGCTCAGTGTAAGAAGCAGTGCTTGAGTGCCGTCTGCTTCAAATGGGTGGCGCGATCTGATCTGGGATCTGCTCAAGGCCTCTGTGGCCTCTCCTTTCCCTCTCTGTTTTGGTGTCTGATTATCATTGTCTGTTTCAAAACCTTGTAAATTGTACTGCTTTCTTCCCTGTTCTCAGCAATCAGTTTAAGAAGTTCCCTCAGATGACCTCGTACCACAGGATGCTGCTGCACCGGGTAGCTGCCTACTTCGGCATGGACCATAACGTTGACCAAACCGGGAAGGCGGTCATTATCAACAAGACGAGTAACACACGCATGTAAGGGGGAGGGAGAGAGGACAAGTGGGCTAGCACTCCTTGCCCTTGCCCTTGCCCTTCCATTCGCTACAAGAGCCCTGGCATGGTCCGGAGCAGAATGAATTTTGCACCACATTTAATGCCTCCATAAGAAGGGCTTGTTCCTTCTCTGGAAGGGCCCAAAGAATCCTTCACTTCCAGTCCCCAGTGTATGTATCTGCAAGCCCTTTCCAGCTCTCTTTAGTTCTCAGAGAAGGGTTAGGGGCTCTCATTGCTGTTAGACAGAGGAGATTTAACACAACAAATCTGTTCCCCGCTCCCTACAAGGCAGTGGTTTTATGGAGACAGTTCTACACCCATTTTCACCCTTCTAATAACAGCTGGTTCTTCCTGCAGCCCTGAGCAGAGGTTCTCTGAGCACATCAAAGATGAGAAGAATGCAGAGTTCCCGCAGAGGTTTATCCTAAAACGAGATGATACCAGCATGGACCGAGATGATAATCAGGTAAGGGATGGCAATGAGTTACCTGCACACTGTGTGAAAGTCAGATTAGACTTTTCTAAGATGAGGATGACTGTAAACTCGTCTTGGGTGTCCTGCAGAAACCTTTGATAGAAGCTTCTCTACCCAAACAGCAGCAGAACGCTACCCAAACAGCAGCATCTAGATATATTCTGAAAACTTGACAAAATACTGTGAAAAAACGGGAAGAATTTGTGGGAGTTCTATGTGGGGTACCTTTCTATATCCTGAATATTGACTGGTGGCTGGGCCAGACTTTAAGGTGAAACCTTTTGCTAAGGTTTCCTTGGAAAGGTCCCAGAGCTGAGCATTGCGAAGTGTCTTTCCCATCCCTCACTGGGGCTTGCAGCAAGTCAAGCTGTGAAGTCATCAGGACCTCGCAGTGCTGCTGGAAGGAAACCATCAGCAAAGTGAAACGCTGTAGTTTTTGCGCTCAGCAGCACTGCCAGTCCTCTGCATCAGGAGGGAGGTTGTTGTGATACAGGAGGTGGAATGCACTGAGTCTTCCAGGACGTTCATCCCTAGACATAGGTGTCCAGGAGGTATGTTCAAAGGCAAGGGCTGTGTCACTGCATCCAGGCATCATGCACGTACTCCACAATCCACATCCACTTACGCTGCTATGTAGAAGTATCAGCAGCTGACTACACCCTCTGCTCCCATTGGCAACTGCTGACCCACTGAGCTGTGTTTGTCCCTTCAGATCAGACTCCCCTTGCAGGATGGGAGAAGGAGCAAATCTATAGAAGAGCGAGAGGAAGAGTATCAGCGGGTCAGGGAGCGGATATTTGCACGAGAGGTAAGCTTGGATGACTCACTTGCCAGGTACCTTCCTGGAACTTTATAGCAGAACGTGTCCTTGAATATTCTAAAAGGTCAGATCTCGGCGTTGCCTTTTCTACAAATTTCACCCTGTTCCTGGTACCTACCAGTGAATTCCAGCTCCTAACGAAGATACCTAGGACATTGAGAAAGAGGAGCCACACCTGCACTCCCCAGTCTGCTCCTTCCCTAAATTGCCTGTTTCACCTGGCAGTAGAAGTGTGGGGACTGACAGAGGAAGCAGGTTTGCTCCTTGCTGTCCAGCAAGATTATAAGCTAAAGCAGTGGCATTTCTGGAATGACTAACAAGTCAATCAATGAACCTGACAGGAGCAGCAGCCTTCTATCCCAGCTTCTCTCCAGTACTGCTGCTTTGACCTCTTGAGCAAGCAGTGCTCGCCCTAGAGTGTCTGGCAGGGCTCTGTGCCTTTACAGGATAATATAGAGAGCATGCTGAATTTTCTTCTTACAAAACGTCCAGCTTGGTTATTGTTTGCTTGAGAACTCTGGTCCCTATGTCGAATTCCTCTAAGGCAGAGCTGTGTTCCTCACTCACATCTGGCTCAGAGAAGCTGCTGTGCTCCACCTGCTATGCTGAGTGCTGTCTGCCAGCTGGAGGCAGCTCTCTGTGCTGTGCCAAGTGGCAAATGCATGGACTTGGGACAATTCCAAGTACTGATCTGCTGTGGGTCAAGTTTAAAGTCCAGCTCCTTGCCTGCTGCTCTGAGTTTCTGGAGGATGATGCTTTCCTTTGTCCTAAAGGGAATTGCCATGTGCCTGGCCAAGGAGGATGTTCAGGCAGCCACTGTGCTGAGTCCCTACTCAAGTCATCAGGCTTCAGTTATACTCTCTAGCCGATTGTAGTCACAGAGTTGTCTTGCAGATAGACTCAAAGCCATCCAGACATGCTAGTAAGCAGCTCTGCCTATAGTCCCGGAGCAGAGCAGGTGCTGTCCCATATTGACACGACACTGGGTGGTTATATACCTACCTTTTCTCCGTGTTCATGGGCTGAGCCAGTGTTTTGCATCTGACTTGCACAGGCAGGGCTGGCTGTCACAAGGGGGACTGGGCTGAGTCCTCTGACTGTTTTTCATGGCTCTGATAACTGCCTGAAAGTAAGAACCCTTGTATGTCTGGCCTGCCTTGATTGTTCCACTGACAAAGCACCAACACCAAGGCATCAACACTGCCTTTGAGCAATGAGGTAGAGATTTGAGGACTCAGATTTGGAAATTCCTGAGAGATCTCAGGGTCACAGATATTGGGAAAGGCTCCTAGCGGGCCTGGATGGAGAGCCAAATGGGATCTGGAGTGCAGAAGGCTCAGCAAGACTCCTGAGTGACCACGCAACTAGTGCACAACACCAGCTGTGTCTGAGTCCCATACTGTTAGTGCTTTGCTCCTCTTTGCTTTGAAATTGCCTGGGTTTGTTGCTTTCAAAGTTATTAAGTCTCCCTTTTCTTTCCTTCCCATCTCCATGTCTTTTCCGTGCTTCCAGACTGGCCAGAATGGATATCTCACTGACAGCAGGTTAGTACTATTTAGCAGACACCTTCTGTATCTCTGGCTTCCTCTATGGAGGACTGCCTGACTCTATAATGATGCTTTTCTCTGATGTTAACCGACAAAATCTCCAAAGAAGGCTTTTCTTCTAGTTCTCACAAACGGAGGCAGATTTTTAGGTATCTCTGTGTGATTTATTTTGTACATTGTCCTGCTGAGTAAGTTTGCCCCATGCATGGCTGCTTGTGAAGTTATCGAAGTTGTATTTTTTGCAACATCAATTTCCAAGTCCTTTTTTGCCAGTTGATCAATTAAAATGGAGCAGTGCACGGTGGGAATGGCAGGGAGGAAGGGGAAAGCCAGAGGATTTCAATAGTTTTCAAACCATTCTGCCTCTTGTTTCCCAGAGGGGTAGGAGAGCCCCTGCCCTTACAGTGGCAGGGTCAGCAACCAGATAGGGTGGAGTTGTCCCCAGTCCCCTGATCATAACAGCCGGATGACTTAATGGTGGCAGTGAAGCATCTCAGGCATCCATTTCAACCAGAGTATGCTGCAGAGGGCAATGGGAACATGTTTAAGCAGCATTTCCATATTAAGTAGTTTTTCTGTGGCTGAGAAGGCTGGAAGGATGGACTTAGCCTGAAGGGTCACCTTGCACAGCCCTCTGCCTGGCAGTGGAGGCTGTTGATGCTGCATGGATAAAGAATAGGATGAAAATGGAGAGACCCTTGTGCCCTCTGCCCTCTTGTCTAACAGTCAGAGCTCTGGAGATGAAGCATCTCCAAGAACAGGACAGGAGGATATAAGCAAGGAACAGCTTTGCTTCTCTCAACCTTCCTGTGGCTCCGGCTGCCTTTGGAGGAATGCTATAGTGGAAAATCAGGTGTCCTCAGCACAGTTACAGGGATGCTGTGCTGGAGCCTGCTGGTGGCAGTAGTGCTGAAGGCAGGACACAGTTTTCAGATCAGACATGGGGCTGTAGAAAAAGGCACGCAGCAAGTGGCAGGACGACAGTTGCTGATGTGATTGCAGCTGTAGGAGAAGCCAAGCTGCAGTCAGGGCTCTGCTAAGAGCTTTTCTGTCTGTTGTGCCCAGTCTCTACAGAGCTTGATTAACTTACTTTCTTTGTGGTTCCCCTGGTGGGGAGAGGGAGCCTGTGTGGGCCTCAGGCTCATTTTGAGATGACAGAGACAGACCACGCTCTGGAAGAGATTGGGGTTCCGTCAGTGGTGATGCTTGGAGCTGGTGTCTTGTCGAACTACAGACACCTCCCTCAAAGCCCAGCCTTCAGAGCAAATACAGCTGTCTCCTTCACTCGCTTGTAAGTCCTGTATTAACACTTCTGAACCACAGATCTGATTAAAGAGAGCTCTCTGCTGGTGGACACACTTGGAAACAGGCTGTAATAAGGCTGTTGGAAAGAAGTGGGTGAAGCTGCCAGAGCAGTGCTCTCAGAGAGCAAGGGTATGGTGGTGTGCCTAGGGTCTGAAGAGCATTCAGACATAGAAAAAGCAGAATCACTATGCAACTAGGTTAGCAGCAATCAGCTTGAGAGGGTTCTGGGTTTCAAAAGTCAGCCATGACATGCCCCTTCCCCCCCGAAACCTCTCTGAACATGCTCAGAAGCAGCCTTCAGGGTTTAGGTTGAAGAGAGTCCAAGCTCAACTGTGGTGCTTGTTAGGTCACCTGTGATTTGGGCTGTGAAGCTGCATAGTCCAATTCCTTCACCTGTTTAGTGGTATAACCATTGCACTAGTTGCTTTTCCAGGCCAGGTATTCTCTTTTGTTCTCACACGTTCCCAGCAGCCCAGGACATCACCTTAGAAGTTTCTTCCCAGCCTATCTTTTCCTTTCCACAGTCGCTTGGAGCTGCTGCCCGGCTCAGTGTGCAGCTTTACATGAGCGTCTCTTCCAGTGTTGCCTTCCTCACCATTCCTCCTCAGTGGAGGCTCAGGAACCCATGCATATATCCCTTAGCTGGGCTGGTAAACCAGGCTCACTGCTTGGGGTGCTTTGCTGATGCTCCATAAATCCTGTTCTGGCCAGACCTGGCTGGGAACTGAGGGGGCCTGATCCCTGGGAGCACAGCCCTGAGTACAGTGATATCCTGACATGTTCCAGCTGGGCAGGGAGCCTTACGAGGACTGGTGCAGAAAGAGGTCTTGCAAGATCATCCTTGTCTTGAGGCCTCTGTAAAGCTCTCTGTTCTGTGACAAGGAGGGCTTTAGCAAGGGATCATGCTCTGACCCTTGCTGGCATCTGTTCCAGGCTGGAGTCTGGTTAGGAAAAAGAGACAGCAGCCAGCTCTCAGCACACACCAAGGAAGATCAGCAGCATCTGAGTCCTCACGGTGCATGCCCAAGACAGCTGTGGCCCAGGCTGTTTGTTTGCTGCCAGATTTCTGTATGCGGTGCCCGTGTGCTGTCTCACAGAGCCAGCTGCTGGCTGGGGTCACCGCCCTGGCGTGAGAGCTAGGATGAAGCACCTGTGGGTCCTGCTTCTGCCCGTTTCTGCTGGAGGTGTTGTCTAACTCTGCTGGTCTCTGCAGGGGCAACCGGGACAGTTTGAACCGGGCCTCAGGCAGCCGCCAGAGCAGCACAGAGAGCGAGATAAAGTCGCTGGAGCCTCGGCCGTGGAGCAGCACAGACTCAGATGGTTCCATCCGCAACCTGCGACCGCCTGTCACCAAAGCCAGCAGCTTCAGTGGCATCTCCATCCTGACGCGGGGGGACAGCATCGGGAGTACCAAAGGCAGCACTGCCAGCAGAACATCCCGGGCAGGTACTGGATTGGTTCCCCTGTCTGCCTGCTGCCAAAGGGCACCTAGCAGACATGGGGTGGATGGATGGGGCTCGTGATGCTATTGTGGTCAGTGGCTGGTTAAAATGGGACATGGTTGGCATCATCTGAATGTGTTTGGTACCCAGGCAGGGATATGCCAATTGGCTTATCGTCTGCTTTTTCAATACTCACCATTAGATTACTTACTTCCCTTTAGCAGAGTTATCCAAGACAGAAGAAATTGTGCAGTCCCACGCCCTGGGACTCGAGCTACCAATCTTCTGTTATTTTCTCTCCCCTGCTGAGCTGCAAGTTATGTTCCCATTTCTTTCTCCTCCCCACGATCCCTCACAGCCCTAAGACTTACTCAGGATGAACCATCTGGCACTTTTCCTTGCTTTCCAGCAAAGGAGGTCCAGGGAATGGTGTTACCAATTAGCTTGTCTCATCAGACATACAGTCTATCTCATCGGGTAAAGGCTGTTTTCATTGGTATCTGCCTACAGTGTTCCCCCAAAATGTTTCACTGTGCTCCTGAGAGCAACATAACAGCAGGGTGCTGGGCCTGCAGCTCTCGAAGAGCTCTTGAATACAGCCCAAGGTTTCAGGAACACCAAAGGGAGTTAGGGTCAGAAGTCTCTTCGCCTGCTTCAGGTCAGTTCTTTTCCATCCAGATAGCACAAAGCATAGCCCGTGCGTGGAGAACGGTGTGGTGGGACTTCACCAGTAACCTGTAAGTGGCAACAGCTCCTTGAGAGGATGTGTGGTGCTCTTGGCAGGGCACCAGCCCACTGCCAGTGGTGAGCAGAGTCCTTTATTTACAACTGACTGCTTGTGAAGGAGGTCACTTGTGGCAGAGGCCTCACAGGTCTTTGCTCTCATTTGAATGATCTGGTGGTAAGCAAGGTAGCTGGTTACACTTGCTGTGCAACATCAGTGAGCAAAATCCAGTGCTGTCTCACTGTCTTCTTTCCTCCGTTCTCACTGGTAGGCAATGGGTCCCCAGATGCTTGAGAGCTGTCCAGCATTTTCTGGGGAGAGGGAGCAAATTGGTGCTTGTGGGTGATTAGACTGCTTCCTAAGAATCTGTCCAAATAAAGGGGTAGATCTAAAAGGCAGCCAGGCTGCTGTTCTAGCACCCAGACTGGCTTTGAAAACCAGACATTCATCTTGCAGTTTGAAGGTAGCTACATCGTCTCCTGGGACTCTGTTTCCATTGTGCTCAGGGCTGCTCTTACTCTGATTATTGCAACCACCTCCAAGACTGATTCATCAGCTGACGGGAGCAGTTATTTGAAGATCTGTCCCAGCCACGTGCAAAGCAAAGCAGAAGAAGATCTGGGTTTTCATTCTTTCTATATTTTTCTTCCAGGTCTCCCTTGAGAACAGAAGCCAATTGCTCTTCAGGCTTAATATAATGGCGAGTGATTAGAAATGCCTGGGGAGGGTGGGGGGGGCTGAATTTTCACTAGAAAAAAAAAAAAAACACCATATCCTCTGTGTTTGTTCTGTGCAGGAGGAAGTGCTTCGGGCTGTGGGGCTCTTTTCCCATGTCAGCATTCAGCCCCTGGGCAACTGTGAGCAAAATGTTTCCTTCTTCGCCCCATGCGGCTGATGGTACAGGCTTCCTTAGCAGAATGCCTGAAGATTAGCTGTTGAAATGCAGTAGATCAGAGGCAGAATTAGTTAAATAACAGCTCCTGGGCTTCGAGCAGTAGTTTCAAAGACCTTTTATTTCTGGAAGTAACACTGAAACAGTGAGGAGAGCACTTCCCAGCTGGGTGCCTTGCAGCGTGTGTCACGATCCTTCCTAACAATTTTTCCTACCAAGGGAAGGAATTGCTTTCAAACACCGCCGCCACCCCCCTTTCCTTTGCTCAAAGGGCGTGCACGTGCTAGGTCTGTATCGCCATTTAATGGATTCCTTCAATCCCCTCTGCTCTGGGTGAGCACTTGGACAAATCTCATCAGCACATAGGCATCCAAGCAGGGGCCTTACCTAGCTGCAGAACTGAGCTGTGACTGAGAACAGCTCTCTAGCTTCTTTCCACAGACTAGTTTATGCCGCTGAGTTGAAATGAGTGTGTTCAGCAGCTCCCTCATTTAGTAACCTCTCATCTCTACCAGTCAGGCACTGCTGTTACCAGCCAGGTTTCTCTTCCCAGCAGAAGTCCCATGGCATTTCTAGAGTCTGTCTTCATCCCAGACAAGACAGGACATCCTTCTGGACAAAATGTCCAGCATACAACTAGATAAATATATAATACGTTGGGGGTACAGTTGGCTGACGGATCAGGCTCAAAGAGTATCAGCAAATGGAGTTATGTCAGGCTGGCAGCCAGTCACTAGTGGGGTTCCCCAGGGCTCCGTTTTAGGGCCAGTTCTCTTTAATGTTTTCTTAAATTACTTGGATGCAGGACTTGAAGGTATATGAAGTAAGTATGCATATGACACTAAATTGGGAGGAGCTGTTGACTTCCTCAGGGGTAGAGAGAGGTCTTGCAGAGAGCTCTTGACAAATTAGAGGGCTGGGCAGTTACCAACCGCATGAGTTTTAACAAGAGCCAGTGCCAGATTCTGCACCTGGGACAGGGCAACCCTGGCTGTACATACAGACTGGGGGACAAGAGGCTGGAGAGCAGCCCTGCAGAAAGGGATCTGGGGGTTCTGGTAGACATCCAGTTGAATACAAGTCAACAGTGTGCCCTGGCAGCCAAAAGTGCCAACCATACCCTGGGGTGCCTCAAGCTCAGCACTGCTAGCTGGCCAAGGGAGGGGATTGTCCCACTCTGCTCTGCACTGATGCAGCCTTATCTTGAGTACTGTGTGCAGTTTAGTATAAAAAGGACTGAAAACTCTTAGAGAGTGTCCAAAGGAGGGCTATGAAGATGGTGAAGGGTCTAGAGGGGAAGATCTGTGAGGAGTGGGGTCACAGGCTGTCCCTGTGCAGTGAGGGTGCTAGGCTGGGGTCAGGGAGGAGGACACCTGAGGATCCCCCAAGGTTCAAAACGCCTTGGTTTGCTGTGAGGCAAACTAGTGACTTAGCCTGCAGCCTGCTCACCCCGTTCTTTTTAGAAGGAAGCTCCCTTTTGGACAGCAGGTGATGCGATCTGGATGCAGTACAGGAGGGAGTGCCAGGATCCATCCCCCCACCACTTCCTACCCGTACCCCAGGCAATGAATCGTGACTTCTCTCTCTCTTAGGTACCAACCCTGCCATGCCTTTCTCTGTTCAAGGTCTGGTACTAGGTGCCCCTGAAGCATGCAGCCAACCCCCTTCTTCACAGCCCAGCCGTGGCCTCCTTCCCTGCACATCCCAGCAGTCTCAACCGCCACCACCCCAACAGCCACCACCGCAGCCACAAGGACTACCACCAGCACCCCAGCAGCAGCCAGCCATGAGTAACCACATGATATCGCAGGTGAGTTGCTGCACAATACCCAGGGCTCAACAGACTCCTTAGGCACGCCGGTACCAGCAGAGCCGATACATACCCAGGATGCTCTGGACTCATATTTGCCCAGCAGGGTTTGGGAGCACTCACACTTGCTCCCTGTCAGGGAGTGACAGCCCCCCTGAGCTGGAGGCAGAGTAGGGGAAGTTCAGGGAGCCTTGCTGCGTCTGAAAATGATGCACGACATCTCAGCTTGCCAACAGCCCTCCTAGCGAGGCATCTGTAGCCCTTTGGTGAGTGGCAGAGTTGCACTCCAGGACTAGCTGCCCTCGTAGTAGGGAATGACACAAACTACAGCTGGGTTTGAGCTCCCCGGTGCTGAGACCCCATGGCTAGCCACCTGATGTCCTGCAGAGGGGCAGACCTGGGACTGGGCCTGGGTATATTCTCCAGACCCTCCCCAGGTTAAACCCCAGTGATGTTCCAATGCCTTGTGGGGCTATTTATGAAGATGGAGCCCTAGAGAAAGCAGTTGTGGCTGTTGTCCCTACACACTTAGTTCCCAAGGCTGTAAGAAACCACAGCACAGGAGCTGGCACATTGGGATAGCAAAGCTGCCTCGTGTTGAATAGGTGCAGAGCTGGGTAATGTGCATGGGAAGTATCCTCAGTGCCCTCAGTTGAGGTGCTGGACCTCAGCCTGCCTGTGAGTTTTATAAATGATGCACCAGAAAGGATCCCTCATGCTTAGAGTGGTGCGTAAAGTACAAATGTTTTCAGTGGGATTTGATGTGAGGAAGCAAGCCTCTTCAAGTATCTTTAACTGCAGATGATGCTAACAGATCTGTTTTTCTCCATGTCGTTTGCTGTCTTTTGCCAACTGAGTGAGGATGGAGGGAGGCTGTAGTTCTTGGGCCCTTAGACCAACCCCAGGGACATGGATCTGTTTGCAGAGGATACTGAGACTCAAAGGCAACATCTCAGTTCTAGAGATAAGGTGTCTCCCTGAGGTGTAGCCAGAGTCCAGTGCTAAAGCTAGCAGAGCACAGTGCCCTGAGTGGGTGATTTGAACACGCAGTGGTTTTGTGGAACTTGTGCAGGACCACTCCATCTTGCTGGAGCATTATTTTATGTCTTCTGCTGTTTGGCTGTTCTCCTAATTGTTTAGCTCCTGGAAACGCTTTTTTTTTGTGTATTTGACTGTTGGTGAAAAGCCTGCAGATGCACTGTTCCCCATGTGCACGCACCTTCTGGTTCACCAAAGGGCAAATCAGATGCTCAAAAAACCAGGTCAGTGCTGACCATCACAGGTCCATTGCCCAAAGCACATCATGAACAGGCATCAGCAGGTCCTCCCAGCGATAAGGTGAGAGGGGCCCCTGCAGAAGGCAAGAGTGAAGCACAGGGGTACTAGTAGGGGAGGCCAAGAAGCACTGCAGGGAGAGCTGGCAGTCAGTGCCATACATAAGTGGGCAGTGGAGTGGGAGAGGCACAAAGGTTGTGCTGGGGGGAAATGACTCTGCTGCTGCTGTTGGCCATAGCTGACCTTTGTAAACTCGTGTCATGTTCATGCCAGGCAAGACCTGCTTTGTGGACACAGTCAGCCGTCACGGCTTCCACAAAGCAACTGGCCAGGCTGTGTGTCTTCACAGAGAGATGACTGCTCTCCCATTCTGCTCTCCGTGCTTTCCAACCCTCTGCAATGCCCACTTCTGTGTGTTAGCAATCAGCTCAGTTGACTAACCTTGTTGTTCCTTCTTTCTCTCCTTCTTCCTATCCTTCCTTCCCCCCCCACCTTCTCCAACCCAAATCTCTCTCCTCTGCTCACTTCTCTGCTGATCTCAGCCGGTCCCAGCGCTGCAGCCTGTTCAGTATTCTCCAAGCTCCTGCCCCCAAGTCCTCTTGCCGGTCTCTCCACCCCAGCAGTACAACCTGGTATAAATCCCATTTCCTCTTCTGCACTGCCTCTGTTGTACGCGTGTGCTGTGTTTGTGTTGTATGAGCTTTAGCTAATCAGGTATGTCACAGACACTGCACCCAGTGGGTTTGGGATTCAGGGAGGCCCAGCGCTGCAGTGGGATGCCTGAGGCTGTGGGACCCACCAGTGCCGGGCACTGCTGGAGTGTCTGGTCTTAGAAAGAGGCTGGGGAAGAGCAAGTGCCAAGCTCAGAGCTCCACTGGGAAGAGCTGCTTGTGCCCAGCACTGGGGTCCAGGGGCCGCAGCTGCCCTGCAGTTCGTGATCAGCCCCTGTGTTGTCTTGTTGGGAATGACGCGCTCTGTGTGGCATGGAGTGCCCTGCAGGACACAGCATCTGGGCTGGGGCCACTCCTGCCTGTGTGGGGCCATGTATGGCACCAGTGTCTGCTGAGCTTTTGGGCTCCCCAGCAGCCCACATACCCCTGTCCCCATCCTGCAGAACGCTCTTGGTCTGTGGCTCAGTTCTGGGGATTTTTCCTGGGAGAGTCCCTGCACACGGAGTTGGGAGAAGGCATCTGCCACCTACTTGGTAGAGCCATGTCCTACTTGCTGTCGTCCTACATGCTGTCCTCCTCCATCCTTCCTGCTTATCCCCACTGCAGGCTGACGAACTCAGCAACCCCTTTGGGCAGATCAGCCTCAGCCGGCAGGGCTCTACAGAAGCACCGGATCCTTCCTCTGCTATGTTCCAGTCATCCCTCATCTCCCAGCACCCGCAGCAGACTGGGTTCATCATGGCGACTCCTGGGCAGCCCATTCCCACCTCCAACTACTCCGCCTCAGGGCACACGGCCCCCACGCAGCAGGTGCTGCAGCCCCAGGGCTACATTCAGCCTCCCCAGCAAGTAAGGAGACGTGCGAACCCGGAGGGGATGTTCCCCTCAGCCCAAATCTGTCAGGCAAGGGGCTGCTGGGGAGCAGGCGAGAGAATAAATAGTTCCTTGGGAGCGGGCCCCCTCTTTTTCTGCTGCTTCGTGTTGGATCGGTACACAGGGGTCAAAGCAGTTGGCCACATGCTCCCTTGCTAGGCACAGTATGATTTCGGCCGCCTTGTCACTCTGAGCTCACAAGGCACTTGCCTGGGGAGCCCTCTGTCCGTTCCTGGCTCAGACTGGGGGAGGGACAGTGACCAGATTCAGGGCTGACACCTCTAAGCTCTCTTTGGGGTCCCACAGGGCATTATGGCTCTAGGATTGTTCCCCTGAGCAGTGGTGACAATTGTGCCTACTGTGCTCATGCACTGCTGGGAAAAGCTTGGAAGTGCAGGCTGGGAGGAGCGGGCAGGGGCTGCGGTTCCCTGAGGAGCCATCATCTGGCCAGAGCCAAAGCCCTGGTTGTTTTTTTTCAGCGGAAGCCAGGCCAGGTGAGAGAGAAAACTGGTCCTGGGGGACCAGCTTTCTTGGTCCCACTTCTTCTTATGTTCTCATCACCATGTTTTTTTTGTTGTTTTGTTTTTTGTTTTTTTTTTTTTTGATAGATTCAGGTTTCTTACTACCCTCCTGGGCAGTACCCAAACTCCAGCCAGCAATACCGATCTCTCAGTCACCCAGTGGCCTACAGCTCCCAGCGCACGCAGCAGCTCCCCCAGCAAACCCAGCAACCTGGTAAGGGAAGGGGGGTGGAAGGGGGGAGGGAGAAGCACGTTTCCCTTCCCTGGCACTCTGCTGGCTCTTAAGGATCTCCCGTGCACTATCTGGGTTCTGGTACTCTTCCTTGTCCTAAGGTGCTCTTCTGCCACTCTTTGCTGGATTTGCTGGCTAGAGAGCGCCTCTTGACTGTGCAAAGCAAAGCTGAAACTCGGCCTGGCTGCAAGGGCTGTTTCGTTTCTCTCCCTCTCAGCACGCAGCGTGCACTGAGGTGCTGCAGGGTGCTGCCAGGAGCTTCCTTCAGGTCTTTTAACATCTTCCAGGAGGGAAGCCCTTCTCTCACTGTTTAATAAGAGAAGGGGCCAAAGCAGGATTTCACCTATCATACGCCAAGTCTCAGGCTGTCTACCTTGGCCAGCTGCAAAACTGCTCCATTTAAACCTTCTTCTGACAGGTTTACAGCCAATGATGTCCAACCAGCAGCAAACGTACCAAGGTGTAATGGGAGTGCAGCAGGCACAGCCCCCCGGGGGGCTCCTCAACAGCCAGAGGAACAGCATGGGGGGCCAGATGCAGAATATGATGGGAGTGCAGCAGGCACAACCTCCGAGCCTCCTCAGCAGCCAGAGGAACAGTATGGGGAGCCAGATGCAAGGTCTGATGGTCCAGTACACTCCACTGCCTTCATACCAGGTAGGCATCGGTTGCTTTTCAGCGAGGGGCTGCTGGGGAGGGGGCCTCAGCTCTGCAGGCCTTGCAGTGCCCTGGTCCTGTGCATGAGGGACGGAGCCAAAGTCAGGCACGTTCGTCTTGAGAAGATCATGCATGTTTGCCAGCTAGGGTGGGGGACACGTTCATGTTTGAACCAGTGTAGGGCAGCTCTTGAGAAGGACTGCGTGCTGCTGCTCCCTTGGCCACTGTGTTCCAAGAAGAGCTGAGGGGGGCTGCCCTTTCCTGGGCAAGATTGCTCCGGACAGCAGTAGACAACTGCCTGGGATCTCTTGTACCTTGTATGGACCTCACTGGCGTCTCTTTGGGGTCAATTCTCCCTGCTGCCACTGTCATTCCAGACAGCTGCTTCTCTCCTCCCTGCACAGGTTCCCGTGGCCAACGAGTCCCAGAGTGTGGTCCAGCAGCCCTTCCAGCAGCCAGTGCTCGTACCGGCCAGCCAGTCCGTTCAGGGGGGGCTTCAGACTGGGGGTGTACCCATCTACTACAGCGTCATCCCAACTGCCCAGCAGAACGGCACCAGGTAGAGCTTCTGTATCTCTTGCCTGCCATGGGGAGGGAGACCCTGCTGCCAAAAGGGTCCCACATCCTACTCCTGCAGCTAGGGGAGGTGGTAGGGCACCATAAATGTCTCTTCATCTTGCCCAGTCCTAAATCCCGTAGCCAGTGGTTCCTGGGCACAGCTGCCCTGCAGCATGCAGTGCTGCTCCCCCCAGAGGCAGCTGTCTTTCCAACTTCTCATGTACTGAGGGGGCTGCTTCCGCATACAGTCCTGCTGGTTCTTCCCCATCCCCTGCAGCTTCTCAGAGCACTTTCTGCTTCACAGCCCTTCGGTGGGATTCCTTCAGCCGCCCGGCTCTGAACAGTACCAGATGCCACAGTCCCCCTCGCCTTGCAACCCCCCACAGATGCAGCAGCAGTATTCAGGTAAGAGGGGTCCCCAGTCAGGGTTGGCATCAATTCTGCCTGCGTTGGATCAGGTTTTAGGGGCAAAAGGGGTATAGGGGCTGCCAATTCATAGACCAGTCTCTCTTACTGCTACCCATCCCATGGCTCACTGTGAGTCCTCAGGATGTGGCTAAGTGATTTGGCTTCACAGGCTGATGCTGGCCTGTGCCTGGTGTCCCCAAACCTTGGCAGGCAGGGTAGGAGCCGTAGTGAGTTGCTGTGGGCTGCAGACTCCCTCTGCTGGCAGCAGGGCTTAGTGTCACCAGGGCAGCTCATGGGGTGAGAGAGCTGGATCCCTGCATCCTGTCCCAGCTGCAGGGGTGTGAGGTGGGGCCTGGTGAATTACTGCTGGAGCTGGAACCAGAACACTTGGGCTCTGCGCCCAGCTCTGGGGTCAGACCCTTTGCCTGGGGTTGTGGTGTGATGCTCAGAGAGGTCACCCAAGTTGTCTTTGGCTTGTCCCCTCTGCTTGCATTTTTCCTGGATAGAAAGTCATCTCTCTGATGTAAGGCATGATATCAGAGATCTTGGCAGGGTTTTAGTAGGGCCCCTCTTCACCAACCTGGACAGGCAGGAATGGTGAAGGAGAGAGTAAGATGGAGGTGTTACTGGGAAGAGTGCAAGGCTGCAGTTGCTGCCTCTTCTTCCACAGCAAGCAGCAGCAGTGTGCAGAGCCAGGGCAATACTGCTGCTGTCCTCTCTCCCCAGGGGTGTCTCCATCAGGCCCTGGCGTGGTTGTGATGCAGTTGAATGTACCCAATGGCCCCCAGCCCCCCCAGAACGCCCCTGTGGTGCAGTGGAGCCACTGTAAGTACTACAGCCTGGACCAGCGGGGGCAGAAGCCAGGAGACCTGTACAACCCAGACACCAGTGCTCAGGTATTGAGAGGACTGGGAGGAAGGCAGCTCATCTTTTGGGAGCAGCCTGGTGGGAGAGAGATGACCCCGGCATCCATGCTGTGAGCGTGTGCTGGGAGAAGGGGGTGGGCTCATCCCACGGTGGTGAGACAGGATCGGGACTGGTCGCAAGCACTGGGAGTGTCTGACCCTCTCCCTCCCGCAGGCCAGCACCCAGCTGAACAGCCCTATCACGTCGCCCACCCAGTCCCCGACGCCGTCTCCTGTCACCAACCTCAACAGCGTCTGCACGGGGCTGAGCTCCCTCCCGGTCCTCACACAGTTCCCCCGGCCCATGGGCCCAGCACAATGTAAGGGAAAAGAGTGGGGACAGCACAGGGGTGGGTCCTTCCTGTGATTTCTTTAGACACCTACCAATATTTGCTTCAAATTTTGTAGGTGATGGGCGTTACTCGTTGCTGGGCCAGCCACTGCAGTATAATTTGTCTATCTGTCCCCCACCGCTGCTCCACAACCAGCCCAACTACAATACACACCAGGTAAAACGGGGGCAGATCCCCATCCATCCTTTTCACTGCTGTGGGAGCAGAGCAAGACCCACCCGGAGACCACACTGGGCTTAGAATTTCACCTTGTCCCTGGCTTTGCCTAGAAGCAGTGTCAGCCCCAGGTCCTTGGGAGTGTCCTGGAACCAAGGCTGTGTCCTGGTCTCCTCTAACTTCAGAAGCATGATGCCACCACAAAGGTGCCAGGGGTGCAAGTTTCATCCAGATGTCTCCATTCCCCCTAGTCACGTTTGGTCTTGCCCACCCGCTGCCCTGGGATGCACTGTGAGGCCACCATTTTTCTCCTCGGGTGACGTGCTGCTGTTTTTATTCTTTAAGGGACAGACTGGAATGAAACACGGAAACCGGAGCAAGAGACACGCCCTCAAGTCAGCATCCACTGACCTTGGGACAAGCGATGTAGGCAAGTGACCTTCCTTGAGCAATTCCCCCTTTGCCCTCTGCCTGGTCCCTCCTGCACGGGTGTAGGTGGCATTGGCAGAGATCCCAGATGCCCCCTCTGCCCACACCAGCATCCCACAGACAAGTTCCTGCCCCCACCACCTCCCCACGCACACCCCACAGCCCATGTGAGGCCTGGCTGGGGTGTGTGGGGATGCTCAGTCCCTCTCAGCTGTGTCCAGAGAGAGGTGAGGGGACAGGGGTTGCTCAGGTTGCAGTGAATGCTGCCTACACCGATCAAAGCTTTTGCAGAAGAGTGGGGAAAAACTATTTGAGAGTCAGGGATGAGCACCAGGTCACCTGGGCCCTGTTGATGCCCCCCATGAGGGTTGAAATGATGGAGCAGGTGGGGCTGGCAGGCAGAACTCAGGGTTTTTTCCTCTTTGTCAGCAGACAGTGACTGCCCAGACCTCTGATACCTTGTTCCCACCATTATCCTCCCAAGCACCCCTTCCCTCTAATGCTTCAGTTTCCCAGTGGGGCCAGGAGCTGCAAAGCCCTCATCTCTGTAAAGAGCTTTGGGATCTTCCAGGAGTGGCTGCCAAGGACCATTTCCCTCCTGTTTCCCTCCCGGGAGTCCCCACTTGCTCGTGTCAGGCAGGGAAGGAGTCTGGCTTCTCCCCGCAGTGGTGCAAGCCTTGCTGGCTGGGCATGAACCTGGCCAGCTGT
Organism: Cygnus atratus; assembly: GCF_013377495.2. NCBI lineage: Eukaryota > Metazoa > Chordata > Aves > Anseriformes > Anatidae > Cygnus > Cygnus atratus. The sequence goes on along the minus strand of NC_066390.1, from coordinate 648,897 downwards.
AGGGTGGGCAGTTTGCACGGGCTCTCTGGAGGCTCCGGATGTGTCCCCCACATCCCCTCCTCATCACCAGCAACCACAGCCGGTTGCAGGGGGCCCTTTAAGAGCAGCTTGCCTGGAGAGCTGTCGCCCCTCCCTGCAGCTGGCATGTTCATTACATGCCATGTTAATATTAGCAAAGAATCCATTCAGCCGGCCCTCCGCTAAGCCCAAAAGCCAGGGCTGGAGCCAGGAGACAGCAGAAGTGTTTGGGTACCACAGGACAGAGGCAGAGATTTTGGCACGACACTGGCCTGGCCACACAAGGGGATCCTGCTCCCTGTGGGGGAAGCACAGCGGGCAAAGTCACGTTCAGGGTCTGCGTATGTCAAGGTGCAGCAGCCATCTGTCCGCGGGCGCAGCCTGTCTTTCTCCCTCCCAGGGCAGAGGGTGGGAGTGTTGGGCTAGCTCCCGGTCAGGGAGGGTCGGAAGATGGGGCAGGACACCTGGGAAAGCCCTAACTGAAAAGCCAAGCCCGGACGAAAGAAGCGGGGAGGACTTGGTGTTGCTGGAGCCCTGGGAAATAGCGGTCTCCTCTTGGAGCAGACCATGAGGGGACCAGAAGGGGTCAGGATGGGGCACTGCAGGGACCAGGCTGGTAGGGACGGCTTAAGGGGGAAGAAGTGACTGGCTTAAAAAAACACATTCCTATTGTAGGGGCAGCTTAGTAAAGCTCTGCTTTCATGGGTGAGGTAGAGACTGACTGCTCCAACCCCAGAGCCGGTGAGGCATCAGCTCCCTCCATGCTGTCGCCCCCCTAGAACCGCAGCTGCTGACGTGTGCTTGTCTTTCCATCGCAGTGCTGGGCCGAGTGCTGGAGGTGACGGACCTGCCCGAGGGCATCACACGGACAGAGGCTGACAAGCTCTTTACCCAGCTTGCGATGGCTGGTGCCAAAATCCAGTGGCTCAAAGAGACTCAGGGGCGTCGCGGAGATGGGGTTGGCGGGGACAGCAACGGGACTCCAGAGAACAGCAGACACACTGACCTTGCTGCCTTATACACCATCGTGGCCGTGTTCCCCAGCCCACTGGCTGCCCAGAATGCCTCCCTCCGCCTCAACAACTCCCTCAGCCGCTTCAAGCTGCGCGTGGCCAAAAAGAACTACGACTTGCGAGTGCTGGAACGTGCCAGCTCACAGTAGGGCTCATGCATGGGCACAGAGCACACTGGACAGCGGGCACTTCCCTCTGCCTTCTCTCTTCCTTTCTGCCCTCCCTTCTTCTTGCCCTCCTTCCTGGATATATTTATATGGACTTAAGAGACGAGAAATTGATTTTTCTTTTTTTGGAGTGACGCCCATGCCCACCCACCTTACCCTGTGTATATTGTTTTGTTAAGCACTGTGTTGAACTGCACATACAGGTGTTGATTGGTATGTTCACTGCACATTTTATTTAATCTGGTTATTATTTTGGGGGGTATTTTTGTTTTTGTTTGGGGGGAGGTTGTTTTTAAATATAAAAAGAAAACTTGTCCATCACTTTAACGCTGCTTTACCGTTCTCTGTCAGTACCAGTGCTAGGGGTTTTCTGTTTGCTTCTTCGAGGTAAGATGTCAGCCAGAGAGCAGAATGAGCTCCCTGGCTTTCAGGAGGGTGTGTTCCTGCCCCGGTCCTGCCCCATGCTTGGTGTGTGGAAGGGCTTGTGGCCTTGCCAAGGCTGGGAGCTGAGACTGGGAGAGGAGCACTGCACTCTTTGACCTGGGTCTGGGTCCCCCTTTTGGATTTTCATAGCGTCTTTTCCCAGCAGCTGGGCCCCACGCAGCTGCGTGGGATGGCATTTGGGGTGTCCCCAGCTGTATTTCCTGCCAGGGAGCACCAGGATTAAATGGGAGCAGCCCTTGAGCTGCTAGGTGCAACCCTCCTGCCCTGCAGGTACAGGAGTTGGGCTGGCACCAACCTCACCATGGCATTGCACGCAGCAGCTGGAGCCTCTTGCCACACCTGGATGCTACCTTCACAAGCAGGTGGAGAGGTAAAAGCTACCTGGAAGGGCTGGGATCCAACCCCTGCCCCAGTGCCACCCGCAGCCTCTCGGGGACAGAGGTCCAGGGCCTTTGGCACTGGGGTTCAGCTCCAGGAGCACAGCACCCAGCACAGGCAGCGATGGGTTCCCTGTGCACGTTTCTGTCCCAGCGGAGAGCAGACCAGCAGCGTTTGCTGCCCGGGATAGCCATCAGAGCCCGGTACCCACTGCTGCCCTGCTTTCCTTTCCCTCTCCCAGCTGCAGGGGCATTCAATGCAGCAACAATCGAGGCAGCGGGGCTGGTGGAGCACTCGACGTGTCCTGGCTCTGTGGCTGCCCCATGCCAGGGGGTGGGTGGGCCGCTGTGACGCCCAGCAACCCACCAACGCAAATAGCTGGCGGCTCCTCCACCCCGCTCCCCTCCCGGCTCGCGCATGGGCTCCAATTTCTCGGCGTCAGCCTCCGCCAGCGCTCAGCTGTCGGCTCCCCTCTGGCCTGTCACTCCCGCTCTCCACGGGACTGGGGTGGCTGCCCCCCTCCCTGCGCACCCAGCACATTGGGCTGGGGGCTCCACAGCCAGCAAAGGCTCTTGACACCGGCCGCCCCTTGCAGGGTTTTTCGTCGCGGGACGTGAGCTCCGAACACGGCGTAAGTGCACGGCTCCCCTTCCTCGTGGCCGCTGACCCCCCCGAGCCCTCCCCTGCCCCACGCACGTCGCTGCAAGGTCCCGGGGCCCCTTGGCTCCTGCAGCAGCCCTTGCCCCAGGACTCCCCAGCCCCCATCGCTGTCTCCTTAATGGTCATCCTGGGGGGTTTCCATGGGGGTACGGGGGAGCCCGGGGTTAGGTAGCACCAAACATGGTGATGTCTGGGTGGAGGGGCTGTGCGGACGGTGGGCTGGCTGTCAGAGGTGGAATCAGGAATGTTTTGGGGGGGGTGCAGGAGAGAGCCCATCCCCTTGGTAGCACTGGGCTTCTGGGGAGGAGAAAGCGGGGCTGTGCGGTGATGTCGGAGAGTGCAACAGGCACGCCTGTCACAGGGGGCCAAGAGTGGCACCATTTGCAGTTTAATTGTGAGATGGAGATGTCTGGGCAGAGATGATGCATGCAGGTAGCCCGGGGTCTGGCTCGCAGCACTTGGCACCGTGTCTCTGAGCCTGCGAGCAGCAGTGCTGCGTGTGCTGGGCTGGGAGCAGCGCCTGCTGTTCTCCAGTCTCTGCAGCGGGGCCCCAGGAGGTGCTGGGCCCTGGGACTTGTCCCCAGCAGAGGTGGCCCCTTCCTGGGGCAGGAGCTGCAGGCAGGGTGGCAGGAGGCGAGGCTGCCTTGGGGGATGCTCCCCATCCAGCAAGGTCTGGCTGTTCCTGCTCCCTCCAGGGACCTGCAGTGGGGCCAGCCCCAGCCAACACCGTGTCTTTGTTTTCCCCTGGTAGTATGACAGAGAAGGAAGTGCCAGAGCCGCCAGCTTCACCTGCTTCAGGTGGGAAACCCAAGAGCCGGGTAAGTGGGTACCTGCAGGACAGCTTGGGCAGGTGGGGGAAGCCAACTTCCTAGCACAGTCCCTGCAGCAGCCCCAGGAACCTTTGTGGGATCAGGAATGCAGGAGCCTTTGTGGGATCAGGAATGCCTACCAGGCCCCAAGGCAAGTGGGGCTCTAGATGGCGGTTTGCCAGCTTGGAGTGCTGCATCCCCACGGGCTCACAGCTGCTCCTTTTGTGGGGACCTCACTGGGCTGGGAGAAGGACCCCATCCTCCCAGCATTTCTGCCCTAGGGTGCCTGGGATCTACACCCACCCAGGGGGGAAGAAGGGGTCTCTAGGTCAGAGCACGAGAGCAGAGAGCCAGGCACCAGCTTCTCTGCCTGCCTTCCTCACCGCTGCGCCCGCAGTGCACGATGCATCCTCTCCTGTCCCAGCAGCTACAGAAGCTGAAGCAACTTTTCCAGCGAAAACCCAAGGAGGAGGTGGCGCCAGAGCCGCAGCCCAACGGGGAGCTGGTCAGCCCCTCAGGGGGACCCATCTACTACATCTATGAGGAGGAGGAAGAGGAGGAAGAGGAGGAGGAGCCTGAGCCCCCTCCTGAGCCCCAGAAACTTGTCAATGACAAACCCCACAAGTTCAAGGATCATTACTTCAAAAAGCCCAAGTTCTGTGACGTTTGTGCCCGCATGATCGTCCGTGAGTCCCGCGGGTGCTCGGGCTGGGGGCCGCGGGCAGGGCGAGGGCTGGGGGCCAAGGCTGGCGAGGGCCCGAGCCCAGCCGTTCCCACAGCTGCAGTGTCACGTTGCCTCTCCTTTCCCCCCTGCCACCCCCCCCACGGCCAGTCAACAACAAGTTCGGCCTGAGGTGCAAGAACTGCAAAACGAACATCCACCACCACTGCCAGTCCTACGTGGAGATGCAACGCTGCTTCGGTAAAATCGTGAGTGCTCCCCCCAGCCCTGGGCTCACGGCACCTCCCCGCAGGGAAAACCCAAGCACCGCAGCGGGGAGCGAGTGGCTGGGTCCCTGCGGCCGTAGCCCGGGTGCCGTCACCCTCCTGCCCTCCTGGTTCTGAGGGGTTGCCCAGCACCCTGAGCTACCTCTAGGCCCCACGTCCACCTCCGAGCCCCCACGGGTCTGGGTGGTGGCGATGCTCTGACCTCCCCACCACTCCCAGCCCCCAGGGTTTCGCCGGGCATACAGCTCGCCCCTGTACAGTGACCAGCAGTACGCCTGCGTCAAGGAGCTGCTCTGTAAGTAGCGTCCCCATGCCAGGGCTGCCCCCTCTCCTCACATCCCATGGCCGAACCCCTCTCACAGCGTCCGTGCCCCGGCAGCAGCCAACAGGAGCGACCCCGTGTTCGAGACCCTCCGGACAGGCGTCATTATGGCCAACAAGGAGCGCAAGAAAGGGCAGGACGACAAGAAAAACGTGAGTGCGGGGCTGAGCTGTCGCCCCAAAGGCACGGGGGTCCTGGCCCCGCAGCCTGCGCCCCGGTGCCACCCAGAGCTCCCTGCCTGCTGACTGCTCTCTGCCTTGCAGCCTTTGGCTGCAATGATGGATGAGGAACCCGAGGCCACAAAGCCAGAAGGGGGCAAAACGGAGGGCGGTGAGTGCATGGGGCAGGGAAGGAGCTGCGGGGGGGACTATACCCAAGGGGCCCCCCCAGGGTGGGATCTGCCCTGCAGATAAGGGGTGTCCAGTTCAGGTCTTGGCTCTCCTGAGCATAAGAGGTCCTTGAGACGAGGCTGGTGCCACGGGTGGGGTGGCAGCAGCGGGAGAGATGTCACCACCACCACTCCCCTCCCATTTCCAGGCACCTCTGAAGGGGACAAGAAGGCTGAGAAGAGCACGACAGACGATAAGGTATGCATCATCCTCACCCTACAGCCCAAAGGCCCTGAGCCCTCCCTGCTGGGCTCCCTGGAGCTGTGCCCAGTCTCCCTGTAGCCCTGAACCCCCCTTTCTTGCTCCCCAAGAACAAGAAGCCCCAGCCGGGGATGCGTGGTGGCTATTTGCAGTCTCACTATTTCGTGGCGCTTTATCGCTTCAAAGCCTTGGAGAAAGACGACCTGGATTTCCCGTGAGTTTGCAGCCACGCGGTGGGCACGGGGGCGATGGGGGGAAGGAATTGGTGTGTCCAGCGGGGAGGGGGAGATGTCGTCACCTCAACAGTGAGGTTCTCAGAGCCCGGAGGGTTCAGCCACTGAATGAGGGCAGAATTTAGGGCTGTGCTGGCTCTGGTGTGGGTTCTGTGGATTTTCTGCCCCAATGGGCAAAGCATCGAGGGGGAGCCCTGGCTCTCACTGAGCCAGCTCTCTCAGCTCCCAGGTTTTGGGCACAAGCCTCATTTCAAAGGCTGCTGCTGTTTCTCTTTTATGGTTCCACTGATTTATTGCACCCCAGACTTAAGGCTGAGCTGCTCACATACAGGACCTGTCCATGAGTCCGTGAGCTGTGTGCATCCTTCACATGGAGCCCTAAGAGTCTGTGCCACGGGAAGAGCAATTTTCCTTTTCTCCCATAGCAGGGTGGTCCCAACCCCTCTCACACCAAGCCCTTCCTTCCCTTTGCAGGCCAGGGGAGAAGATCACGGTGGTTGATGACTCCAATGAGGAGTGGTGGCGGGTAAGGCTGATATCCTGCAGGCACAGAGGGAGGAGATGCAGGGCTTAAAGAAAAGGGAGAGCTCAACTGGGGGTGCAAATTGCACTCCAAGGGAGACACAGCCCCCTAAATCTGCTGTGTCTTCATCAACGCACAGTCTGCCCGCTGAGGGAATCTGGGGGTCTTACAGATTGACTCCAACCCCTGCCTGACATCCATCCACGGACTTCTTTCAGGGGAAGATTGGTGAAAAAATTGGCTACTTCCCCCCGAACTTCATCATCCGGGTGCGGGCCGGTGAGCGGGTGCACAAGGTAACTCGCTCCTTCGTGGGCAACCGGGAAATTGGGCAGATCACGCTCAAGAAGGATCAGGTGAGGCAGGACCAGGTGGTCACAACCGGTGCTTTTTGAGACCCCCCATCTCTGCCCCAGCCCCCTTTCATTAACTGCCCCCCTCCCTCAATGTTCGTCTCCCCCAGCCCCCTGTACTGGATCTTCTCTGTTGCTCCCCTCTTCCTGGGGGTCACCCCCTTCCCCTGCTGACCGGGGCCCACGCACCTCACCCACACCCCTCTCCCCCCCCAGATCGTGGTGCAGAAAGGTGAGGAGGTGAACGGTTACGTGAAAGTCTACACCGGCCGCAAAGTGGGGCTCTTCCCCGTGGACTTCCTGCAGGAGATCTGAGCGGGGCAGCATCCCGGGGCCCCCCAGCAGGGGGGACGGATGGACCCTGGCTGCGGGGAGCTGCGGAGCCAGGCAGGGATGGCTGGCACCCTGTCCCTGATGCCTGTGGCGATGGGGCCTTCGGTGGGGACCGTCTCCACCAGGACCGGGCAGGCCGGGGGCATGGGAGGTGCCTCTCTGGGGCTGTTCCCCTCTGGGGCTTTTGGTGCCCGCAGAGACCCTGGGTGTAAGGAAGGGGCTGCTTGGATGCCACCCAGCTCCTGCGCCTTGGGTGGTGGATGACTCGGGGGTGTCAATGGGGTCCTGTCCCAGTGCTCTGGGCTGTGTAATTCTGTGTTTTGGCAATACATGTCTGCTCCTGAGCCCTCCCCGCTTTGAACGTCCTTGAGGGGGGGGTCACCGCGGCGCTGCTGCAGAAGAGGCTGCGGTGATGCTTTCCTGCGCGGCCCACGCGTGACACCCTGTGCGGCACATTCCTGCCTCGTGTGTGCCTGGAGCTACAGCCCAGCCTCCCCCAGGCCCCCCACCCAGGCCCCCTCTGCCCCCGGCTCTTCTGGTGGAGCCCTGGCACCAAAGGGTGTTCCACACGTGCAGCGAGCTGGCCCAGTCTCGGCAGGGGCCCCGTGTTCCCCTGGCCTGCACAGGGCCGGGGCCAAGCGCTGGCATTGGGCCCAGCGGGGCCCGAATAGGGGCCGTGGGTGACAGGTGACGGTGCCAGGGACGGGTCAAGTCCTTGGAACCGTGGGGCAAGCACCGAGCCAGGAACAGGTGCCCGCCCAGGGTGGCGGACAGGGAGACTCCATCCAGGCCCCCATGGCCTCGGCCCCTCGGGGGGCAGCACTTGGGGGGTCCACTATGAGGACTGGGGCAGGGCCCACCAAGGTCACAGTACCCATGGGGACAGGGATGGGGACGGGACCACTGGGGCCCCTTAGCAAGGCTCCCAGCACCAACCTCTGCGGGCCCCATGCAGCTGCCCCGGCCCTGCCTCGGGGCTGGGGGGGGCGCTGCTGCTGCACGACGTTCCCCCATGCACAGGAATGCAAATGTATGCAAATTTATGCAAAAAAGAGAAAACCCTCAGCTGCAGCGGCGCCGCCTCGTGGTGGCTCGCGGGGTAGCCCAGCGCAGTGCTGCGGGGAGCAATCATGCGAGGGTCCAAGGCCAAAGCAGCCCCGGTGCTGCCCCCCGGGGGCTCCCCGAGACCCCCACCGCTGCCCCCCACTCCTATGTCTGCAGGGATCCCGGGTCACACAGCAGGGCCCCCACTGCCTTCAGCTGCATCACCACTGCTGGAAGCAGCCCCAAAGCAAGGCACTGCCGTCCCTCGGTTCCTGCACCCCAGTGCTCGGTGTCAGACCCCCAGGAGGGGGTGACAGCCCCCAGACCTAGGGGCATTTGTTCCTTGTTACCCAGCAGGCTGGGGCCAGGTTGGTATCAGGCACAGACACCCCATCCCCCAGTTCGAGTGTCCCAGGAGCCAGCTGGGAGGTGCACTGGGTATACTGGGTATACTGGAGGTCCGTGGGCAGCAGGGAATGATGAAAAGGGAGGGGTGTGGGGGGTCAGGGGCTGCCACACACCACAGCGTGCCTGGGGGGCAGCACACATCCCTCAGGACTGTTTCCTCCCTGCTCATCTCATCTCTGCCAGGCAGCTTTTAAATGCGGAACCATTAAAATTTTCCACCTCATTTGCGGCTTCTCATATGGTTAATTTTACTGGGACTGTCTATTTATTTATTTGCAGGGCCCCGCGGGGGGGTGCTGAGGAGGGCTGGAAGCTGATTTGCTGCATCTGGGAAGTAGGGAGGAGAAGGGGGGAACCACCCAGGGAAGGGGTAGGGCTCCAGCTAATTTAACAGCTGAAGAGAACAACTTAATTAGAGTCATCTGGAAAATTGGGTAAAACCCTTTTCATCGCCCCCCCCAACCTACCCCCAGGCCCCTTCCCTGCCAGCAGCCATGGACTTCCCGGGAGGCTGTGCAAGCTTTGGGGTGGGGAGGCAGAGCTGGGGCCCCACCTCCCAAGCAGATGGCCTTCATTACATGCAGGATCTAATTGGATTGATCAGCAGTTAATATGAAATTAAAAGGTGATTCCCCCCCCCAGCACCACATGTGCATCCTGGCTGCCCAGGTGCTCCCTGCAGCCACTCCGGGCCCAGGGGTGCCGGTCCCTGGCAAGAGCAATGCAGGGAGCAGGCAGAGGAGGGGAGGGCTGGGGGGCTGTTGGCACCTAACAGGGCAAGGGGCTGAGTGCCACGGCCATCCTGCACGGGAGGGATGGATGCTGCCAGGTGACCACGTGTGCCACGCGGGCCACACTCACCCACTGGCTGCACACACCGGTCTGCATTCTCGTGACGCGCTGCGGCTGCAAGGCACAAGGTCAGCGTGTGCTCGTGCTCCCCATTAGCTCGCAGCCTGGTCGTGACCCAGCTGTGACACACAGGGGCAGTGACTCTGCTGGTGGGGGGACAGGCAGCGTCCCATTGCTAAACCCTCTGCAGCTAGATTATATGAAGGGGTCTGCTCCGTACCCCACCCCATGTGCCACGTGGGGAATGTCAGAGTGGAGGAGCCACCCTGACCTGCTAGATTAATCACCTCAATTTCTCTGTACGTCTCACAAAAGGTCAGGAGTCCTTGCGAGGCTCAGAAATTAATTGAAGTACCGCTGATCTCGTGCTGGATCCATACATCATCCCAGGAGAGCAGCACCGGCAGGGAGGGGATGGGGGCCCCCGTGCACCGTCCTGCAGGCAGCGAGCCCCAGGCAGCACGGCTGGAAGCAGGGGTCCCAGGGCTGCATGGGCACCCCACGGCCTGTCCGCTGCTTGTCCCCATGCCTGGCCCCCGGTGCCCCCTGCCTGTGAGGCTCTGCCTGAACCTTCTCCTCCAGCTGGGCTGATACGATGGTCAGAGGTTGTTCTCAATCCGGAGGCAGGAAAAAAAAATGCATTAAACTAAACCAAACGGTCTCATCTCCCCTCCCCACCTGCCCCCCCACACACACACACACCCTGACATAAATCAGCATAAATGCAATTTACATATTCATGGTATTTATCCAGTAACTGTCCTGTCCCAGATTAAACATGCCCCAGGGATCACCCCGGGCTCCTTATCTGTGCCAGGGTGCTCCCAGGAAGGAGCAGCTCCGCTGTGGGATTCGAGCGGGGTGCTCTGCGCTCAGCAGCCTCCTGCATCTCCCGCACTCCCGGCGAGTCCAGGGAGAGGAGGATGGAGAGGAAAATCGTGCTGAGCAGCAGCCCTGCCCCACAGCCTTGCTCTCCTGCCCAAAGCCCCCTTCTGCTTGGGGTCAGAGCCCAGACCCCGCTGTCTCCCACCCAGCCCAACACCTCTCCTCGGGGTTTTCTCCCGTCCCTCCTTTCCCGGTGTCCCCCCAGCCCAGCTGTGCTGTTGGGACAGACCCGGGCCCCCCCAAGGCTCTCTGCTACCTGAGTGCCCCGACCCACGCAGGACCTGTGTCATTGAGGGCTGTGGGGACCCTGCTGGTCTCCAAAGGAGGGGGCGTCTCCGGCTCTGGGGTGCTCCCTGCCCTGGGGTGTCCCCGGGCTGCGTTCCTGTGCAGGGGGGAGGTTGCGGGCCGCAGCTCCCACTCTGACAGCTCCTTGTCAGCAGTAATGACCGGCTCTGAGTCCAGCCAGGCCCCAGGGCTTGGTGCTGAGCTCGTTAGGGGGGGATTTAATGAGGGCAGGAGGCAGGCGCTGCCTCTGGCTGTTTGTCGCAGCCGCTCTGGCCTCAGCCTGCCTAGACGGCTTGGGTGTTTGCACGGTGCCCCTGGCAGGGCTCATCCTGCTGCCCCCCTCAGCCTCCACCTCTGCCCCATGCTGTGCCCCCAGCTCAGCCCCCAGTCACCACTGGGAGCACAGGTTCCTACTCCGGCACCTGTGTCCACCGTGCTGGAGCTGATGGGACTGGGGCATCCTGATGCTGTTTTCCCCCAGCCCAGGGGCTGAGGCTGCACCCCCTGGAGACAGGGAACCGTGGAGGGGCCACTTGCGCTGCTTTTCCTTGCCTGGGGGCTGGCAAAAAGGCTCCTAGGGCTGAGAACACCCCGCTGAGGGCCAGATGGAGTAAAGCCGGGGCTGCGGGACGCAGCCGGGAGGTGCCTCCCCCCTGCCCCTGCTCTGGGTGCACAGGGTGTCGGTGCGGGCTGCCCCATGCAGTGTGGGGGCTCTCCGAGGTGGGGAGAGCCCAGGTGAGAGGGCTGGAGGCTGAGCCTCCTGCCCGTGGTCCTGGCTGCAGTTTGCACCCTCTTCGCGCTGAGGCATCCAGGAATCCTCCTCGGCTCAACAACAAGCTGCATAAACAGGAGCCTGCAGGCAGCGTTAATTAGTTAAATATTTGGCAAGGCAGAAGGCACAGGAAGAATCTGAACGAGCTGGAGGGGACAATGCGCTGCCCCCTGCCCCACTGCCCACAGCAGAGCAGACTCCAGGCGTCCAGGGATGATCTGGTCCTGCTGGGAGCAGCACATGCCTGCTGCAGGGCCCGCATCCACCAAGGAGCCCTGCGTCTGCATGGAAAAGGATGCTGGTGAGGAGGGGTCCCCAGGGACCCCCAGCCACCCCACATTGCTGCCTCACTCGGAGCCAGGCAAGTGGGCAGCTCCTTGTTCACAGCCCCTGGTGGGCCCAATCCAGTGGCCCCAAACTTGTGTTTGCCCCGTCAGCTTTGCTCATGACCTCAGTGGTGCAGTAAAACCCACCTGGGCATTAACCGAGGGCAGGGATGAGCTGCAGGGGGGCACAGATTTGCCTCCAGCTGGGGGATGTCCCTGACGAGGGCTGGCAGAGGGATTCTGGCTGGTGCTGGGATGCTGAGCACCGTCAGTGGGACCTGGCATTTCAGAGCAGCCCCTGCCCCCCCGGCTGCCCCCAGCCCTGACCTCCAGACCATGGGGTCCATCCTCCCCAGTCCTCAGACGAGGCTGAAACACCCCAAAGCCCAGCTGGGGAGTGACGACCGTGTGCAGCTTCCGTCCCCACAGCCCCTGTGATGTGAACTAAATCCATCCTAATTAGCACTGATTTGCATGGGGAAATTAAAATTAATCTAGTCTGGGTTCATCGGAATTAGTGATTCTAGTTGGGCACATCAGAAAGTGGCAGACGGACGAACAGGGCAGGACTTGGTATGGTGGAAAGCCATCTGCCCCCCCGTGCCCTCTCTGGGGCTCTGCCCCAGGCCCTTGTCCTGGCCCCACAAGACCCCAGCACAGGGCTCAGACGCCTGGGGTCAGCCCCATGCCCTTCCTGGGTGCAGGGGGGGGGGGGTTGCATTCCCCCCCCCCCCCCCAATCCCATGGCTGTTCCTAGCTGCAGGACAGGGAGAGCAGCGCTTGTCTGACCCCACTGCCCTATCCCACGCCTGGTTTCTGGCAATGGCAGGAGGGCGAAGGGCACAAAGGGGCCTGTTCCTGCATCTCCAGGGTGGGAGATGCTGCAAGACCCGGGGTGGGGGGGGAGGGGTTGGAAATGGGGCACGACACGACACGGACACAGGTGTGTGATGTACACACACGCACTCATATCAGCATGCTCCTGTGCACGCATTGCCATGCATGGTTCCGTGTGAGTCCTCGCACACCTACTTCTGTGCATGGTTCCTTACACATCTGTGTGCATGTGGCCCCTGTGCTTGCCGTGCAGGAGTGCGTTCTTGTGGAGCCCCTGGCCTGGCAGGGAGTGGGCACAGCGCGGGGAGCCCAGGCCATGCCCCTGTCAGTAAATTCCAGTCCCTGCCGTCCCCAATTCTGGCGTTGCTGGGCCTGGGGGAGCACCGCGGCTCATTGGTATGGGGTCCATGGCAGTGCAATGAGCAGAATTATCAGCACGCTCATGAAAAATTAACCAGGCAAAAATAGCTGGGCAGGAGCTTTGTCTGCTGGGGCTGGGGGGGCGGCAAGGCGTGGGCAGGCTGGCGTCGTCCAGGCAGCTGCAGGATGGGAGCTGGTGTCTGCCTCTGCTTTGCAGGTCATCCCTGCCTGCCCCACGCCTTCCAGCCCCCAAAGCGGGGCCGTCAATCTGGGATTGTCCCAGACAGCTGCGTCCCCTGCCCCATCCCTGTCTGCTGGGGCACGTCTGTTCATGGTGACCCCATCACTGGCCCACGGGATTTCAGCCTGGCTGACAGGAGCGAGACCTCCATCTCCTGCGGCTGCATTTGCAAGTCAACCACGAGCTCCGCAGCAGTGGCGGGGGCTACCGGGGGACAGGGACGGGGACACCCTGGGGAGGGGAGCGGGAACAGAGCAGACCCCACCATGGAGGGATGAGGCCTTTCGTTGCTGCTCCCCCCCTCCCTGGACATCTCTGGCTGGTTTGGGGAGGGGGTGCAGCTTTTCTGTAGAGCTGTTATTGCCACCACCCCCCCCCCCCCCCCGCCCATCCACAGGGCTGTAAACACTCAATTAAGCACGAGCGCCTGGTCCTGCCTTCCCTGTCGCTGCTGGTAATTATGTAGGTTTTTCGGTGTCAGGCACCGCGGGGAAGCGCGATTACAGCTAATTGGAGCGGCTCTCCCCAGCCCAGGCCCTTCTGCAGCTGCTGGAGCTGCCATGTGACAGCAGCTCTGCACCCCCCCAGCCCTGAGCCCCCCCCCAGTTCTGCAACACCTCTCCCCCCCCCCCGCCCCCGATTTACACCCACAGGACGCCTGGGTGCTTCCCACCCGCCTGGCTGGAGATGTGGGGCTGGGTGAGGATCCAGGTGGGTGTCTGTGTGCCAGGCAGACCCTGAAGGTTGGGGTTTGCCCCCCCCCCCCCCCCCCGAGATATTTCAGGGACCCAGAGGCACCCTAAAGGCTGCAGAAGGACGGGGTGCACCTGCCTGAAGCACTGCCCGGGGCTCTGCTCTGCGGGCAGGAGCTGGCTCAGCCCCGTGCATTGCACGCAGCACCGAATGCACCCAGGGCGCATGGGTGCAAGGAGCCCTGAGGCAGCCAAGGGAAGGGTGGGGGCTCCTGGAAAGAACGGGGCATCTGCTCTGTGCCCCGCCAGAGCTGGGGCTTGGCGGGGGGATCAGAGAACTGGAGGGGGGGGGTGTCAACGATCCAATGCCGCCTGTCCCGGCAGAGACGCATCAGGAGCGCAGCGTCTGCCATTGATTTCTTATTATGGAGTTCAACAAGAAAAATGAGGTGCTGGGGCTGCGGAGCAGCAGCCGTGATTTGTCGCCTTCGCGCCGTGTCCTGGCGGGGATGGGAATTGATTTGGGCGTCGCTGGCATCACTCAGTGGGGCTGGGGGGGACCAAGGCGGGGACCGGGGGGGGGTCGGGTCCTTGGAGCTGTGCGCCACGAGAGGGCGCCGCAGGACTCCCGACGGGCCCGGGACGCCCCACGGCGGGCAGCGGGGCCGCGGACACGCGTGGGCTGCTCATGCAAGAGCACGCAGCCCCGGGGCGCACGCCTGAGGGGTGCAGGGGTTGGGGTCGTGCCCGTGCCACGGTCCCGCGTGGGTCGGCAGCAGCTCGGCAGGGATGCTGCGGGTGTCGGGTTGGGCACACGCGTGTCCCCGTGCATCGGCCGGGCACGCTCCGCACCATCGTGCACGCCTCGGCCGCGTGCGCCGCTGATTGGCACAGCTCCGGCCCCACCAGTGTCTTTGTCACGATGAAGGAAGAGGCTATTATGTTTATTAAATTGTATCGAGGCAGCATTACAGCAATTGGCAGCTGGCGACCCCGGTTATTTATAAAACATGCTTTGGAAATCACAGCTCCGGGCTTGGGCTTTTCTTCAGAGAATTATGGAAAGAAAAAAAATAAATAAATAAAAAGAAAATAAAAATCGATATTGCAGGACAAGGCCAAGGCGGTGGTTAATTGCAGGGTCGGTTCCAGGAAACGCCTCCAGCAGCCACAGAAGCGGCAACCTGCCCACTGCCATCCTGGAGCCCCTGCCTGCGGTACTGGACGCCCCCTCAGCACCCCGGCTGCACCCTGCAGGCCCATGGCTGGGTCTCTGGGGACAAGGAGGGGGTTTGTCTCAGCTGGCACTTGCAATATCTTGGGGGGTTTGGGGTCCCAAGTTATTAGGGTGGTGCCCCCAATCCTGCAGCAGTTGTGGGTCAGGGATCGGCTTTCCTGGTGCTCATCACGCAGTGCCCTGTGATTAATGGAGGGAATTAGGATGATAATAGCCCTGTAAATGAAGGTGCCAGCTATAAATGATGTGTGCCTGTGTTGGGTGATGGATGGCACCAGGGCCAGCCCTGGGTGCTGGCAGACAGGCGTGCTCAGATGCACACTGCAGCCAGGGCAAGCACGTGGGGGAGCGGGGGGGGGGGGGGGGGGGGGGCGGTCATGATGTCATAGAGATCAGTGGCATCACGGCATGGGCATGACATCGCACTCAACAGGAGGAGATGTGGGACAAGGTGATGCCCTTTGCGGAGCTGCTCCTTCAGCCCCTGTCCCCCCCACACCCCCCCTTGCCAGTCCCCTCAACCTGTTCCCGTCCCCGTCCCCCTGGCCGCCTCCTCTCCCTGCAAGGATCTGGGACCCACAGCACCCAGCCCCTTCTGCCCGTGCTGAGGCTTGTCCTACAGCACGCCTCTGTGGGGCTATGAAATATATCCCGTTAATTCACCATTTAATTATTGGCTGTTTGTTTATTGTTTGTTTGCTTTAGATGATATGAATTTTTTATGATGGTTTCCATTGCGCCCCGGCCAAAAGCCAGGGAGATTTACAGCTTTGGCACGAGCAGCGCCGTGTGGCTCCATCCAGCCCCCTAAAAAGGGGAAGGGCCTAATTATCAGAGGGGTATGACCCTATTCTTGGGGCGGGGGGGGGGGTGTGCAACCCTGTGTCACCCCCACAGGAGGTCTGGGGGGTCTGCTCTTTGCAGGGTGTGGGGGGAGTCCACACCTGGGGGAGCCTGCCTGGGGAGCAACAAATGGGGGCCAGGTGTGGGGCTAGGAGGGCAGTGAGGAGGCCGTGGGGTGGGGAGGGGGTGTGGAGCTGGCTGGGTGCTGGGGGAGGCATGCGGGGATTGGGGGGGGGCTGAGTGCCAAGGCTGGGAGCTGGAGGAAACAGCACGCTCAGGTGCAGGCACGTTCAGCCCCAAGCTGCAGCATCTCCCATTAATGAAGCACTTCATCACCACGGCGTTGCAGGGGGGGCACCCAATTCGGGATGATAAATTCCCCGCGATGGCCCTGCGCTCGCTCGCAGCAGCCGTGATTCTCCTTCATCTTGAATAATATTTTTGGAGTGGCTGTAAAATACCCGCCGCAGCAGCTGCGAGCAGCATCACCAAGGCCTGGCGGCTCCCCCCGTTCCCCCCACCCTGTTTGTCTCAGCTGCTTTCCCTGACCGGGCTGTACTGGAGAGCCCTTCTATAGGGTCTGGGACTGCACTGGCACACATGGGATTGTGTGTTGGTGCGTGTGCAAGCCTGCGTCCTGCCCATAAATGTGTGTTAGTGTCCCTGTGGTCATGCACACCTGTTGGGATCGGGGCAGGGGTGTGCATGTGTCTGCGCACAAATGTGCACACAGACAGGTGGGTGCAGCAGCACAGGCGGGGCGGGGGGGGTGGTGGTGGCTGTGCACAGGGAGGTGTGAGCGCACGTCCGTGCAGCTCTGCATCTGCACGTGTGTGTCCCTGCATGTGCCTGCTCACTGAGGTCGGGGGGCTGTAATTCTTGTCTCTTGAGGAAGTATTTGAGGGCTTGGTCCACCCCTCAAAGCTCCGACCCTTCCGCTCCGCATGGTGCCAGGCAGGAGCAGCCATGAAGCGCTCAAAAGGTTTCTATCTGCTTGGATTTATGGTGTCTCCCTCCTGGGGGGGGGGGGGGCATGCTGGCATCCTTCCAGCACTCAGCAGGGCCGAGCCCCTTGAGATGGCCGCTGTCACAGGGGTGGGTTTGCAGCACCCAGGAGAGTGCCTGAGCAGCAGGGCACGAGCTCTAATCACCATGGAAGAGAGAAGTGCGGCACAGAATTAAATGGTCTCTTAATTATAATCATTAATGAGCATGGAGGCAGCTGGGCTTTGCAGGCAGGGAATCCCACTGCTTCTCCAGGGGAAGTCCTGGGCTTGTCTGCAGGGAGCTCGGAGCTTGCGGGGTGCTCCAGAGCAGGCCTGGCTCTGATGGGGTCAGGACCCACCAGCGTCCTAACGCTGCTACGTGCCCGCTCGACATCCCGCCGAGTACCTCCTCCCTGCCAAGGGGATCCCAGCAGTGCCTGCAGGGTCACCCTTGCAACATGCGCGCACATGCCCCATCGCAAACCCTCCCGCACAGCTCTGCCCCAACCCTGCACACGCACACACACGCACCCCATGCCACCGTCCCTGCACCGCAGCAGTCGCTGGCAGAGGAAGGCAGCGAAGGACGCGAGCGCTCCTCTGCCGAGGGCAGGATGCACTCTGTCTTGGGGAGTGGCACTTAATCAATCCCATTTCAAAACTCTAATTATATCAACAAAGGCCTCAACACGGCGCTGCTGGCTGTGATTCAGGGCTCGTTTATTTATTTCCACAAGCTCCAGAGAAGTTTCTCCCCTTTGTCCTTTTAGACTTTGCTGAGAGAAAGGAGGTGAGGATGGAGTGGACGTGGCGGAGCTGGGCTGTGCGGAGGGGTGGCAGCAGAGCTCTGTGCATGTGCCAGCCAAGGCTGGGCTGGGAGGATATGGGGGTGCTGGCCCCCAGCAGAAGGGGGTGCATGTCGGGGATCAGCCTGTGCCCATCACATGCAGAAGGGACACTGGCACGTGCTCTGTGCCCCGAGGAGCCACGGGGCTCGGCCGCTGCAGGGCAGGATGCGGCCAGCAGCCATGGGGATGGATGCGACGTCCCTGCCTGCTGCGCTGGGCTGCCTGCTCCGCCAATCTCCCCAGTCTTTTGTTAAGAGCCAATGGGTACAAATAACTGGTTTCCATATGCACAGCAGCATCTGTTACTGCCAGGGAGATTTGCATTGCTAAATGTAAATGGGGTGTTATGTCATTTATCATAAAGGGGAGGGTGGCGGGGGGTGCTGAGGGGAGGCAGCAAACATCGGAGAAGTTGTCATAACAAATCACACAACTCATCTTTCGCCCTAGCACAAAGGTGCCGAGCAACCTGGGAGGGCTTTGTATGTGGAGGAGAGGGGCTGGCCCCTCATCCAGACAGGGAAACTGAGGCACAAGTGCTGGGGGAGGGCATCTAGGGGGTGTTGTGGAGAGCCCAGACCCAAAGCTGGTCACTAACCCAGTGGTGGCAGCTCAGTACAGGAGTTGCTGGAAGGGGCAGAGCGTGGCTGGGGCTCCACAGTGGATGCTCAGCTGCCCGCTTCCAGCTTGCTGCCCCTGGGCTGGGATCCCTGTCCCGCCCCGTCCCTCCCAGCCCTGCTGCAGACGCCTCCCCGTGTGTCCTGCCCTCCTCCATCCTCGGCCAGCACTCAGAGCCTCGCACCACAACCAGACCTCCGGTCCCGCTCCCTTGCCATGAAGGGCCCCCTGCTCGGAGCCATGTTCTCCCGGCACGTCAAGCGGCACCCCGGAGTGAGTCCCCCATCGCCCCTCCGGCCGGATTCCCTGCATCCTTCTGCCCCTCACCTCCTCCCAGACCCCTTGGCCCTTACCTCTCCATCTCCCCCTTCCCTCCCCTGGGACGTGTGCCCTGCACCTACCCTCACCCTTCTCCTCTTATCCCTTATTCCTCCTCCACCCACTGCTCCCTTCTCCAGCTCCGCTTCCACCCCAAGCCTCTTCTCAGCCTCCTCTGCCCTCCCTGTGCCATTCCAGGGCTGCCCCCCGCTCGCCCGCTGCCCGCTTGCACTTGGCCCGCCTGCCTCCTGCAGCATCCCGCAGGTGCTGGGGGGTCCTGTCTGTGCCCCACAGGTGAGCCACCCACATCCAGCGCCGTTGGGGTGCAGCAGGGGTGGGCTTTGTGCGCGTGGAGGCATTTGTATCCAGCCACACTCACTGGCAGCTGCGTGGGTGGACGGAGGGCACTGCTCCCTGCTCCGGGGGGGTCTTTGGAAGGGGGTGGGAATGGAAGCTGAGCGTGCTGCTGGCCAGCCCCCACAGCCCAGGTTTGATGTGCCAGCTCCTGTCCTTCCAGCCTTCCCCATTCCCTGCCACCGAAACCTTACAGACCCTCCAAGAGGACCACAGTTGTGTGTCCCTACCCTGCCAGGAAGGTCCCCCCATGGCAGAGCTCTTGCCCCTGCCAGAGGGTCCCCGGTATCCACCCTGCATCCTGTCAGGGGCTGGTGACCTGCGGAGGGTTGACGAGCTGCCGGCGCCGGGCTGGAAGTCACGTAAGCGCTTGGCAGTCGGGTTTGTGGGGAGGCAGAGCTGCCAGGCTGGAAAGGATGATGAGCCGTGGCCGAGCACCAGGCCGGCTCCGGTGGCGGGAGGCTGGTGGCCAGGCAGGAGGCGTGGGAGGCTGGGGCCTCTCCCGTGATGGAGGATGCCCGGGTGATTCTCCAACTGCCGTGAAAGCGCGGGTGTGCAGCAAGGGCCGGGGCTCTCGTGCCGGCTTCGCAGCACAGCTGCAGGACAGGGATTTGGGGCTTTTCTGCTCATGCCCCACTGCGATGTCTGCAGCTGTCAGGCAGAGGTTTGTGCACGGCTTGAGGGGGCGCAGCAGGGTCCCCGAGCAGCATGTGGGAGGGGCGGTGGGCCTCGATGCCCGTGCCTGAAGCACCTGCAGCCATCCCGCAGGGCTGGTGCCAGCACAAGTTGCTGTGGCAGTTTCTGAGACGTCGGTCTTCACACGTGACCACCCGGGCAGGTACATCGGGGCTCTCACCTTGCAGCAGAGCCCCCCACTGCCCACCCGCCTGGCAGTGAGCGACGGCCTTGCTGTGCCCAAGGAGCCTGGTACCGGTGAGGTACGGGAGCCCTGGCAGGACAAGTGCCACGGGCGTGCTGCCCACACCACCGGGCATCACTCCGGCTGCTCGCCTTTGCATGCGGACCTGCCACAGGTGCTGGGGCTGGTGCGAAGAACCCCTGGCATGAGCTGCTCAGCCCAGTGCCCTCGCCTCACCTGGCACCTGCACACATTTGCTTTCTCCTTCCCGTTGCTTTTGCAGCCAGTGTGGTGGGACGAGGGCCAGGTCCCTGCTCTGTCAGTGCTGGCTCTGGCTGTCCACAGGCTCACGGCGAGGTGCGGGTGGTGGCTGTGGCAGGGCTGGGGGGTGCATGAGGTCCTGGGGCACATGTGCCTCACTCTGGACATGGCCATCTGCAGCTCCCACCCTTAGGGTTAAGGGGCAAACACTCCTGGGCAGCTCAGCCCCACAAATGCATGCCCACAAGCAGCATTTTAACTCTCTGTATGCTTAAGGTCAAACTCGTAACGTCTTATTTATTTCCATGTGCATGGAGGAGGCTGTTCCCAGAACTCTGTAGCCCCCTTGCCTGCCACAAGCCTGGTCCCCCTGCTCCCCCTACCTTTAATTCTTCCCAGGCATTAATTACCCAGAAGGTGTCAGCAGCAGATGGTGAGACGGATCCGTCGCCCCGAATCTCCTCCAACAGACACTGCAATTCCCGGCGCTGTGGAGTTCTTCTTGATTAGCCGGCGCGGCTGGGTAGTGGCTACTGCCAGATCCTCTTGGCACCTGGCCGCACACAGCGCAAAAGATCATTATCTGCTGATGCCTCTAACCTCCTGAATCGGCACCGGCATCTGCCGGGCAAGAGCGCGGCGTGCTGCTTGGCTTGGGCTTTGGCGCTGCAGAGCAGGATGTGGGCCATGCAGGGGCATTGGGAAGGATGCGGGGTGGCCAACTAGGACCAAGGGGCAGGCAGGGAGCCTGTGGGGAGTGGGAGACATTTTATGTCAAGGTGCCTTCCCCACAAGACACCTTCCCTGTGGGGGTGCTTGGTGGAGAACAGCCCAGGGAGGTTCAGCTGGATCCTGTTTTTTGTGTTTTGGAATCCCCCCCCGGCCAACCCCCCAGCCTCATCCAGGTGGGGAAACTGAGTCACACACAGTGGGTGGGCGGGTGGGGGTTCGGAGACACTCACTGAGAGCTCGAGCTGCCAAACAGCACTGCAGATATAACCCAAGAGCTCAGGTGCTGGCAATGCAAACTGCGCTGAGCGTGAGGCACTCGCTGTGCACCGCCGGCCCCCGCTCCCGCGCTGCCACTAATGGGCACGGCGAGGCGCCGGCCGTGTTTGCCTTCCCAGGGGCACAGGTTGGCGGGAGGTTCATTACACTCCGACCGTCTTCCCTGGCGCGGGGGCCACAGCAATCTGGGGGAGGTCAGAGCTGCTGCGTCTCAGCTCCAATTGAGGCCGCGTCCCCCTGGGCACCGGGGATTGGCAGCACGAGGAGGGGGGAGCGGAGACGAGGAGATGGAGCCACTCACCCTGCAGTGGTGAGATGAAAGCTCTGCTTTGGGGGGGATGCTTGCAGGGACCCCCGCCATGGTGGCCAGGGCAGCACCAAGGGGGTGGCTGAGTGCCCCCCCACGCAGTTACCGCTTCTCCGAGCCCTGCCTTGCACCCAGCAGCACAGCACAGTGAATGCAGCACCTCAGCAGCAGCAGCAGGGGATGCAGCCCCGGCTGTCCTGTGCTTGGCAGGGATATGGGACAGGAGGACACTGGGTGCTGGACCTGCGGGGGGGTAGCTTGCTGGGGTGGGGGTCCATGCCCTGCCTGCAGACCGAAGGGACCCCATGTCCTGGGGGGCACCGCCAGCGAGGTGCAGGTACCCTCAGCTATGCCGGTGAGCATGGTGCCAGGCCGGCAGTGGGGAAGTGATTTCTCATTCTAAACCCAATTCCTCTCCAACATGAGCCGATTTTTCTCTCCCTCTTTTAATTCAGTCACTCAAGCTGACAGCTACACTGTGTACTGCAGCCCAGCTACAGGATTGCTCTGCCATATTTCCCCTGTAAATCTCCCAGTGTGTCAGCTCTCCCTTTCACTCTCCAGTCGGCCTGATAAATATTCATTTTATTGGGGTATTTTTCATTTTTCTCTCTCTCTCTGCAGCTCGTTCCCCTCATTGGCTTCATCAGTGTTGGACTGGGCAGCGCTGTGCTGTACTTGCTCAGGCTGGCCCTGTACAGCCCGGACGTCAGGTATGGGGGTGCCGGCACACAGCCCACATGCACCATGCACCTGGCACAGCGCTGGGGGGGGTCCGCAAGGTGCTCCCCCCCTGCTCAGACACCTCTGTGGGGGGCTCCGAGGGGTGGGCACGGACCAGCAGCACCGGGGGACGAGGGAAGCTGAGGCACTGCCTGCCCTGCCCCTGCTCGGGGTTGCCTCAAGGCCCGCTCCAGCCCTGCTGCTCCAGGAATAGCACCGGCAGCTGGGGGACGCAGGGAGGGGAGCGGGAGATGGGCACGTTCCGAGGAAGGGCAGAGAGCAGGGTGGGCGCAGGAGTGACGAGGCAGATAACAGCAGCGTGCGACTGATGGATGGATGGACAGACAGACAGACAGCGTGGGGCTGGATGGATTGACAGAGGGCTAGAGAGAGAGAGGGCTGCGAAAACAGCGGGACAGCTGGCTGCTGAAGGGCTGGGGCGCGAGGTTGGAGGGGTGGCTAGGCAGATAAAAAACCATGCAAGGACGAATGGCGAAGGGGAGGAAGACGAGGTGTAAGGATAGATTGATGAGGAACAGAGGCTGGATGGATTGGCATAGGGAAAGGCAGGCACGCTGCGGCGTGCGAGGCGATTTTTTTTTTTTTCCTTATAACTGAGTGGCCCACGGTCCCTGCAGCCCCACGCTGTCTAATGCCTATCTAATATTTGTTTGCTCCGGGTAAAACGCTCATTGATTTAATTTGATGCCAGCTGCCCAGGGTACTTAGCTCAGCAATTAGCAGATCCAGGCACCTTGTCTTTGATGGTGGAAGCGCAGGGGTGTGCGCGTGTTTGTCAAGGGGGGGGGGGGGATAAAACAACAGCAGCCCGCCCAGCACATTAATGCCACTAAACAGCTCCAGGGGTCCGCAATCGCAGCGCAGCTCCCCCCTCCCTGCCCCAGCACACGCATCTTCCGAGATGGAAAATTCTGCTCTTGGCCAACACCAGCGGATTGCAGGGGGAGGGAGGGAGGGAGAGGACAGGAGCTGCTTTCTCCAGGGTCCCATCCCACGGCTCTGCTGGCCTTCTGCAACCCCCCCGGGGCAGGACAGAACGTTTCCTCCTTGGTCAGAAGCCAGTCGGAGCCCCTGACCCACCGGCACAGCAGACGCAACGACGGTGTCCAGGATTAGCCCCGCACGGAGATAGGGCTGGGGGCACCCATGGGGGTGAAATGGGGAGGGGGTGTCTGTGGGGCCCTACCCCTCCCTTTACAGGTGCTGACAGCCCCATCACTTCTTGCAGCTGGGACCGAAAAAATAACCCTGAACCCTGGAATAAGCTGGGCCCCACGGACCAGTATAAAGTGAGCACTGGGGTGAACTGGGGGGCCTGGCTCTCTGGGGTGGGGGCGCAGGCACCTTTCAGGGACCAGCACCACGCTGTGCTTGGGGAAGAGTGGGGAACAGCATTAACCCTGGGATGGAGGCAGGGGGGCACAAGCCCTTGAATGCCCCCACCCCTGCTCATACCCCTCCCCTTTCCAGTTCATGGCGGTTTCCACCGACTACAAGAGCCTCAAGAAGGACCGGCCCAGCTTCTGAGCTGCTGCCTTGTGCCAGCCCCCCCCAGCACCTTCTGCAGCCCCCCCCCCAGCACTGCTGGCCTGCTCCACAACAGCCCCAGCACCAGGCTGGACCCCTGCACCAAGCCCCCTCACTCCGGGCCCCCCTGTCCTGCCCTGCAGCAGCTGCTGCTTGCACCACCTCTCCCGCCAGCCCCATCTGCATCAAACACGTAGACCGGTAATAAATAAATCACTGAGGGGAGCGAGGAGGATGGCTCGTGGCTTCCCAGGCCCATCAACACAGGAGCAGTCCAACACCCCACGCCCTGCGAGGGCCGGGGGCTTGCGTCCCACTGGAAGCCGCGGTTCCCAGCCCTGACCCCTCAGCGCCGCGCTTCCGCTCTCCCACGCTCCAGGGGTGCCCCCGGAGCTCCCCCGCGAGGGTCCTGGCCCATGGGGAGGCCACAGGAAGCCAGATCTGGGGAGGAAAAAGAGGAGGGCTGGAGGGGGAGTCGAACACAACCAGACGCGGTACATGCACGCGCCTGTTCCCCGCCCCGGGGCCTACGTGCCACACGGCACGGCCTGGCTTTTGCCACGGGCAGGGGGGGCCTGTCTGGTGCTGTTTGGTTTGGCCAAGAAGGAGAATTAAAGGCCAGGATTTTAGGAAGCGACGAGCGGGACGTGCCTAGGGCTGGCAGCGGGGGGGCTGTCGAGGCTCCGCCACCTCCAGCCAGGCCAGGACCATGGGGGCTGCCACTGTCCTCACACCCCATGGCACGAGGGGCACAGGGAGGGGTACCGGGGGAGCACTGGGGTAGGGGAGAGGGACACAGGGGACAACTGGGGGCACTGGGACCGTGTCTGGTGATGACTGGGGGTCTGGGGATGCCATCGGCCGCGTCCTCCCCCCATCTCCAGCCCCAGCTCAGTGCAGCCCACACACCTCCAGGCAGGCAGGCTCTGCCCCCACTTTTATTAGTGTACCTCCCCTACGGAAAATTGCAAGACTTCCTCAGGCAGAAGGGAGGAGGCTGGAGCCAGGATTGGTCCCGTCCCACCCCACGGGGGTTGGTTGGTCTCTAGACCCTAACACTGAGCAGGATGGGGGGGCACCCAGGGAGAGGAGGTGCCCAGCCCCAGAGGTGCTGGTGGGGACGAAGGAGAGCAGGGAATGCATGGGATGGGTTCAGCTCCCCCTCGCCCCAGAGTCCAGGCCTGGCAGGAGGGGCAAGACCCCCCCCTCAGCGGTCACTGAAGCCAGGCATGGGGAAGGCACGAGCAAAGGTCTCCACACGCTGGCGCAGCTCTGCCAAGCGCCGCTGCGTCTCCGCATCCTGCAGCAAGAAGGTCTTGAACTCCTGGAGCTTGCCTGGGTGCAGAAGGGAGAGGGGGGAGCAGGTGAGAGGGGCATGGGGGGGCACAGCAGCCCCATCCTGCCCCAAACAGAGAGGTGCCCACTCGCAGCCACAGCCCAGGGCCCTGCTAACTCACTGGTTTTGCTCTTGACATCCAGGGCCAGCGCTATGCCTTCATCGATGAATCCGACCACTTTCTGGAAATCCTCCTCGCGGAAGTGGCGGGAGGTCAGCGCGGGGGCCCCTAGGGACACATCAGGGCTGTGAGCTACACCGGGGGGTACACCCAACGGGAGCCAAACCCACCAAGGTGCTCCCAAGGTCCCTGAAGTGGTCCCAGACCCCTTCCCATAAGGGGTCCTCAAAGAGGGGTGGAAGGGAAGGGAGACACCCTGGAGAGACAACAACCTGGGGACCCCTCCCCAGGGAAGGGGCTGGGTGGGGGCAGGAATCTCCTTCCCAGAACAAGGCCTGTCCCTCACCCAGGCGCAGCCCTCCCGGCGTGAGCGCACTCTTGTCCCCTGGGCACGTGTTCTTGTTGGCCGTGATGGAGACGAGCTCCAGGACTCGCTCGGCCCGGGCACCATCGATGCCCTTGGGCCGCAGGTCCACCAGCACTAGGTGGTTGTCGGTGCCACCTGGGGAGCAAGGGACACAAGGTAAGTGGTGACAGACCCTGTCCCCTGCAACCCCCCCGCAGCCCCGCTCCCTCTGTGCCACCTTCAGAGCCCTGCCCCCGCACCCTCAGCCCCCTTCCCCTTGTCCCCTGCGGCCAGGACAGAGGCACTACCTGACACCAGGGTGTACCCGCGCTGCAGCAGCGCCTGTGCCATGGCTTTGGCGTTCCTCAGCACCTGCTGGCAGTACTGGCGGAACGCAGGAGAGCTGGCCTGGGGGGGGGACAGACCGCGTCCATCAGCATGGGGCCTGGCACAGCCCAGCCCAGCCCTGGATCCTCCCCCCGCAGACCTGCTTGAGGGCCACAGCTACGGCAGCGATGGCGTGGTTGTGGGGTCCCCCTTGCAGGGAGGGGAAGACGGCGAAGTTGATCCTGTCCTCCAGGTCATAGAGCGTCTCCTTGCCCGTCTTCTTATCCACCGAGCGCACACCCTTGCGATAGAAGATGAGTCCTGACCTGCGGGCAAGAGAGCATGGCACTGCTCCTCCCAGCACAGCCTGGCCCCTCTGCACCAGCGCAGCACCAACGCTGTCACCATGCTGCTCTGGGCCTGCCGGGTACCCTCCCTCCTGCCCCAGGTCCGGGGGCTGTCCCCAGACAGAGCATGAAAATCAAACTCTGCTTTGCACCCCCCACGGGGCGCTGGAGCCTTCCCGGGAATGGCAGTGGGATGCGGCCTCACCTGGCGCCACGCAGGGTCTTGTGCGTGGTGCTGGTCACCAGGTCCGCGTGCTCAAAGGGTGACGGGATGGCCTTGGCAGC
Organism: Cygnus atratus; assembly: GCF_013377495.2. NCBI lineage: Eukaryota > Metazoa > Chordata > Aves > Anseriformes > Anatidae > Cygnus > Cygnus atratus. The sequence goes on along the minus strand of NC_066390.1, from coordinate 622,732 downwards.
CACCAGCCCGCTGATGTGTGCCATGTCCGCCAGCAGGTACGCCTTCACCTCCTCGCACACCTGGGGACGTGGCAGTCAGGGGCTGGCCCCATCCCCGCGGTGCGCCTGCACCCAGGTAGCGAGGGCTCCTGTCCCCGTGGCACCACGCCGCTTCCCCGCACCTTCTTCATGCGAGCGTAGTCGATGAGGCGGGCGTACGCACTGGTGCCAGCAATGACAAGGCGAGGACGGAAGAGCCGCGCTGTCACCTCCAGCTGGTCGTAGTCGATCAGCCCCGTGGCTGGCTGCAAGGGATGGACAGGCAGAGAGATGACAGAGACACACCTCCCCTTGCAGCTCTGAGCACGGCGTGGCCAAGAGCTCACAGAGCATGGCACAACACAAGGACGTAGCACAGGGGGGCAGTGGGACAGGGGATGGCAGGGGTGCTGAGGCACCCCAGGGGCACTGCTGGGGCTCAGCCAGCCCCCCCCGACTCACATCGAGCTTGTAGGGCATCGACTCAAAGAAGATGGACGTGGCTGAGATCCTCTTGACATCTGACATGTACCCGTGTGTGAGGCTGTGGGGGAAGGCAGAGGTGCAGGATGAGGCTGGGACCCCCCCAAGGGGTGCAGACTCCCAGCTGCCTCACCCCGGCACCTACTGGCCCCCGTCAGGCAGGTCCAGCCCCATCAGGCGGTCGTGGGGCTGCAGCAGGGCTGTGTAGGCTGCAAAGTTGGCCGGAGACCCTGAGTAGGGCTGAACATTCACGCCCCAGCGGGCAGGGTCCAGGTCAAACGCCTCCAGAGCCCGCTGCTCGCACAGCAGCTCGATCTGGTCCACCACCTCGGCTCCCCCGTAGTACCTGGGGGGGGAAAAGGCGGTGATTATAGGGTATCCCCCTCTGCGAACCCCACTGGGGACCTTAGGGGAGAGGAGAGCTTCCCTTCTGGTACACCCCTGCCAGCCCTGGGGTCCCTATGACCCTTCCTGCAGCTGAATCCCGACTGCAGAAGGACCCCTGACGCTGCCAGCACCCCCTGGCCAAGCCCAGAGCCCACGCCCCCCCTTTACCTCTTGCCCGGGTATCCCTCCGAGTACTTGTTGTTGAGGCAGGAGCCCAGGGCCTCCAGCGCTGCCCGGCTGCAGAAATTCTGGGGAAGAAGAGGCTCAGAGTCGGGGTGCCACAGCTCATGGGAGACGGACCACTGCCGTCCCCGCTCCCAGCGCCCCCTATCCCACCTCAGACCCCCTACTCCACCTCAGAGGCAATGAGCTCCAGCCCTCGGCACTGCCGATCCTTCTCCTTCTGGACCAGGGACCACATCTCGGGGTCGCTCTCGGCAAGGCTCTCCTGCCCTGTCCAGCCAGGCAGGTGCCCGACGGCTGCTGCTGCGGCTGTGCCATGCTGCGCTCGCCAGCTGCCAGCACCCAGCTGGGCGCATCGCTGCAGAGCCTGCACGGGACGGGGGGGCTCAGAGGTTGCCACCCCTCACGGGCAGCTGCCAGGCCCCGATACCCCCGAAGCACCCTCGGAGCTGTGAGCAGCAGCATGAGGAGCAGGACCCCCGTGCTCTGGCTCCCGCTGCCACCCCAGAGGGTGGGTGTGGGCAAGTGGGACCCCCCCCGGGGCTACCCCAGCCCATAGGCAGAGCTGGAGCAGCTCCAGTGAAGGAGCAGCAGCAACGGCCGCAAAACCTGCTGCGGGTACGCAAGGGCGCATGCAGGGGGGGAAGCTGCACGTGCGTACACGTGGGCACCTGGTGGGATGGGGGGGCCACCAGGACAGACGGACCCCGGGACAGATGGACACCGGGACAGATGGACCCCCAGCCCCAGGGGACCAGGAACCCAGGACCCTTCAGTGCGCAACGGCAACCGGCAGAGCCACGGGGTCAGCCGGGGGGGGGAGGGGGGAGCCCACAGATCCTGGGGGAGCCCGGCATCTGTGCTGGGGGGGGGGGGACCCCACGCACCCCCAGCCCCGTTCCCCACCGACGGCTTCGTGCCCGGGGGGGGGATCCGCACACACGTGTGCGGCCCCGTCCCGGTGCCGGGTGATGTAACCGCCGCCGCCCCATTGCATCACCCGCCGGGCCGCGGCCCCCCCGGAGCGGGGCACAGCGCGGAGCCGCCCCCGTCCCGCCCCGTCGGGCAGGGGCCAGGGCCAAGGCCGGCGGCGGCGGCTGCCCCCGGGTCGGGACCGCGGCCGGGGACTTTGGGACGGACGCGAAGGTCGCGGGGGGGGGGCAGGGGGGGGGCACGGGGCGGGGGGTGGAGTAGGGGGCAGTGGGGGGGGGGGGTAAAGGGCACGGCTGAAAGGGACGAGATGAAAATGGGGGGAGGAGACGGGGGCGGGACGTGCCGGGACCCCCTGCGGGCAGCGGGACCCCCACAAGCACCTGGACCCCCAACGAGCACCGGGACCCCCCCCCACCGCGGGCATCGGGACCCCCGCGGGCATCGGCACCTCCACGTGCACCGGGACCCCCCCGAGCACTGAGACCCCCCCGAGCACCGGGACCCCCTGCGGAAACCGGCAACCCCGTGAACACCGCCCCCCCCCCGGCACCGGGTCCCCCCCCCCAATACACCGGGCCCCCCAGACACCGGACCCCCCACCTGTACTGGCCCCCCCCCGAACACCGGGCCCGGCCATCAGGAGCCCCCCCTCGAGCACCGGGACCTCCCTGCGGGCAACGGGACCCCCGAGGGCACCCCCACCCCCCCCCGACTCACCGTGCCCAGGCGCAGAGGCCACATCGCGGCCGGCTGCAGGCGGGTCCCGGCCGGGTCCCGGTGCCGTCCCCGGTCCCTGCCCCGCCCCCCGGGGGGCGGGGCCGAGGGGCTGCCGGTACCGTGGGGCACGCCGGGAACCGGGGTCTGGGCCCCCTCCCGCCGGCGGGGGTGGTCCCGGGACCGGTTCCCCCCCCCCAATCCCTTTCCCCCCCATCCGCCGCTCGGCACGCCGCACGGAGGCTTTTCCGTTTTTTCCTTTTTATTTTTGTCATTTTACTTTTTTTTTTTTGTAATTATTTTTTTTACTTTCTTTTTTTTTTTTCTCCGTTTTAATTTTTCTCTTAAAAAAAAAAAAACAAAATCCGAAGAAGCCCCCTCCGGAGCCGGGCTGGGGGACAGGGACCCCCCCCCCGAACCCCCTCCCCACGGCCCCTGGGGGGCTTAGGGGGTGGGCAGGGCCCTCCCGGCGGGCGGGGGTCCGGGGGGGGGGGGGGGTCTCGGGGTGCAGCCCCCTCCCCAGCTTGGGGACCCCCGGGGGTGTCATCGTGTACGCGCAGCCCGGCTGCCCCCAGACGTGGGCACCGAGCCCGGGACCTGCCGGGACAGAGCCCACGCGTGGGGCTGAGCTCGGCCACGGTGGGGAACGGGGAACAGGGGGGAGGCAGCCCCCAGATACCCGGGGGGGGGGCACCCGCCTCCGTGCTCCCCGGCCGTCAGCCGAAGTAGGGCTTCTCGTGCTGGAAGTTGGAGTCGGGGCAGACCTTCTGCACCAGCTTGTAGTCGATGCTGAGGAAGGAGATGAAGATGCAGATGACCTTGAAGGGCTTGGCGCAGAGCCAGGCGGCGTGGCTCTGCGTGTGCTCGGTGAAGCACACCTTGGAGGGGTCGTAGAGGCAGGGCTTGTTCTTCCGCGCCCGGTTGGTCTTCTCGTACTCCACGTGGCAGTTGAGGGCCTTGGCCGGGCGCCCCTCGGGTAGGGTGCTCTGCTGGGGGGGCAGGCGAGGGGGCGGCGGGGGCGCCGGCACCAGTACCTCGAAGCCCACCGCCTTGGAGGGGGGCACGATGCTGACCGAGACGTTGCCCAGGCTGGAGGAGTTGTGGCGGAAATAGACACTGAAGGTCCCGTTGATGTGGTCCACGATCTTCCCTGTCACCAGCAGGCTGAACTTGAGCGTCTTGATGTTGAAGTAGAAGTCGCCCCAGCCGAAGATCTTCTTGGTGCGGCCGGACTTGAGCGAGGGCTTGCGTCGGGCACGGGGGCTCAGCAGCTCCCCGGCCGTCCCGTTCTTCTGCCAGTCCCAGGGGCTCTGCGCCGCACCGATGGGCTGCCCGGCGCCCCGGGGGAGCTCGGCCGGCATCAGCCGCCCGGGGTCGAGCATCGGGGGCTTTAGGGTGCCATAGGGGACATCCTTGAGGAGGCCAGAGGTGCCCAGCTCCAGGTACCCTAGGGTCTTGGCGATGTGGCCCTCAGCACACATGGTCTGGAGAAAGAGGGCAGAGGCTGCACGAGTGTGTGCTGCCACCCCTCCATCATCCTCCTGCCTGGCCCCACACGTGCATCCCTCCCACACCGTGCATCCCTCCTGCACCATGCATCCCTCTTGCACCGTGCATCCCTCCTGCACCCTGCATCCCTCCTGCACTGTGCCCTCTTCCTGCACCATGCCCTCCTGAACCGTGCATCCCTCCTGCACCGTGCATCCCTCCCACAATGTGTTCTCCTCCTGCACTGTGCATCCCTCCTGCACCCATCCTGCTCCCAGGGCCCCTCCTGTCCACCATGCCCCAGCCAAGCCCAGGTCCGAGCAGGGCTTCACACTGCCCACATCCCCCTGCACCAGCCTTCACCAGACACACAACAGCAGCCAGGACTGATTCCCCAGCATCACCCATGTCCCTGTGATGGGAAGAAGCAGGACACTGGGCAATTTGTTATTGCCTGCCCCGCTACATCTGAGCCTATTAAAACAGGGGGATGAGGGGCAGCAGCATGTACAGAGAGGGGGAGGCAGCGGAGCCCCGCACTGCCTGCCAGGGAAGCCTAATTGCATTACCCAGCGCCTCTGATCTGCAGCTGAAATTACAGAGACTCCCGCCAGGCTGCTCAGTGGCTGCTCCGCCCTCCAGGATAATTGCAGCGGGGCAGACGAAGATGAAGAGTGGGGTGCATTGTTTGCAGAGGGGCACACGTAAGGAACAAGCAGGTCCTCCTCGCCCTGTTGGGGGGGCACTGTCTGTATTCTGCCAGGGGAGGGAACTTGCATCTAAAGCAGAAAAGATGGGCAGTGGAGGGGGGGGAGCAAAAGCTAGAGCTAAAACATCCCTGCACCAGCACCAGCACGGGACCAGGACCCCAGGCACGGGCTCCCAGCAGGGTGAGGAGGGTCAGCACCTCTCCTGCCACGACAAAGCAAGGCAGCGGCCTGGCATCTCCTTATGCTGGGCCCCCATCTCCGACGTCCCATGTCGGAGCATCTCCCGTGTCTGAACATCCCCCATGTCTGGGGCCGCCTGCCTCCCCCCCGTCCCTCAGGCTGGCTGCTCCTGGCTTGGCACCTGGCATGCCCCTCGCGCCCTGCCAGCTGCTCCCGGTGCATGCGACGCTGCTCCGGCTGCCCCGGCCTCGTCAATCACTGTTGCTGCGAGCTGGCAGGTGCTGGGCTGCGCTGGCAGGTTTTGATCTGGACAGTGACCTGTTTCCCGAAGGGGATGTGGGGAGGAGGAGGACAGCGAGCGGAGGCGCCAGCTGGAAGGGCTAAGGTGTGGGGGGGAGGCTGCTGGGGTCTCATCCTGGCACCGGAGTCCTGCAACACCACCAGCATGGCTCAGCACTGCCCCACGCCTTGCGTGCACCTCCCATGGGCCCCCACCAGGGAGGGATGAGACCCCAGTGTCCCCACACTCTCTGCAGCCACCCAGGGCTGTGCATGCGGTCAGGTCTCTGCTGGCCACCGTGAAGGATGGCGCAGGCTGGGCGCTGCCACCTCTTGGCTCTGCTGCCTGATCCCCTTCCTGCTGCTTGTGCCGGGCTGAGGCTGAGCCTGTAAATCTGCCCTGACGTGCCATGTCTCGCCCGCGCCACGCTGACAGGAGTGGGCAGCGCAGACTGACGTGGCACAGGGCCGGCCGATGGACGAGCCCCTGCGTGGGGAGCCGGGTGAGGGGAGCCCTGGGCGCGGGGTGCTGAGCCCTGTGTCTGTGGGCAGGGCAGGAGATGAGTTTGTGAGGTCTGAGCCCAGGCGGACAGGGGTTGCACTGCGGTGTGAGGCTGCGCCAAGCATCCCCGCAGGCCCCCGCTTGGCCCGGCCGTCCCCCCGGCTCCCTCTCCAATCTCTCTTTGAGCACGGCTGCCGCGTTCACCCTTATCTATATTTCAACGCAGCTTCAAAGCCGGGTGCCGTTACCAGCCGGGGAGAGAGGGAGGGAGCGCGGCAGGACCGCGAGATGGAGAGGGAACTGGGGGAGGGGGAGAAGGGCAGCCCCCAGCCCCCTCCAGCTGGCAGAGAGACATTTCGGGGTGGGCACGGCTTCCCCAGCAGGACCCCGCTTCTCCTCCACTCCAGCTGCCCTCCCACCGTTAATCCCCTGCTAGCACTTATCCATCATCCCTGGGAGCCCCCGTGTCACCCTGTGGGGACAGTGGCCTCCCTGTGCCATGCAGAAAATCAATCACCGTGGAATGAGCATGGGGGGGGGGGGGGGGGCAGCACCTGATGTTCCGCAGCGGGGAGGGATGGCCCTGAACCCACCTGCACCTGCAGAGAGGGGTCGGGGCAGTGCGGGGTCTGCCCCCGTGGGGGCCCGCATGTAGCCACGCATAGTCCAAGGCCCGCAAGCCTTTCTGGAGGTTTCTCAGCTCTGCACTCCCCTTCCATTTAGAGCTGAGAGCCAGGATGCCTGGGTTCTCTCCACCAAGGCCTCCTCCCCCTGCCTCAGTTTCCCTTTCCAATTCACCCCCTCAATGAGAGGGGTCGGATGGGGGTGGCATAATGGGGATGGGGGTGTGATGGAGATGCACTGCGGACAGGGAAGTGATGGGACGCAGTGGGGAAATTCTGGGCTCCCCAGCTCATCCCACAGCCGCTCCAGGTGGGGACCAGGCTGCCATCCCACCCCAAGCCCCAATTCCCTCCCCAGGAACCTGGGATGTTGGGGGAGCCAGGGATGAAAGGGAATTGCAGAGCAGGGCTGCCACTGCCGACGCAGCCAGGGCTATCGATTGCGACACAAGCGCGGCGCAGACCCCTTCCGCCCGCAGTCCCTCTGGTGAAGCTCCCCTGGCTGGGGGGCAAAGGGGGCCGGGGGGGGCTTGGAGCCTGCTGTGGTAGAGCCAGGCCATGGCGAGCGTCTTCCACAGCAGCGGCCGAGGGGAGCCAAGGTCACCCCTCTGCGCCCTGCCTGCACTGTCAGCATTCAGGGCAGGTCCCACGCACACCTCGCTTTAAATATTAATGTTTCTGCTTGTTAGTGGTGGGGTTCAGCATGCACACACGTGCACACGAGCCTTTGGGATGGATGTAGGTGGGGGGGGAAGGGGAAAGGGCCCCATCCCGCCACGGCTGCCCCAGCTGCGGCACGCCACGCATGCACGTGGCTCGGGGTCGCTTGGGTTTCGCTGTTATTCATGCGCGTGCTACTGCATCTGCTCGTTACCCTCCGACGGCGTTACACACTGCTGCTCCCAAGCCCCCTGTGCACTTTTCTGTGCATTCGCCACGTGTCTGCAGGCCCCCGTGTTAGGTTCTACATGTGCAAAAGCAACCGGGCAAGGATGCGGGAAGGGCTGGGGGTGGCTGCGGAGGGACTGGGAAGGCTCTTGGTGCCGGCATCAATTTGGCTTGTCAGGGCCGGCCGTGATGGCCGCTCACATCCCATTTGCTGGCAAAGCCAAGCCCCGTCAGCGGCTCCCCTGAGACATGCGGTCACCTTGGCGGAGGGGAGCGAATCAGTGCAGGGGGGATTGCTGAGGACGGGGTGGGGGATGACCTCCAGTGCCCCTGCAGCAGCACCCCAAGATTGGGGCCCTGTCTAATGGGGTGCAACCTCGAGGCAAAGGCTCCCACCCCAGTGGCCCTGGACCTCTCTGACAGCCCTGCGGCCACCCTGACCCCAGCCTCGGGGGGATGCCGGCTGAGCAGGCGCTGATCCGTGGGTCGGGCTCCCCAGTTCTCCCTGCGGGCCCGGGGTCAAGCTGGTCTCCCCCCTGTCACCCTACTGCCTTCGTTAGTGCAAAGACATTAATTGGAGGTGGTGAGCGACAATCCCTGCGGGCCCGCTCCCCCCCGCGCAGCGCAGCCTGGGGCGGTGTGGCATTTCCAAAGGTTAGCAGCAAACAAGGTGCTTCTGACAGCTCCCATTTATCTCGCGGGCGCTGCGCGGGTGCTAATGCGGTGGTGGGGTGCCGCGGTGCCGCGACAGGCTCTGGCGGGCTGCAGAGAGGCACCCGAGCATGCACCTGCGTGTGCCAGGGCGTGCAACGCACACCCAGCGGCTGCGGGTGGGGAGGGAGCAGAGCAGGTGTGTGGGTGGGTGCCTGTGTCTGTGCGCGCTGCGCACGTCTGTGGGTGCCAACAGGTGTGCGTCAAGATGTCTCCCAGCGCCAGCGCATCCCAGCGTGCACCTGCACTGAGGGTGTAGATGAGCGCAACAAATGCCTGCGGCTGCTGGCGTGCACGCATCCTGCTGAGTGTGCACGAATGGCTTCCCGTGCCCTGCACGCCCTTAGGTGCGTCTCTGTGCGCACATGTGCACGACTACACACGCATGCACAAAGTGAGGCTCTGCGGCTGTGCTTTGCCAGCGAGCCACCGCCCCTTGGTGCGTGTGTTCGTGTGCCCCCCAGGGTGAGAGCGGTCACGTTGCTGCACGCTGAGTGCCCCAGCGTGGGGCCGTGGCTCACCCAAGCCTCGTGGGTGCGCAGAAGGCAGCCAACGGGCGCCCACGTGCAGCGGCAGCTCCTCGGTGTGATGGCAAGGAGTCAGCCTGCTGCTGGCACCCCCCCCGGGCTAGGGCCAGGGGTGTGGGCAGGAGCTGGGGGCTGCCCCCGCAAGCTGAGACCCAGCCCGGCTCCATGTCCCTGCTGGTGAGGAAGAAGGAGCCTGTGCTTGAGGCTGCTGCTCCGCCAGCGGTGAGAGCTCAAGGGCACAGGGATGGCATGAGGGGGGCTGCAGGGGGCTGCAGGGGTGCGCAGCCGAGCGGGGTGTGCATGGGGAGGGGACATGGGCGAGGGCTGCAGGGCACTGGGCAGGTTTGCGGGGACAACCTAGCACACGCCTGCAAAGAAAAGCGATGGTAGACAAGCTGTCCTGGACATGAGCTCAGCGCATGCAGCTGACGGCCCCACCAGTCCCCCGGCCTCTGCCGCATTTCTGGCCGGGAGGGCGCAGGGCGCAGGACCCGCAGGCAGCAGGAAGGCCGGTGGGCTCACCGCCAGGGAAAGAGCCCGGAGCAGCTCCCAGAGCCAAAGCCACCGCTGACGCCACCCACCCTGGCTGCAGCTGCAGGTACCCGCGAGGCAGCGCCCAGCTCCCGCTATGTGGCCCGCGGTGGCCTCACCCCCGCAGCCGGTGACGAAGGTGCCCGATGCCCCGCGGGGCTGGCAGCGTGCCCGATGCCTCGCAGGGCCGGGAGAGGGCTGCCTCCCACCGCCACCTCTCCACTCGCCCCCAAGCAGACACCTCTCCGCTCACAGACGGAACACATATGCAAATGCTGCGGCTTTATTAACGCGCTCGGCACGCGCTGGCTAATAAATATTTCATAGCCCGAGTAGGACTTTTTTTTTTTTTCTCTTCTTCTTTCTTTCGTTTTGGTTCCTTTTCCCTGTCATTTGTTTCCTGCCTTTTCTTTTCTCAGCTGCTGTTTTATTTATTTATTATTTTTAAGGGCTTCTTGGTGAGACAGGAGCTGGTATGTGGCTGGGGGGGGGGGGAAGAAGGGAAAAATGTACACCCCCATCCTCCCCCCCCCCGCCCCGGGTGGAAAAGAAAAGTGCTGTTAAGAGCAAAGGAAAATATATAATAGAAGGGAGGAGACAGCACAAGGCAAAGGATTCAGGGCTTGTGTGACTCATTGGACTCAAGGAAGAAAAAAGAATGAATGAGAAAATGAGGAGATAAACGGAGCAGGAAGGGGGAGAGGGGGGCGCAGGCGGCCGCTCACCAAGGAGCTGGCGAGAGGGTGGTGGGGAGGGACGGAGCTGCAGTGCCGAGGGGCTCAGAGGCGATGGAGCTGGCACCCTGCTGCCCTGCAGGGGGTCAGTGCTGGGGGGGGATGGACAGCACTGGGGGGCACAGGGAGAGGGGGGGCCCCACACGGCACCGGGGGCTCAGGACAAGCTTCCAAGGCTCAGGAGGGGGAACAAGGCACCAGGGCATGTTGCAAGGGTGCGGACAGCCGGTAGGGATGGCACGCAGGGAAACTGAGGCAGTCACCTGAGCATCCCTGGTGAGCCAGCAAGGCCCAGCCAGGATGCCCAAGTGCCCCCTCGTGGCTCTCCCTCGTTTTCCCTGGCTCCTGCCCTGCCTGACCCCTCTGGAGCTGCCCTGGCTCTTCAGCGGGAGAGGCCTTTCAGGGGGCTGCAGTGAGGGAGCTGCTTCCCCCATGTCCCCCAAAGCAGAGGGCTCCCAGGCCCACAGGGACGCAGCCCCCCAGCTCTGCCCAGCTGCCTCCCCCCTGGCCTGTTCCCCCCCCCCCACCTCGCTTCACCATTTCACTTTATTATTGCAATAAATGTAGCCATAAAAGTGGCAGGTATCGGCGTGCGAGGAGATCGCTTCTCCTGAGCTATGGAAATGTAATTTCGAGTGTGCCCGGGAAATTTTATAAGATCTTATCAGGCGGGATCATAAATTGCATTTCCAGCCCCTTCCCCCCACTGGTCTGCACCCCCCCCCCCCCCCGCCATGAGACGGGTCCTGCGCGAAGGTCAGCGTGGAGCGGAGCAAACTCGAGGTTCCCTTGGTGGGGATGCAGACATGGCAGGGGGCTCGGTGCCCCCCTGTCCACCACCCACTGCTTTCCCAGGGCCACCCAGGATTTATTCTCCCTGGGAGGAGCAGCAGCAGGGCATGGCTGCCCACCCCTCCGCATCCTCCCCGGTACCAGCAGTTGATTCCGACCCACTGGGAGACCCTCGGGCGGTCCCACCCAAAGGAGCGGGGCAGCCCCCTGTCCTCCGAGAACCCCTCTGCGCCCCTTGGGGCTGGATTTGGACTGAATTCCACCCCCTGCCCTGCCCAGGCTGTCGGCCTCAGGCAGGCATAAAGCGAAGGGATGCAAAGCATCGCTGCGCCCCACGAGGAGCCAAGGCTGGAGGTGCCTCTGCTGGTGCCAGGAGAATTGGCGGAGGAGAATTCGGAGGCTCCTTGCCCCCATGCCACCAGCCACGGCAAAAGCAGCGAGCAGGCTGCTGCACACCGGGCTGCAGCAGCAGGCAGCCCCTGTCCAAGGAACAAGGGCTGGGGAGGGGGGGGGATTAATTTGGGGAGGGGAAAATTAATCCCACTCCAAGTGCAGGTCCCCGCAGGCTCTTTGCAGCCGATCATTTCTGCAGGCTGGGCGCTCATTTCCACAATGACTTTCCTTTTGCAACAGTGATCAGGAAAAAAAAAAAAAAAAGGAAAGAAAAAAAAAGCAGGGAGGGCGGGGGGAACACGGGCACAGGGACGTGATTATTTCTTCAGTAGCAATCCAAGCGGCTGGAGAGGAAGCTTCATCTTTCCTGGGCCATTTACCTTCGGCGCCCGAGCGCGAAGGCTGAGCCAGGCAGCTCTTCAAAGATGCTGGAGCTCGGCCAGGGCAGGCGGGGGGGCAGGAGGCTGGCGCTGCCGGGGTCTCGGCACACCGGGTCTTGGCATGCTATTGCCCCCCCCCCCCCCCCCCCAGTTGTGCCACCACCCGTGGGGGCTTCGGTGCCCTGGGATGAGCTCCCAGGGAGGTGTTGATGGTGGGGGGTGGGGGTATAAGTCATTAATCTGGGAATGTTAATTGGTCCGGGTGTGATTAGCAGCAGGCCAGCAGTGTTCGGGGAGGGATGCTGTGGCAGGAAGCGCCCGTGGGTGCCCCAGCTCAGGCCCCCCTGCTCCCGCGCCAGCACCCTGCAGATGAGTGGCAATTAGAAACAAGGTGGGGGGGGGGGGACACAGGTAGGGAACGAAAGCAATAAAGCAGACCCCTCAACCAAAACAAGGCAGCTGAACAGGAATGGGTCTGGCTGGGGGGCACCCAAGGGTGCCGCTCTCCCCAGCTGCTACTGGCCCCCCCTCAGCAGGAGGCTGAGCAGCGCCACGCTCCAGGCTCCAGCCTTATTGAATCTCCCAGCTCAGGGTGCAAAGGGCACCACTGGGAAGAGTTATTAAAAAAAAGGAAATGAGTCGCTTGGAAACCTTCTTTCGGAATAACAGCGCGTGTTTGTTTGGCGATAGATTAGCTCAGCCATGCTGAGCACACAACACCCGCTGCAAAGACAGTCGGCTCGGGGGAGCCGCGGGAGCTGCACGGAGCTGTGCGGCACCGGCCCCTGCAGCTCTCAGGGTCCCCGGCGCCGTCCCGCTGCCCCGTCCCCATTTTTGTCCTCCAGCCTCACATGGGGCTACAGAGGCTGCAGGGAGAGGGGAGGCAGCAGCAGGGCAGGAGGATCCTGGACACGACCCGGGGGGGCAGTGGGGGTGTCCCAGCGCTGGCTGTCCCCGCTCAGCCATGGCGAGGGGCTCTCGGTGTCTTGGAGCTGGGGGTGAATTGAGTTTGCTGGGTCTCAGCCAAGCCCCTGGCTGCATCCTAAGCCAAGGCACGGGGCAGCACTTTGGGTGGGAAAACGCCCATGCCGGGTGCGAGCGGGACCTTGCCAGCCAAAAGCACGCGTGGCCAATACTCCTGGCACGGGGGGACTACGGCACCTTCCCCCCTTTGCCAGCGCCTGCTGGGAACGGTGCCATTCCCCCCCCACAGCTGCCGGCAGCCCCGTGCCCGGCCCCGCTGGGACAGGAGGGTCCCGCATCCCACTCCCCACGGTCTGCAGCCACCTCTCCAGCAAAGCTGCCGCAGGGACCTGGGGGCCCAGGTTCACGTCCCCAGAGCTGTCTCACGCCCTCCCCAAAATTCCACCTTCCCTCCCTTGATGCTGCGGCTGCTGGGGAAGGGGTGAGTCACCCAGCAAGCGAGGGGACCGCGAGCACAGGCTGCTCGACGCCAACGGCAACACCTGCATAAGCTCTTCCCTACACAGCCCCAGAATTAAAGGGGGGGGGGGGGGGGGGATGCCTCACACTTACCCCACTTGGAAAGGTGCTCTCTGAAGCCTGCTCTCCGGCTGTCTTTGGCTTAAGAAACAAACTGGAGGGAGGAAAGGGGGGGGGGGGGGAGGGGAGTGCTTCCCTGAGCCACAAAAGGGTGAAATTCTCCCCGTTAATAAGAGCTCGGGGGGGGGGGGGGGGGGGGGGGGGGGGGGGGGGGGGTGTCCTTGCACCAAAAGGGCTGGCAGCATCTGCTTACCGGCAAGGCCATCTGTCAGCCCACAACCCCGTGTCTTTGTGACAGCTCTCGGGTGACAGCAAGGGAAAGGGACTGCAACGGGGTGAGTTTCCCAGAGGCTGGCACCCGCTGCACCAGCCTCGCTGCCAGCGCGGCCACCAGCACCGCAAGGCAGGATTTTCATGGGAAGGGTTAATCCGGGAAGGAAAAACCTGCCGGCAGCGCTCCAGGTGCCTCGCAGCTCCCTGCTCATGGGGAAGGAGGGAAACCAAGGAACGGGGTGCACATAGCCAGGCAGGGACATGGGGACACCGGCACCCAGCTATCCCCCGGCAGCCGGAGCGGGGACCCGGGCATCCCAGCTGTCCCCAACATCCCTGTTCCTGCCCACAGATCGGTTTGTAGCTGGGGCTGGCACCCCAGGAGGCTGCCGGACAGGCACTTTTCCTCTGCAAAATGATGGCTGCTTCTTTCCGGAGCCCAAGGACGGCCGCAGGAAGCACCCGAGAGCTCTGCCCAGCCCACCCCGCGCGGTTTCTCCCACTGCCGAGGGCCCCCCAAGATTTAACACCCAACGCCCAGAAAAAAATCCAACGCACGGACACAAAAGAGCTTCCCCCAAAAGGTGGAAGGAGGACGATGACCTGGGGGGTTTGGGGCGGCAGCGCTCCCACCTGCCCCGTCCTGCGCCCGGGCAGGGGGAAGGAGAAGGTGAATCCCGGAGGGAAGCAGCCCCGAAGGGCCATGGCTTGGGGTGGGGGGGGGGGAACGGGGACAACCCACAGAGACAGGCCCACACCAGGCTGGGCGAGCACGGCCACCACCCCAGTGGGTAGATGCAGACGGACAGACCCCTGGCAGGGACACACAGGCACATGGTGGGGGGGTCGGGGGGGGCACCCCAAGGGTCCGGGTCCGTCCTTCCTGCAACAAGAGCGCTCACAAAGACCCGAAGCAGGGCTGGGGTGCCCCAGGTATGCAGCGAGCACACCCCACCACACGCCACGGGCCCCCCGCCACCCCCCCCCGGGGGCTGCAGATGCTTGTGCCCCCTCCCCCCAATGCAGATGCAGGGTGCTGGGCTCCAGGGTGGCAGCTGGGGGGTGGGGATGGGGGGGGGGGTGGCACAAGCAGGGCCCCCACTCACCAGGCTGCCGGCCATGCCCAGCAAGGACTGAAAACTTTCTCCTCAATGGGCCCAGAGGGCAGCAGGGGTGTGGGGGGGGCACCTCCTTGCCTTGTGCCCTCCGGGGTGGGGACGCACCCCCCCAGCCCCCAGCCCCTTGTTGCAACCCGCCCCATGCAGCGCCGAGGGTCCGGGGGCTCGTGCGCCTCCCGCGTTAGTCCGCATGCGGCGAGAGGCTCCCACACCTGCGCACCCACCCCATAAAACAGGCCCCACACCTCACCCCCCCCCCATCCTAATCCCCCCCCCCCCCCCAGCCCCATTCTGGTGTTTGCGGGCAGGGAGGGGGGGGGACAGGGGCAGCGCCCTGCTCCTGATTTCATCAAAACAAAACCATTTGTCTTGAAGCAGCTCCAGCACCGACAGATGCTCTGCGTTAGATGGACACGGGGGGGGGGGGGGGGGGGTCACACAGAGCCACCCCCACACGTAGACACACACACGGCTCTCTCTATACATTTATACATATATATATATATATATGTGCAGGGAAAGAGCACACCAGCGAGAGACAAGTTGCAGGAGCCTTTGCCTGGGGGGTAGGGTTATGTGTGTCGGGGGGGGGGGTCCCTGATGTGCATCCAATTCCCGGGAGGGAATTGACTCGTTTGATTTTATTCATGAAACACAGAAAGTAAAAATGGAGTGTCAGGAAATCAGAGCCGCTGGGCGCTCAGCCTGCCCCCCCCCCCCCCGGCAGGGCTGGGGGGGCACAAATCACCCTCCCCCCTTCCTTGTTCATGACCACCGGATCCAGAGGTGGCTTCGAGCCCCAAGCCCTGCGGCGGGGGGAGAGCACGGCCGGCTGCAGAGGGGGGGTGCTGGGGGGGGCACCCAGGGGTGAGCAGCTTCGGGGGGGGAGGGGGCGCTCCCAGTTCTCAGGACAGGGGACATCGCTGCAAGCATCGCAGTGCTGGGGGGGGGGGGGGGGCGCTGAATTTGCAGCCCCTCCTCAGCCAGGAAAAGGGGCAGAGTCTGAGGTAGGTGCCCCAGCTGGGGGGGGGGGAATTTGCCCCCCCCCCCCCCAGCACAGGTGGGGGCTGAGATGCAGCTGGAGCTGGACAGGACCGAGGTGTCCCTGCTGAGGGTTCTGTCACCACTCGCACCCCGCCCCCCGATGCCCCCGGGGGGGGGGGGACCCCTGCACCTCCTGTCCCCGGGGGGGGGGGGGCTTCATCCCTCCCCCCGCTGCAAGATCGCGCCCCGCTGCCCCCATGAGCACCCCACGGCGTGCTGGGGGGGGGGGGGGGGGGCGGACACGACCCCCCCCACGCGTGGCCGCCCCCACGCTCACGCCCGGCTCCGTCTCGCGTGTCTCGCTGCCCCCCCCCCGCACCTGCCAGACGGCGCCTTCCGCGCTTTGCAGCGGGGTGGGGGGGGGGGGGGGATGCACGGCGGTGGGACCGAACGCTGCCCCCCCACGACCTCCCCCCCGGCCCTAACTCCGCCCGGGGTCCGAGCGCGGAGCCCGGGACAGCCCCGAGCCCTCTCCAACTTGGGGCGAGCCGGACCCCCCCCCGATGTGCAATCCCTGCCCGGTGCCGCCCCCCCCCCACCCCGCCGCACAACTCTCTTATTCCCCTCCTTGCAGCACCCCCCCAACCCCCCCGTAACTATCCCAAATCCCGGTGACCGCCCGACCCCTCCCGTGACCGCACGGCCCCCCCCGGCCCGAACTGCACCCCCCCGGCGCCAGGATTCCCCCTCCCCAAAATTTTACCCCCCTCCCCAGAATTTCTCCCCCCTCCCCAAAATTCCACCCCCCCCCCCCCCCCCCGAATTTTACCCCCCTCCCCAAAATTTTACCCCCTCCCAAGCATCACACGCCACCCTCCCGTCACCCGCACCCCCGGTTAAAGCCCCCCCCCCCGCCCCCCCGGCAATCTCCCGGCCCCCCCCCCGCCCCCCGGCGGAGGCAACAACTTTGCCGCCCGGTACCTGCAGCAGCAGCCAGGGCCCGAGCAGGGGCAGGCGGCACCGGAGCATCGCGGGGCTCGCCGGGGCTCCGGGAGGGCGGCGGCGGCGGCGAGGGGCGGCGGGAAGAAAGTTGGAGACTTGCTGGGGCCGGGCGGCGCCTCCGCGGCGCAGCGCCAATCCCGGCCCCCCCACCCCCCCCCCGCCCCGGGAGTGGGGGGGGGGGGCACCGGCACCGGCACCGGCACCGGGGGGCGGCAGCAGCAGCCCCCGGGGGGGGAGGGCAGTGGGAGCAGCTCCGGTGCCCCCCAAGCCACCCCAGCGGCTCTCCGGGGGGGGGGGGTCGTGCATAATCCCCCCCCCTTCCACCTCCCCCCTGCTCACCTCCCTTCTGCCCACCTCCCCCCTGCCCTTCTCTCCCCCCCCCCCCCAGCCCGCAGCGGGGATTGGGACCCCCCCTACGGGAGGGTGTGTTGGGGGAGAGGGGGGACAGCCCCCAGGTGTCCCCCTGCACCCCCGGGGTGCCAGCACACGGCCACCCCGGGCCGTGCACACCCTCGAGTGTGCAAAGCCCCCCCCCCCTGCAGCCTTTGCAACCCCCCCCCCCCAGCATTGCAGGCTGGACACAGGCCCCATGTTGCATGCGTGTGTATGTGTGTGTACGCAGACGTGCACGCGTGTGCTTGCAGCTGAACACACATGTGCATGCAGATTTACACACGTGTGCATGCATGGCCATACAGATGTGCATGCATGTGCACACGTGCATGCAGGTGCACACAGGCACATGCATGTGCTCATGGCTCTGGGGGGTCTCGAGGCTCACAGAGGGTCTGCCAGGTGTTCTGGTCCCCCCCCCCCCCCCCCCCCAGCTCTGCAGGGACCCCCCCCCCAGCGCTCCCACTGCCTGTTATTCCTGCGCTCACTGTTAGCACTATTATTATCTCCTTGTCTTCCCCGGGAAGCCGCCGGCGGGGGCTTTGGTACCAGCAGGGCTGGGGGGCAAGCACAGGCTGCGGGGAGGGGGTGGGGGGGGCGGGGGGGGGGACATTGCAGGAACACGTGTACGTGTGGAGACAAAATGAATAAAAGGTAAAGGGGAAACAAGGAACAGAGGGAGAGGGAGCGGAATGAAGGCGAGCGCCAGAGAAAGGCGAGGGCAGCGCTGGTGCGGCATGAGAGGGTCCTGAGCCTGGGCTGCGGGGCCTTGCTCGCAGCACCCCATGCAGTGCACCCCCCCCGCCCCCCCGCCAGCCCCATGCAGCCCCCCCGCCAGCCCCATACATTCCCCATAGCAGCCCCCCAGCCTCGCCGGCCCCCACAGCAGCCCTGGGCAGGGGGCACCCAGCACTCTACTGGGGCTCCCAGGCCCTCGCCCTGCCTCAGGTCCATCCTCAGACCCCCCCCCCCCCCGGCACCATCTCCTCCTGTGACCCCACAGCAGCCCCCCCGGCACCCCTGTGCTGTCCCCCTGGATGCTGCCTTCGCCCCCTGCCTCGCCCCCCAGCCAAGGGGGGTGTGGGGCGGCTGGGGGCTGTGTGGGGCTGACCCCAGCCCCTGTCCTGCTCTTGGGAGCCTCACCTGGGCCCCCCCAGGAGTCTCACCAGGGGTCTCACGCAGAGCTGTAGCCCCCCCCCCCGTCCAGGCCCCTCTCCCACCCAAGTAACAGCCCTAAGAGCTGGAAGGGCAGGGGCAAGGCGAGGGGAGACGAGCGAAGGGCTACGAAATATATATATATTAAATTGGAAGAAAAAGAAGAAAAAAAGGGGGGGGAAACGGAGGAGAAAAAAAAAAAACCCTCTGGAGGAGATACAAGAAACCGATAAGTGAACAAAGAGCCGGGATGGAAATAGATCTGAGGGTCGGGCCGCGCCGGATCCTGTAGCGGGGCTCGGGGCCTTCAAAGGCAGCGGCAGAGCCGGGGGGGGGCGGGGGGGGCCGCGGCCGCCTCTGTCCCGCTCCGCTCCCCACGCGTGAGGGGTCTGAAGGGTCCGCGAGGATCGGGGGGGGAGGGGGGGGATAAGGTGGGATAGGGGGGAACGTGTGCACAGGGGGCTGCAAACGCTGGGGGGGGGGCACGCAGCCCCCCCAATTTCTCCCCCCCAGCTCCGTTCCTGAGGGCGGCGGCGCCACCTGGCGGCAGTAGGGGGGCGCAGCGCCCCGCCGGGGGGCTCGGGGAGCTGTGACACCCCCAGCAGCGGGGACCCCCCCCCAAAAGCAGCGGGGGGCACACCCGAGCCCCCTTCCCCCCCCCCCCCCCCCCGCAGCCACAACCCCGGCAGGATGCGCCCGCAGTCCCCCCGACCCCCCCCCCCCCCCATTCCCACCAACCAGGAGCCTGCGCATCAGTTTTTACAAATTTTATTTATAACAATATCTGTTTTGTTTAGTTGTAAAGTAATCCAGCAAAAATTATTAAAACATTTCCCCCCAATAAAAGGATGGGGTTGCCCCCCGCCCTCCCCCCACATGCGTTTATTTATTTCTACTATAAAAGCTAGGTCATTTCCATGTTTTGTTTGTTTTTTTTTTTTTTTCTGTTTTTCTTTTTCCTGTTAAAAAATGTGCATGTTGGAGAGCAGACGAGGTGGGGGCGGTGCCAGAGCGAGGGGGGGGGACCCTGCGCCGCAGCGGGGCTGGGGGGGCTTCATCCCCGTCCCCCTGTAACAGTCGGGCAGAGCCAGAAGACACCGGGATGCTGGGGAGCAGCGGAGAGAAAGGGGAGCAGCGTGGGGGGGGTTGTAGGGTCAGCAGAGGCTGGGGGGGTGGCAAGGAGGGGGTCTCAGGGGGGCTGCGGGTGTGGGGGGACTGGAGCCGAGAGCTGGGGTGGGCGCGGGCCCCGCTCTGCCCTCGCCGCCTGCGGCGGTTGCCCCGTCCGCCGCCAGCCCTCGCGGCGGTGGCCCCGCGAGCTCATCCTCGGCCGTCCTCGTCCCGGCACCGCGACCTTCGCGCCAAGCCCGCTGTCCCCGCTCTGAAGCACTGGCGTGGCCCTTGGGGGGGGGGGGCCGGGGGAAGGGAGGGGGGGGCCCCGATGTCGAGAAATTTCAAATAAACCAAAGCCGGATCTGGCAATGAGAGGCGCTGAGGCCAGGTACTGGGGAATATACAGGTAATAATACTGCTCACATAGAAAAGTAATAATCCTTCATTTGTACATTTATACAGTGGCTCTCGGCTCCCCCCCGCCCCCTGCCCCCCCCCCCCCACCATGGGTGTCTGTGCCAGGCCGGCAGCGGCCCCTCGCCCCCGCGCCGTCCCTACGCCAGGGGGTCCGCCAGGTCATCGTCTGCACCCCGCGACAGCAGCTCCCGCTTCTCGTCCGTGCTGGCCAGCGAGTTGCGGCTGTTGTGGGCACCCATGTACAGCGTGGCGTAGACGGGGTTGGTGAAGTTGGTGGGCTGCGGAGAGGAGGGGGGGCGCAGGTCGGGGGGGGCACAGACACCCCCTCCCCAGCACAGCTGGCCCCAGAGGGGACCCTTGCCCCAGGGTGCCAGGCACAACAGCCTCGGTGCAAGCCTGAACTGCCACCAGCGCTGTCTGGCATGGCACCGCCAAGGCTGCAGCTGGCACCATCCGTCCCCAAACCACCCCCAAGCCCCCCAATCTCCTCTGCACAGAGGGCAGCCCCCTCTCAACCCCACCTCGGGCTGGCCTTGCGCACCCAAGGGCCCTCCCGAGTCATGCGGACCCTGCTCCGCACCTTGTCAGGGTCCAGGGCAAAGTCGGCATCCAGCAGCTCCCCCACGTCGTCATCGGGCTCCCCCTCGTACATCTTGTAGGTGGGGTTCCCAATCTCCACGTTCATGGCACCGTTCGTCATCCGCTGGTGCTGGAAGCCCTTGGCGCTGAGGAGGACACGAAACATGGGGTCAGGGCACAAGGTGCAGCAAGGGGGCCTAGACCCCCCCCCAGCAGTGCCTCCTGCTTGTTTGTCCCATGCAGCCAAGGCTTTCAAGCCCCGCCACAGGGATTTCCATCTCAGCTCAGTAACGCTCCCCCAGGATCCCTGGAGTGCCCCGGCTTACCCCTTAATCCTCCACTTGTACCAGACGAAAGCCACCACGGTGAGGAGGATCAGCAGCAGCAGGATGGGGATGATGATGGAGGCCGTTCCTGCAGGACAAGGGGTGTGGGTGCTGGTCAGGGTGTGTGGCAGCTGACACCCTCCCCACGGGTCAGAGCTGGAGCAGGAGCACCCCATCCCCACCCGGAGAACGGGGCTAAGGAGCGGCCCCCCAAGCTGGGAGGGGGGCACAGGCTTCTCTTCCCGACCCCCACACTGGGGCTGAGCCTCCCGCGGCAGGGCATGCTGTACGTACGGTTGCTCTGCTGCTCGCTGACGATGAAATCCTCGCAGCGCATCCCAGTCATCCCCACCGGGCACCTGAGAGCACAGGGAGAGCAGTAGGGTTAGCGGGGGGCAGGACATCATGCGGGGGTGGGGAGAGAGGTGGGGCACAGACCTGTGGGTCGGGGGGTGGATGGAAGGGGGGGGGCACAGATTAGGGTCTGTCAGTCATGTGCTCCCTGTGCTTAGGGGGCAAGAAAGCAATCCTTCGCCCTCCCTGGGGGCCAGGAAGCCCATCCATATCCCCCCATAGCCCCCCATCACCGCCCTCGCCAGCCCCCAGCTCTGCTTACAGGCACTGGGGCAGCTGCGTTTTGTCGCTGATGGAGCAGGTCCCGCCGTGCATGCAGTAGTCATCACAGGTCAGGCAGCTGGGCGCTATCTTGCCATCAGGGCAGCTGTGGGGCAGAGCGGATCAGCACGCAGGCACCCACGAGCTCCCCTCTGCCCTATGCCCACCCCACAGTGCCCAGGACTCTGCTGGCTCATCCCACTGGCACCGCGCGGGGCCATGCTGTGCCATGCCCATGGCTGCTGGGTCACCAGGATGGGCCTGGGCAGACACCTCCACCACTGCCTCCCATCACCCTGAGGGCTCCCACCGATCTGAGCTGCCCTTCAACAGCCAGACCTGAATTACTGAACCAGCATCTCGCAGCCGTGGCCGTGCCCGGATGATCCGGCCACAGGATACAAGTTCCTTCTTGGGTCTCCGTGCCCCCCAACCCCTCTCCCTCCTTTGAGTTCAACAGCCCTGGCACGTACATGCAGGACACTTCTCCGTTCTGCTTGTTGATGCTGCACTTGCCCTCCTGGCACCGGGAGCATTTGTTCTCCTGGCACTGGGCACCCTCGAACTGCGGGGGGCAGCGGCACTGCTTGGCACCACTGGCCGTCATCTGGCACACACCCTCGTTCTCACAGTAGTCGAAGCACTGCCCTGCAGGGGATAGTAGGGGCAGGGTGGGTGGGGGGCAGCCCCACGCTGGCCCCCCTGAGACCGACTGCACGGCTGCTCGCCACCCCACTCGCCCATGGAGCATCCCACCGCCCCACGGCCCCTGAAGAGCATCCCCCAGGAGAGCGGCGCCCAGCGGTCCCAATTCCTGGGTGCTGTCCCCAGCCACCCTCGCGAGCAGCACTCACGGTACTGGCAGCGGTCCCCGATGAAGGAGGGCAGGCAGCGGCAGTTGGGCTGGTTGCCCTGGTTGACCGTACAGCTGCCGTTGTTGAGGCAGTAGTCAGTGCACACTTGCTGGTTGCACCGGGGTCCCGTGAAGCCAGTAGGGCAGCGACAGGTTGGCATGCCTGAGAAGAAGAGCTGTCAGGGCGCCGCTCCGTTGGCCCGTCCACCCAGGACCAACCCGGCCCCCACAGCAGCCCTCACCCGATGGGGAGGCAGCGCACATGCCCCCGTTCTGGCAGTAGTCCCAGCACTGGTTGATCTGGCACTTCTCGCCGTTGTAGCGAGGCTGGCACCGGCACTTGGCCTGCTTGCGGGCGTTGAGGAAGCAGCTGCCCCCATTCAGGCACACCAGGTCACAGGTGTCGGTGGTGGGCACTGGGGGCAAGGGCAGGAGGTGAGCGGGGCTGTGCCATGCCACCCTGCAGCAGCCCCCAGCCTCCTCCTGGCCCGTGGGACCACCTACCGACGGCAGAGGCGGTGGGCGAGGGGATGACCACGCAGGTGCCATTGTCCAGGCGCTTGCCGTTGGGGCAGGTGCAGACCGGGCCGCTGGGGCTCAGCAGGCAGAGCCACTCGCACTTCTTACGGTCGCAAGGGTTGGTCGCTGTGGGGAGGACAGAAGGGACGACGCAGGGTGAGGCACAGCGAGCTGCCCTGGCACCCTCCTGGCAAACACCCCCTGCTGAGCCAGCGGCCTGAGGACACCCGCTGGCGCCCCACAGCTGCCCAAGCCCTGTGCCACCCCACCTCCCAGTGCCTTCAGGTCACCAACCGACAGCTTACCAGTGCGCCTGGGTAGCCCCCCTCCAGCTCCACGTGAACCCCCTGCTTTGCCAACCAAAGGGCCCCCATTCTCCCACCCCGGTCAGATAAACTGCTCGATAAATGCTGAGTCCTCTGCCAGCGC